>NC_140994.1:117997779-118158881 GCF_052327205.1 Somniosus microcephalus | reverse complement strand
GGCTTCTGCTAAGCCCCCGCCCCCTGCCCCCCCCCCCCCCCGTCGTCACGTTACCCGGGGCAACGGCTGTCAGCCACGAGGGTCACGGGACATAACAGGACGCGGCGTCTCTCTCTGTTCTCGGCTCGGGCGGGGGGGACGGGGCTCTCGGGAGTGCGGATCTCGGGCGGGGCTTGGAGAGCGGGAAGGGTTACCCCGGCAACGGGGCCCGCCGGCTGTCTTGAAACCAGCTCGGACGTGGGAGTCACCGCGCGCGCGTCAATTTCGGCCCGGACCGCAGCTAAGGTGAGTCCGGCTGGGCCTCACGTGCTATATGAAGGGGAGGGGAGGGAGAGGAGAGGGAGGGAGGGAGGGATAGAGAGTAAAGCAGGGAGAGACGGGGGAGGGAGAGGAGGGGAGAGGCGAGAGGGGAGAGGAGGGTGAGGAGGAGAGGAAGAGGGGGGGAGAGGAGGGAGAGAGAGGGGGAGAGGAGGGGGGAGGGAGAGGGAGAGAGGGGGGAGGGAGAGAGGAGGGAGGAGAGGAGGGGAGGAGAGGGAGAGGAGGGAGAGGTGGAGGTGGGAGAGGAGGGGGGAGAGGACGGGAGGGAGAGGAGAGGAGGGATGAGAGGGAGAGTGAGAGGGAGGAGAGAGGGAGAGAGAGCAAGAGGGAGAGAGGGGAGGGAGAGGAGAGGAGAGGGGAGGAGAGAGGAGAGAGGGGGGAGAGATGGGGAGGGAGAGGAGAGAGGGGGAGGAGAGGGGGAGGGTGAGGAGAGGGGGGGAGAGATGGAGGGAGGAGGGAGAGAGAGAGGGGGGAGGAGAGGAGAGAGGGAGAGAGAGGAGAGGGAGGAGAGAGAGGAGGTGGAGGGAGAGGAGAGAGGGGAGAGGAGAGCGAGGAGCAGAGGAGAGAGGGTGAGGAGAGGTCTCTCTTCCCCCCCAGGTCGCTCTCTCTCTCCCCACCAGTCGCTCTCTCTCTTCCCCCCCAGTCGGCTCTCTCTCTCCCCCCCCAGTCGCTCTCTCTCTCCACCCCCAGTCGCTCTCTCCTCTCCCCCCCGAGCTCTCTCTCTTCCCCCCCAGTCGCTCTCTCTCTTCCCCCCCAGTCGCTCTCTCTCTTCCCCCCAGTCGCTCTCTCTCTTCCCCGTCTCTCCCCCCAGTCGCTCTCCTCTCTTCCCCCCCAGTCGCTCTCTCTCATCTTCCCCCCCAGTCGCTCTCTCTCTCTTCCCCCCCAGTCGCTCTCTCCTTCCCCCCAGTCGCTCTCTCTCTTCCCCCCCAGTCGCTCTCTCTCTCCCCCCAGTCGCTCCTCTCTCTCCCCCCCAGTCGCTCTCTCTCTTCCCCCCAGTCGCTCTCTCTCTTCCCCCCAGTCGCTCTCTCTCTTCCCCCCAGTCGCTCTCTCTCTTCCCCCCGTTCCTCTCTCTCTCCCCCCCAGTCGCTCTCTCTCTTCCCCCCCAGTCGCTCTCTCTCTTCCCCCCCAGTCGCTCTCTCTCTTCCCCCCCAGTCGCTCTCTCTCTTCCCCCCCAGTCGCTCTCTCTCTTCCCCCCCAGTCGCTCTCTCCTTCCCCCCCAGTCGCTCTCTCTCTTCCCCCCCAGTCGCTCTCTCTCTTCCCCCCCTGTCGCTCTCTCTCTTCCCCCCCAGTCGCTCTCTCTCTTCCCCCCCAGTCGCTCTCTCTCTTCCCCCCCAGTCGTTCTCTTCTCTTCCCCCCCAGTCGCTCTCTTCCCCCCCCAGTCGCTCTCTTCCCCCCCCCAGTCGCTCTCTCTCTTCCCCCCCAGTCGCTCTCTCTCTTCCCCCCCAGTCGCTCTCTCTCTTCCCCCCCAGTCGCGCTCTCTCTTCCCCCCCAGTCGGGCTCTCTCTTCCCCCCCTAGTCGCTCTCTCTCTTCCCCCCCAGTCGCTCTCTCTCTTCACCCCCCCAGTCGCTCTCTCTCTTCACCCCCCCAGTCGCTCTCTCTCTTCCCCCCCAGTCGCGCACTCTCTTCCCCCCCAGTCCGCTCTCTCTTCCGCCCCCCATTCGCTCTCTCTCTTCCCCCCCTAGTCGCTCTCTCTCTTCCCCCCCAGTCGCTCTCTTCCGCCCCCAGTCGCTCTCTCTCTTCCACCCCCAGTCGCGCTCTCTCTCTTTCCCCCCCTCCCAGTCGCTCTCTCTCTTTCCCCCCCCCAGTCGCTCTCTCTCTTTCCCCCCCCCCCAGTCGGTCGCTCTCTCTCTTCCCCCCCCCAGTCGCTCTCTCTCTTTCTCCCCCCCCCCCCAGTCGCTCTCTCTCTCTTCCGCCCCCCCACCCCCCCCCCCCAGTCGCTCTCTCTCTTCCAACAACAACATGCCCTCGAAAAAGCCTCGGCACCGCCGGGCACTCCAGCTAGTATATAATAAAGCAGTTGGCCTGTCCGTTTGTCCGACTGTCTGTCCGCTATACACACAAAAGTTATAGAGCGTACCTACACATATGTTATATCAGAAGAAAGGTTATGATCAGGGTAGTGTCATAGGCGTATTACTTTTTGGTCAGACAAAAATTGTTTGGACAGTATACAAAAAAGCTTCAAAAATCCGCTCATTAGTGGTTCACCAATCCTACCGCCCATTAGCGTTGAGTGACGTGATGGTTGACCAATCCTACGGTTCAGTGACCTCATGGTTGACCAATCGGTGCGTCACGGGGGGTGTTTCATTCCGTGTGTGGGTGGGCCTAATCCTGCAGCCTCCCGAAACTTCTCCGCCATTTTTTTCATCCGCTCAGCAACAGCACCAGCCAAACAAACCCCCACATTGCGGCTCTGGGAGCGGGAGGTGAGTTGGAGTCACTCGGGCCGGGCCTCACAACCGCTTGGCCCGAGACACAGAGCGGGCGGGGAAGCGTCAGCGGCCTGCCGTAAACCGCGCGACCCGTGGCGCGGCGGCCCGCCGCACCGGGAGCTCAGCTGGGGTCCGTCTCGGCCCGAGAGCCCGGCCGGGCCTGATGTGCTAGGCCCCGCACGGCCACCGCGGCCGGGCTCAATTTACAAAGCCCTTCCCCGGGTGCCAAAAGAGGGTGAGGGAGAGAGAGAGAGAGGGGACAGACAGGGGCAGGGAGGGAGAGAGGGGGGCAGGGAGAGAGAGGGGGAGAGACAGAGAGAGGGTCAGGGAGGGAAAGAGTGACACACAGCGCGGGAGCGGCAGCGCCCAGCCGTAAACCGCGCGGCCGAAAAAAACCCTGGCAACGCCGGGCCCCCCCCAGCTAGTTGTTCATATATGAGCCTAGACAGTGAGTGTTGACCATGGTGGGAAGGGCATCACATTCCTCGCCTGATGACTGCATGTATGAACTTCCCAGCAAGGGACGTTGGATTAAGATCTAGAGCAGCGATCTGTCTGATTTTTGTTCCCCCTCCTAACCCAGGGGTGCTGAGATCAATTGCAGCCCCCTCCTGCCATCCCGGCAATTAGCTAATTTGGCACAGATTGGGTATTGAACCTCAAACCTCCTGGTCTGTTTGGCTTAGCTAAATGCTGCCTTTACTAACTGAGCTCAGCCACAGGGAGGAGGAAGAGCCTGTAGGAATAATATAATAACATTCAGCGAAACACTCATCATAGTTTTATCAGTAAATAAGCACGCAAGAAAGGTAGTAGAGGTGAGAGAAAGATCACCTATCGGGCAAGAGGCAAATTCTTGCATCATGTCCAGAAGAGTAAAAGAAATGGTGCAATAACTTTGCTAAGCTATTCTCCTCCTTTGACCTGAGTGAGTTCTTGAAAGTGTTGTCAAGAAAGACACATTCCAGGTGGAATTTTGGTATGCACGAAAGAGTAAACATGCATTAGTGAGCGCTCCTTTATTCTCTTTCTTTTGTACTTTTAACTAGCTTTTAGGTTTCAACCTTGACCCAGTGGTAGCACTCTTATCTCTGAGTCAGAAGGTCATGGATTCAAGCCCCACTCCAGAGACTTGAACACAAAACCTAAGATGAACACATCAGTGCAGTTCTGAGGTAGTGCTGCGCTGTCAGAGGTGCCATCTTTCAGATGAGATGCTAACCCAAGGCCCAGTCTTCCCTCTCAGGTAGAAATAAAAGATTGCATTACATTATTCAAAAAACAGCAGGGGAGCTCTCCCGATATCCTCGCCAACATCTAACCCTCAACTAGCATTAATTATCAAAACACGTTGGCCTAGAAATTCACTGGCCTTAGCGCCGCTTTTGAGGCGCTAGAGGGCCTAGTGGCGAAGTTATGGCCAGTTTTGAAATTGACAGGGGCCCTAAATCGGCGTTAGGCCGGTAGCGCTGCGCCGGCACCGATGACGTCATCGGTGTGCGCAGCGTCCCGGTTGCCATGGTAACCCGCCCGAACTTGGAAATTGAGTTGCGGCCGCCTCGCCCGTGGCAGCCGCAAGCAACGTTCTGGCAGAGGTGCCTTACAGAACGTTGCGCCGGCGCATTAAAGGCCCCGCGGCGGCCGGCCGCTTTCCCGCCGCCCGCCTGGCCGCAGCTCCCTCCCCGGACTTCCCCCCCCCCCCCCCCCCCCCCCCGGAACAGAAGCAAGCCCGGCACTTGTCCGAGGTGCCGGGCTCATTTTTAAAAAGATTATCGCGGGCCGCGGCCGGGTGCAGGCAGCTCCTCCTTAAGGGAAGGAGGAGGCCTGCACTTCCCGAACCTGCCGCACCGCAGCGGGCGCCGCAGCGCCGGAATAGCGCCGAAATTCAGCGCATAGCGCCAGTTTTCAGGCGCTAACAGCTTTCAGCAGCGCCGGCAGCCGTTTGGGCGCAGAAGTAGTGAATTTTTGGCCCGCCCAGCGCGACTTAGCTCCGGCACTAACTTCCGGCGCTAAAGCCGTCGCTGCGCCAAAACCCAATTTCTAGGCCATTATGTGGTCAATTATCTTCCTGATGTTTGTGGGACCTTGCTGTGCAAAATTGGTTGCTACATGTCTCTGCATTACAACAGTGACCACGCTTCAAAAATAATTCATTAATAGTGAAGTGGTTTAGGATACCCAGAGGTTGTGAAAAGTGCCATATAAATGCAAGTTCTAGCTTACTTTCTTTATTTGTGTCAGCTTGGCTCTATTAGTAGCCTCGTGTTTGAGTGAGAAGGTCATGGCTTCAAGTCCGACTTCTTGACTTGAGTATATAATCTAGGCTGACATTCCAGCACAATACTGAATTCCCAAAGGTGCTGTTTTATCAATGTGATGTTATACTGAGGTCCTGTCTGTCTGTTCAGGTATCTTGGCCAACATTCTTTCCTCAACCAACACTACTAGAAACAGATCAATTGGTTATTAATCTTCTTTGCTATTTTGGGGGGACCTTGTGCATAAATTGACTATTGCATATCCTTACAAAGCAACATTGACCAAACATAATAAGTAATTAATTGGTTATAAAGCACTTTGGTCATTGTGGACCTGGTAAGGCACTATATAAGTGTACACTCTCTTACTTATTTTAGATATGTTTGAGGTTTACCTGAGGATTCTTTCTTTTGTGGCTGCTGTGTTCCCGTTAATTGGTTGAAGATATCACCAAATATTTCCAATTAATGGGTTGTTTGTGTGGTCCAGTGGTCCAATTAATGGGTTAAATGTGTGGTCCAGTGGTCCAATTAATGGATTGAATGTGTGGTCCAGTGTTCCAATTAATGGGTTGTTTGTGTGGTCCAGTGGTCCAATTAATGGGTTAAATGTGTGGTCCAGTGGTCCAATTAATGGATTGAATGTGTGGTCCAGTGTTCCAATTAATGGGTTGTTTGTGTGGTCCAGTGTTACATAGAAACATAGAAGACAGGAGCAGGAGTAGGCCATTCGGCCCCTCGAGCCCGCTCCGCCATTTAATTAGATCATGGCTGATCATCCAAATTCAGTACCTTGTCCCTGCTTTCTCCTCATATCCCTTTAGCCTCAAGAAATATATCCAACTCCTTCTTGAATATATTTAATGAATTGGCCTCAACTACTCTGTGTGGTAGAGAATTCCACAGGTTCACCACTCTCTGGGTGAAGAAATTCCTCCTCACCTCAGTCCTAAATGGCTTTCCCCTTATCCTTAGACTGTGATCCCTGGTTCTGGACTCCCCTGACATCGGGAACATCCTTCCAGCATCTAGTCTGTCTAGTCCTGTTAGAATTTTATATATTTCAATTAGATCCCCTCCCATTCTTCTAAACTCCAGCGAATATAAGTCTAATCGACCCAATCTCTCCTCATATGTCATTCCTGCCATCCCAGGTATCAGCCTGGTGAATCTTTGCTGCACTCCCTCCATGGCAAGAACATCCTTCCTCAGATAAGGCGACCAAAACTGCACACAATACTCAAGGTGTGGTCTCACCAAGGCCCTGTACAACTGCAGCAAGACTTCCTTGCTCCTGTACTCCAATCCTCTTGCTATGAAGGCCAACATACCATTTGCTTCTTAACCGCCTGCTGCACCTGCATGCTTACCTTCAGTGACTGGTGCACAAGGACACCCAGATCTCCTTGCACTTCCCCTTTTCCCAATCTATTGCCGTTCGGATAATAATCTGTCTTCCTGTTTTTGCCACCGAAGTGGATAACCTCGCATTTATCCACATTGTACTGCATCTGCCCAATCACCCAACCTGTCCAAATCATACTGGAGTTTCGCTGCATCCTCCTCACAGCACACACACCCACCCAGCTTCCCTCGTCTAGATCATCATTTATATATATATATTGTGAATAGCTGGGGTCCTAGCACTGATCCCTGCGGTACCTCACTAGTCACTGCCTGCCACTCGGAAAAAGACCCCTTTGTTCCAACTCTTTGCTTCCTGTCTGCAAACCAGTTCTCTATCCAAGACAGTACCTTACCCCCAATTCCATGTGCTTTAACTTTGCACGCTAATCTCTTATGCGGGACCTTATTGAAAGCCTTCTGAAAGTCCAAATACACCATTCCACTGGTTCTCCCTCATCTATTCCACCAGTTACATCCTCAAAAAATTCCAGTAGATTAGTCAAGCATGATTTACCTTTTGTAAATCCATGTTGACTTTTTCCGATCCTGTCACTGTTTTCCAAGAGCGTTGCTATTACATCTTTTATAATGGACTCCAGCATTTTCCCCGCTACCAATGTCAGGCTTACCGGTCTATAATTCCCTGTTTTCTCTCTACCACCCTTCTTAAATAGTGGGATTGCATTAGCTATCCTCCAATCCATGGGAACTGTTCTAGAGTCTATAGAATTTTGGAAGATGACCAGCAATGCATCTACTATTTATAGGGCCACTTCCTTAAATTCCCTACGATGTAGATTATCAGGCCCTGGGGATTTATCGGCCTTCAATCCCGTCAATTTCCCTAACACCATTTCCCTACAAATACTGATTTCATTCAATTCCTCCCTCTCATCAGACCCTATGTTCCCCGACATCTCTGGGAGGTTATTTGTGTCCTCTTTGGGAAGACAGAACCAAAGTATGTATTTAATTGGTCCACCATTTCTTTGTTCCCCATTATAAATTCCCCTGAATCTGACTGCAAGGGACCTATGCTTGACTTCACCAATCTCTTTCTCTTCACATATCTATAGAAGCTTTTACAGTCAGTTTTTATGTTCCCTGCAAGCTTACTCTCATACTCTATTTTCCCCCTCTTAATTAATCCTTTTGTCCTCCTTTGCTGAACCCTAAACTGCTCCCAATCCTCAGGCTTGCTGCTTTTTCTGGCCAAATTATATGTCCTCTCCTTGGATCTTATGCTATCCCTAATTTCCTTTGTTAACCACGGTTGAGTCACCTTTTTTGTTTTATTTTTATGCCAAACAGGGATGAACAAATTCTGTCATTCATCCATGCGATCTTTAAATGTTTGCCATTGCCTATCCACCGTCAACCCTTTAAGTAACGTTCCCCAATCCATCCTAGCCAACTTGCGCCTCATACCATCGTAGGTTCCTTTATTTAAATTCAGGAGCCTAGTCTCTGAGTCAACTACTTCATTTTAATGAAGAATTCTATCATATTGTGATCGCTTCTCCCCAAGAGGCCTCGCAAAAGATTACTAATTAATCCTTTCTCATTACATAATACCCAGCCTAAGATGGCCTGATCTCTAGTTGGTTTCTTGACATATTGGTCCAGGAAACCATCCCGTATACACTCTAGGAATTCCTCCTCCACAGTATTGTTACTAATTTGGTTAGGACAATCTAAATGTAGATTAAAGTCACCCATGATAACTGCTGTGCCCTTATTGCACGCGTTTCTAATTTCCCGTTTAATGCCATCCTCAACCTCAGCATTACTGTTTGGGGGTCTGCATACAACTCCCACCGATGTTTTCTGCCCCTTGGTATTTCTCAGCTCTGCCCATACAGATTCCACATCCTCAGAGCTAATATCCTTCCTTACTATTGTGTTAATCTCTTTAACCAGCAATGCTACCCCACCTCCTTTTCCTTTTTTCCTGTCCTTCCTGAATATTGAATACCCCTGGATGTTGAATTCCCAGTCTTGGTCACCCTGGAGCCATGTCTCCGTAATCCCAATGATATCATATACGTTTACATCTATTTGCGCAGCTAATTCCTCCACCTTATTACGAATGTTCCTCGCATTAAGACACAAAGCCTTCATGCTTGAGTTTTTAACACTCTTAGAGCTTTTAGAATTCTTATTTACTGTGGCCCTGTTTGATTTACACCCTTGATTTCTCTGCCTTCCAGTTTTGCTTTTCTCCTTCCTGTCTTTTGCTTCTATCCTTGCTTCCCTTTCCTCTGTCTCCTTGCACAGGTTCCCAACCCCCTGCCATTTTAGTTTAACCCCTCCCCAACAGCACTAGCAAACACTCCCCCCTAGGACATCGGTTCCAGTCCCGCCCAGGTGCAAACCGTCCAGTTTGTACTGGTCCCACCTCCCCCAGAACCAGTTCCAATGTCTTAGGAATTTTAATCACTCCCCCTTGCACCATTCCTCTAGCCATGTCTTCATCTGAAATATCCTTCTATTTCTACTCTGACTAGCACGTGGCACTGGTAGCAAGCCTGAGATTACGAACTTCGAGGTCCTATTTTTAAATTTACCTCCTAACTCCCTATATTCAGCTTTTAGGACCTCATCCCGTTTTTTACCTATATCGTTGGTACCTATGTGCGCCACGACAACTAGCTGTTCACCCTCCCCCTCCAGAATGCCCTGCAGCCGCTCCGAGACATCCTTAACCCTTGCACCAGGGAGGCAACATACCATCCTGGAGTCTCGTTTGCGGCTGCAGAAATGCCTATCTATTCCCCTTACAATAGAATCCCCTATCACTATAGCTCTCCCGCTCTTTTCCCTCCCGCCCTGTGCAGCAGGACCATCCATGGTGCCAGTAAGTTGGCTGCTGCTGCCTTCCCCCGATAAGCCATCTCCCTCAACAATATCCAAAGTGGTATATCTGTTTTTTTGAAAGGGGGATGGCCGCAGGGGACCCCTGCACTACCTGCCTGCGCCTACTACTCTTCCTGATGGTCACTCATTCCCTTCCTGCCTGTGCAGCCTTTACCTGCGGTGTGGCCAACTCCCTAAACGTGCTATCCACGATGTCCTCAGCATCGCGAATGCTCCAGTATGTATCCATTCGCAGGTCCAGCGCCGCAATGCGGTCTGTCAGTAGCTGCAGCTGGAGACACTTCCCGCACACATGGTCGTCAGGGACACAGGAAGTGTCCCTGATTTCCCACATAGCGCAGGAGGAGCATGCCACGGGGCCGAGCTGTCCTGCCATGACTTACCCTTTAATTAATTTAGATTAATTTAAATCAAATCGATACCATTAATTATACTACAATTAAATGATATACTCAAGGGCCCTTGGTTACTAGCACTCCCCGATACATAACAGAGACCTTAGAAATTATAATCACAAAAATTAAGACCTTCTAAATTTTATAAACTATTAATCTTAACTGTCAAACTATAGAGTAGTGTAAATACTCACCTGGCCGTACTCACCCAACCAGCTGCTTCCACTTGCCTGCGTCACAATTTGAATCGTGACGTGGCTCCGGAGCGCCGCCACCGGTCTCTGAGAGTGGTAAGTCTCTGTAAAAAAGCCCGTGAAAATGGGTTTAAGTACTCACTGTATCGCCGTTCTCTGCTCTTCCCAACACCGGCCTCTCTATAAAAAAAAAAGCCCGCGAAAGTGAGTTTAAGTACTCACTATACCGCTGCTCTTTCTGCTCCTGACACTGGCCTCTGTAATGGGTTGTTTGTGTGGTCTCGTGTTCCAATTAATGGGTTGAATGTGTGGTCCATGTTCCAATTAATGGGTTGTTTCTGTGGTCCATGTTCCAATTAATGGGTTGAATGTCTGGTCCACTGTTCCAATTAATGGGTTGTTTGTGTGGTCCATGTTCCAATTAATGGGTTGAATGTGTGTTCCATGTTCCAATTAATGGGTTCTTTGTGTGATCCAGTGTTCCAATTAATGGGTTGAATGTGTGGTCCATGTTGCAATTAATGGGTTGTTTGTGTGGTCCAGTGTTCCAATTAATGGGTTAAGAACATAAGAACATAAGAAATAGGAGCAGGAGTAGGCCAATCGGCCCCTCGAGCCTGCTCCGCCATTCAATAAGATCATGGCTGATCTGATCCTAACCGCCAATCCACTATCACAGAACCATCTCCTGAATCTAACAGAATTAGACACACGAAATAGGAGCAGGATCAGGCTACACGGCCCCTGGGCCCGCTCCGCTACCCACAGGGCCATGACCGATCCGAACCTAGACTCATGTCCAAATTGCTGCCCGCTCCCCGTAACCCTTAATTCCCTTTACTTCTAGGAAACTGTCTATTTCTGTTTTAAATTTATGTAATGATGTAGCTTCTACAGCTTTTTGGGGCAGCATATTCCATGGACCTACCACCCTCTGAGTGAAGTAGTTCCTCCTCATCTCAGTTTTGAAAGAGCAGCCCCTTATTTTAAGACTATGCCCCCTAGTTCTAGTTTCACCCATCATCGGGAACATCTTCCCCGCATCCACCCGATCCAACCCCTTCACAATCTTATATGTTTCAATAAGATCGCCTCTCATTCTTCTGAACTCCAATGAGTAGAGTCCCAATCTACTCAACCTCTCCTCATATGTCCATCCCCTCATCCCCGGGATTAACCGAGTGAACCTTCTTTGTACTGACTCGAGAGCAAGTATGTCCTTTCTTAAGTATGGACACCAAAACTGTACGCAGTATTCCAGGTGCGGTCTCACCAATACCTTGTACAACTGAAGCAATACCTCCCTATTTTTATATTCTATCCCCCTAGCAATGAAAGCCAACATTCCTTTGGAGTTCTTAATCACTTGCTGCACCTGCATACTAACCTTTTGAGTTTCGTGCACCAGGACCCCCAGATCCCTTTGTACTTCAGTACTTTCCAGTTTCTTGCCATTAAGATAATAACTTGCTCTACGATTTTTCCTGCCAAAGTGCATAACCTCACACTTTACAGTATTGTATTCCATCTGCCAAATCTCTGCCCACTTACTTAGCCTGTCTATGTGTGGTCCAGTGTTCCAATTAATGGGTTGTTTGTGTGGTCCAGTGCTTGAATTAATTGGTAGAATGTGTGTTCCATGTTCCAATTAATGGGTTGTTTGTGTGGTCCAGTATTCCTATGAATGGGTTGTTTGTGTGGTCCATGTATCAATTAATGGGTTGTTTGTGTGGTCCAATGTTCCAATTAATAGGTTGTTTGTGTGGTCCAGTGTTCCAATTAATGGGTTTAATGTGAGTTCCATGTTCCAATTAATGGGCTGTTTGTGTGGTCCAGTGTTCCTATTAATGGGTTGTTTGTGTGGTCCATGTTCCAATTAATGGGTTGCTTGTGTGGTCCAGTGTTCCAATTAATGGGTTGTTTGTGTGGTCCAATGTTCCAATTAATAGGTTGTTTGTGTGGTCCAGTGTTACAATTAATGGGTTATTTGTGTGGTCCAATGTTCCAATTAATGGGTTGTTTGTGTGGTCCATGTTCCAATTCATGGGTTTTGTGTTGACCATGTTCCAATTAATGGGTTGTTTGTGTGGTCCAGTGTTCCAATTAATGGGTTATTTGTGTGGTCCATGTTCCAATTGATGGGTTGGTTGTGTGGTCCAGTATTCCAATTAATGGGTTATTTGTGTGGTCCATGTTCCAATTAATGGGTTGTTTGTGTGGTCCATGTTCCAATTACAGTAATGGGTTGTTTGTGTGGTCCATGTTACAATTAATGTGTTGTTTCTGTGGTCCATGTTCCAATTAATGGGTTGTTTCCGTGGTCCAGTGTTCCAATTAATGGGTTGTTTGTGTGGTCCAGTGATCAAATTAACGCGTTTTGTGTGGTCCAGTGTTTGAATTAATGAGTCGTTTGTGTGGTACAGTGCCCCAATTAATGGGTTGTTTATGTGGTCCAGTGTTCCAATTAATGGGTTGTTTGTGTGGTCCAGTGCTTGAATTAATTGGTAGAATGTGTGTTCCATGTTCCAATTAATGGGTTGTTTGTGTGGTCCAGTATTCCTATGAATGGGTTGTTTGTGTGGTCCATGTATCAATTAATGGGTTGTTTGTGTGGTCCAATGTTCCAATTAATAGGTTGTTTGTGTGGCCCATGTTCCAATTAATGGGTTGTTTGTGTGGTCCATGTTCCAATTAATGGGGGGTTTGTGTGGTCCTCGTTCCAATTAATGGGTTGTTTGTGTGGTCCAATGTTCCAATTAATAGGTTGTTTGTGTGGTCCAGTGTTCCTATGAATGGGTTGTTTGTGTGGTCCATGTATCAATTAATGGGTTGTTTGTGTGGTACAGTGCCCCAATTAATGGGTTGTTTATGTGGTCCAGTGTTCCAATTAATGGGTTGTTTGTGTGGTCCAGTGCTTGAATTAATTGGTAGAATGTGTGTTCCATGTTCCAATTAATGGGTTGTTTGTGTGGTCCAGTATTCCTATGAATGGGTTGTTTGTGTGGTCCATGTATCAATTAATGGGTTGTTTGTGTGGTCCAATGTTCCAATTAATAGGTTGTTTGTGTGGCCCATGTTCCAATTAATGGGTTGTTTGTGTGGTCCATGTTCCAATTAATGGGGGGTTTGTGTGGTCCTCGTTCCAATTAATGGGTTGTTTGTGTGGTCCAATGTTCCAATTAATAGGTTGTTTGTGTGGTCCAGTGTTCCTATGAATGGGTTGTTTGTGTGGTCCATGTATCAATTAATGGGTTGTTTGTGTGGTCCAATGTTCCAATTAATAGGTTGTTTGTGTGGTCCAGTGTTCCAATTAATGGGTTTAATGTGAGTTCCATGTTCCAATTAATGGGCTGTTTGTGTGGTCCAGTGTTCCTATTAATGGGTTGTTTGTGTGGTCCATGTTCCAATTAATGGGTTGCTTGTGTGGTCCAGTGTTCCAATTAATGGGTTGTTTGTGTGGTCCAATGTTCCAATTAATAGGTTGTTTGTGTGGTCCAGTGTTACAATTAATGGGTTATTTGTGTGGTCCAATGTTCCAATTAATGGGTTGTTTGTGTGGTCCATGTTCCAATTCATGGGTTTTGTGTTGACCATGTTCCAATTAATGGGTTGTTTGTGTGGTCCAGTGTTCCAATTAATGGGTTATTTGTGTGGTCCATGTTCCAATTGATGGGTTGGTTGTGTGGTCCAGTATTCCAATTAATGGGTTATTTGTATGGTCCATGTTCCAATTAATGGGTTGTTTGTGTGGTCCATGTTCCAATTACAGTAATGGGTTGTTTGTGTGGTCCATGTTACAATTAATGTGTTGTTTCTGTGGTCCATGTTCCAATTAATGGGTTGTTTCCGTGGTCCAGTGTTCCAATTAATGGGTTGTTTGTGTGGTCCAGTGATCAAATTAACGCGTTTTGTGTGGTCCAGTGTTTGAATTAATGAGTCGTTTGTGTGGTACAGTGCCCCAATTAATGGGTTGTTTATGTGGTCCAGTGTTCCAATTAATGGGTTGTTTGTGTGGTCCAGTGCTTGAATTAATTGGTAGAATGTGTGTTCCATGTTCCAATTAATGGGTTGTTTGTGTGGTCCAGTATTCCTATGAATGGGTTGTTTGTGTGGTCCATGTATCAATTAATGGGTTGTTTGTGTGGTCCAATGTTCCAATTAATAGGTTGTTTGTGTGGCCCATGTTCCAATTAATGGGTTGTTTGTGTGGTCCATGTTCCAATTAATAGGTTGTTTGTGTGGTCCAGTGTTACAATTAATGGGTTATTTGTGTGGTCCAATGTTCCAATTAATAGGTTGTTTTTGTGGTCCAGTGTTACAATTAATGGGTTGTTTGTGTGGTCCAGTGCTTGAATTAATTGGTAGAATGTGTGTTCCATGTTCCAATTAATGGGTTGTTTGTGTGGTCCAGTATTCCTATGAATGGGTTGTTTGTGTGGTCCATGTATCAATTAATGGGTTGTTTGTGTGGTCCAATGTTCCAATTAATAGGTTGTTTGTGTGGCCCATGTTCCAATTAATGGGTTGTTTGTGTGGTCCATGTTCCAATTAATAGGTTGTTTGTGTGGTCCAGTGTTACAATTAATGGGTTATTTGTGTGGTCCAATGTTCCAATTAATAGGTTGTTTTTGTGGTCCAGTGTTACAATTAATGGGTTGTTTGTGTGGTCCAGTGTTCCAATTAATGGGTTTAATGTGAGTTCCATGTTCCAATTAATGGGCTGTTTGTGTGGTCCAGTGTTCCTATTAATGGGTTGTTTGTGTGGTCCATGTTCCAATTAATGGGTTGCTTGTGTGGTCCAGTGTTCCAATTAATGGGTTGTTTGTGTGGTCCAATGTTCCAATTAATAGGTTGTTTGTGTGGTCCAGTGTTACAATTAATGGGTTATTTGTGTGGTCCAATGTTCCAAATAATGGGTTGTTTGTGTGGTCCATGTTCCAATTGATGGGTTGGTTGTGTGGTCCAGTATTCCAATTAATGGGTTATTTGTGTGGTCCATGTTCCAATTAATGGGTTGTTTGTGTGGTCCATGTTCCAATTACAGTAATGGGTTGTTTGTGTGGTCCATGTTACAATTAATGTGTTGTTTCTGTGGTCCATGTTCCAATTAATGGGTTGTTTCCGTGGTCCAGTGTTCCAATTAATGGGTTGTTTGTGTGGTCCAGTGATCAAATTAACGCGTTTTGTGTGGTCCAGTGTTTGAATTAATGAGTCGTTTGTGTGGTACAGTGCCCCAATTAATGGGTTGTTTGTGTGGACCAGTGTTCCAATTAATGGGTTGAATGTGTGGTCCAGTGTTACCCTTAATGGGTTGAAAGTGTGGTGTAGTGTTACCCTTAATGGGTTGTTTGTGTGGTCCAGTTGTCCAATTAATGGGTTATTTGTGTGGTCCAGTGTTCCAATTAATGGGTTGTTTGTGTGCTCATGTTTTCCAATTAATAGGTTGTTTGTGTGGTCCTGCGTTCCAATTAATGGGTTGTTTGTGCGCTCCTTTTTTTGAATTAATGGGTTCAATGTGTGTTCCATGTTCCAATTATTGGGTTGAATGTGTGTCCCCATGTTCCAATTAATGGGTTGTTTGTGTGTTAGATGTTACAATTAATGGGTTATTTGTGTTGTCCATGTTCTAATTAATGGGTTGTTTGTGTGGTCCAGTGTTCCAATTAATGGGTTGTTTGTGTGGTCCAGTGTTCCAATTAATGGGCTGTTTTTATGGTCCAGTGTTCCAATTAATGGGTTGTTTGTGTGGTCCATGTTACAATTAATGGGTTGTTTGTGTGGTCCAGTGTTCCAATTAATGGGTTGAATGTGCGGTCCAGTGTTCCAATTAATGGGTTTTTTGTGTGCTCCTGTTTTCCAATTAATGGGTTGTTTGTGTGGTCCTGTGTTCCAATTAAAGGGTTGTTTGTGTGCTCCTGTTTTCCAATTAATGGGTTGTTTGTGTGGTCCTGTGTTCCAATTAATGGGTTGTTTGTGCGCTCCTGTTTTCCAATTAATGGGTTGATTGTGTGTTCCATTTTCCAATTAATGGGTTGAATGTGTGATCCAGTGTTCCAATTAATGGGTTGTTTGTGTGGTCCAGTGTTCGAATTAATGGGTTGAATGTGTGGTCCAGTGTTCCAATTAATGGGTTGTTTGTGTGGTCCAGTGTTCCAATTAATGGGTTGTTTGTGTGGTCCAGTGTTCGAATTAATGGGTTGAATGTGTGGTCCAGTGTTAAAAATAATGGTTTGTTTGTGTGGTCCATGATCCAATTAATGGTTTGTTTGTGTGGTCCAGTGTTCCAGCTAATGGGTTGTTTGTGTTGTCCATGTTCCAATTAATGGGTTGTTTGTGTGGTCCAGTGTTCGAATTAATGGGTTGAATGTGTGGTCCAGTGTTCCAATTAATAGGTTGTTTGTGTGGTCTAGTGTTCCAAATAATGGTTTGTTTGTGTGGGCCAGTGTTAAAATTAATGGGTTGTTTGTGTGGTAAATGTTACAATTAATGGGTTATTTGTGTTGTCCATGTTCTAATTAATGGGTTGTTTGTGTGGTCCATGTTCCAATGAATGGGTTGTTGGTGTGGTCCATTGTTCCAATTAATGGGTTGTTTGTGTGGTCCGTGTTACAAATAATGGTTTGTTTGTGTGGGCCAGCGTTTCAATGAATGGGTTGTTTGTGTGAGAAATGTTACAATTAATGGGTTATTTGTGTTGTCCATGTTCTAATGATTGGGTTGTTTGTGCTGTCCATGTTCCAATTAATGGGTTGTTTGTGTGGTCCATGTTCCAATTAATGGGTTGTTGGTGTCATCCATGTTCCAATTAATGGGTTGTATGTGTG
Organism: Somniosus microcephalus; assembly: GCF_052327205.1. Taxonomy (NCBI): domain Eukaryota; kingdom Metazoa; phylum Chordata; class Chondrichthyes; order Squaliformes; family Somniosidae; genus Somniosus; species Somniosus microcephalus. Next base: position 118,142,172 of record NC_140994.1, on the reverse strand, counting down.
GTCCAGTGTTTGAATTATTGGGTTGTTTGTCTGGTCCAGTGTTCGGATTAATGGGTTGAATGTGTGGTCCAGTGTTCCAATTAATGGGTTGTTTGTGTGTACCATGTTCCAATTAATGGGTTGAATGTGTGTCCCAAATTCCAATTAATGGGCTGTTTGATCCAGTGTTCGAATTAATGGGTTGTTTGTGTGGTCCAATGTTCGAATTAATGGGTTGAATGTGTGGTCCAGTGTTCCAATTAATGGGTTATTTGTGTGGTCCATGTTCCAATTAATGGGTTATTTGTGTGGCCCATGTTCCAATTAATGGGTTGAATGTGTGGTCCAGTGTTCCAATTAATGGGTTGTTTGTGTGGTCCATGTTCCAATTAATGGGTTGTTTGTGTGGTCCAGTGTTCCAATTAATGGGTAGTTTGTGTGGTCCATGTTACAATTAATGGGTTGTTTGTGTGGTCCAGTGTTCTAATTAATGGGTTGTTTGTGTGTTGTTTGTGTGGTCCATGTTCCAATTAATGGGTTGAATGTGTGGTGCAGTGTTCCAATTAATGGGTTGTTTGTGTGGTCCATGTTCCAATTAATGGGTTGTTTGTGTGGTCCAGTGTTCGAATTAATGGGTTGTTTGTGTGGTCCATGTTCCAATTAATGGGTTGAATGTGTGGTCCAGTGTTCCAATTAAGGGGCTGTTTGTGTGTACCATGTTCCAATTAATGGGTTGAATGTGTGTCCCAAATTCCAATTAATGGGCTGTTTGATCCAGTGTTCGAATTAATGGGTTGTTTGTGTGGTCCAATGTTCGAATTAATGGGTTGAATGTGTGGTCCAGTGTTCCAATTAATGGGTTATTTGTGTGCTCCATGTTCCAATTAATGGGTTATTTGTGTGGTCCATGTTCCAATTAATGGGTTGTTTGTGTGGTGCAGTGTTCCAATTAATGGTTAGTTTGTGTGGTCCATGTTACAATTAATGGGTTGTTTGTGTGGTCCTGTTTTCCAATTAATGGGTTGTTTGTGTGGTCCTGTGTTCCAATTAATGGGTTGTTTGTGTGGTCCAATGTTCCAATTAATGGGTTATTTGTGTGGTCCTGTGTTCCAATTAATGGGTTGTTTGTGTAGTCCAATGTTCCAATTAATGGGTTGTTTGTGTGGTCCAGTGTTCCAATTAATGGGTTGTTTGTGCTGTCCATGTTCCAATTAATGAGTTGTTTGTGTGTTAAATGTTACAATTAATGGGTTATTTGTGTTGTCCATGTTCTAATTAATGGGTTGTTTGTGTGGTCCAGTGTTCCAATTAATGGGTTGTTTGTGTGGTCCAGTGTTCCAATTAATGGGTTGTTTTTGTGGTCCAGTGTTCCAATTAATGGGTTGTTTGTGTGGTCCATGTTACAATTAATGGGTTGAATGTGTGGTCCAGTGTTCCAATTAATGGGTTGTTTGTGTGCTCCTGTTTTCCAATTAATGGGTTGTTTGTGTGGTCCCGTGTTCCAATTAATGGGTTGTTTGTGTGGTCCAGTGTTCGAATTAATGGGTTGAATGTGTGGTCCAGTGTTAAAAATAATGGTTTGTTTGTGTGGTCCATGTTCCAATTAATGGTTTGTTTGTGTGGTCCAGTGTTCCAATTAATGGGTTGTTTGTGCTGTCCATGTTCCAATTAATGGGTTGTTTGTGTGGTCCAGTGTTTCAATTAATGGGTTGTTTGTGTGGTCCATGTTCCAATTAATGGGTTGTTTGTGCTGTCCATGTTCCAATTAATGAGTTGTTTGTGTGTTAAATGTTCCAATTAATGGGTTGTTTGTGTGGTCCAGTGTTCCAATTAATGGGTAGTTTGTGTGGTCCATGTTACAATTAATGGGTTGTTTGTGTGGTCCAGTGTTCTAATTAATGGGTTGTTTGTGTGTTGTTTGTGTGGTCCATGTTCCAATTAATGGGTTGAATGTGTGGTGCAGTGTTCCAATTAATGGGTTGTTTGTGTGGTCCATGTTCCAATTAATGGGTTGTTTGTGTGGTCCAGTGTTCCAATTAATGGGTTGTTTGTGTGGTCCATGTTACAATTAATGGGTTGTTTGTGTGGTCCAGTGTTCCAATTAATGGGTTGAATGTGTGGTCCAGTGTTCCAATTAATGGGTTGTTTGTGTGCTCCTGTTTTCCAATTAATGGGTTGTTTGTGTGGTCCTGTTTTCCAATTAATGGGTTGTTTGTGTGGTCCATGTTACAATTAATGGGTTGTTTGTGTGGTCCAGTGTTCCAATTAATGGGTTGAATGTGTGGTCCAGTGTTCCAATTAATGGGTTGTTTGTGTGCTCCTGTTTTCCAATTAATGGGTTGTTTGTGTGGTCCTGTTTTCCAATTAATGTGTTGTTTGTGTACTCCTGTTTTCCAATTAATGGGTTGTTTGTGTGGTCCTGTGTTCCAATTAAAGGGTTGTTTGTGTGCTCCTGTTTTCCAATTAATGGGTTGTTTGTGTGGTCCTGTATTCCAATTAATTGGTTGTTTGTGCGATCCTGTTTTCCAATTAATGGGTTGATTGTGTGTTCCATTTTCCAATTAATGGGTTGAATGTGTGGTCCCGTGTTTCAATTAATGGGTTGTTTGTGTGATCCAGTGTTCCAATTAATGGGTTGTTTGTGTGGTCCAGTGTTCGAATTAATGGGTTGAAGGTGTGGTCCAGTGTTCCAATTAATGGGTTGTTTGTGTGTACCATGTTCCAATTAATGGGTTGAATGTGTGTCCCAAATTCCAATTAATGGGCTGTTTGATCCAGTGTTCGAATTAATGGGTTGTTTGTGTGGTCCAATGTTCGAATTAATGGGTTGAATGTGTGGTCCAGTGTTCCAATTAATGGGTTATTTGTGTGGTCCATGTTCCAATTAATGGGTTGTTTGTGTGGTGCAGTGTTCCAATTAATGGTTAGTTTGTGTGGTCCATGTTACAATTAATGGGTTGTTTGTGTGGTCCTGTTTTCCAATTAATGGGTTGTTTGTGTGGTCCTGTGTTCCAATTAATGGGTTGTTTGAGTGGTCCAATGTTCCAATTAATGGGTTATTTGTGTGGTCCTGTGTTCCAATTAATGGGTTGTTTGTGTAGTCCACTGTTCCAATTAATGGGTTGTTTGTGTGGTCCAGTGTTCCAATTAATGGGTTGTTTGTGCTGTCCATGTTCCAATTAATGAGTTGTTTGTGTGTTAAATGTTACAATTAATGGGTTATTTGTGTTGTCCATGTTCTAATTAATGGGTTGTTTGTGTGGTCCAGTGTTCCAATTAATGGGTTGTTTGTGTGGTCCAGTGTTCCAATTAATGGGTTGTTTTTGTGGTCCAGTGTTCCAATTAATGGGTTGTTTGTGTGGTCCATGTTACAATTAATGGGTTGTTTGTGTGGTCCAGTGTTCCAATTAATGGGTTGAATGTGTGGTCCAGTGTTCCAATTAATGGGTTGTTTGTGTGCTCCTGTTTTCCAATTAATGGGTTGTTTGTGTGGTCCCGTGTTCCAATTAATGGGTTGTTTGTGTGGTCCAGTGTTCGAATTGATGGGTTGAATGTGTGGTCCAGTGTTAAAAATAATGGTTTGTTTGTGTGGTCCATGTTCCAATTAATGGTTTGTTTGTGTGGTCCAGTGTTCCAATTAATGGGTTGTTTGTGCTGTCCATGTTCCAATTAATGGGTTGTTTGTGTGGTCCAGTGTTTCAATTAATGGGTTGTTTGTGTGGTCCATGTTCCAATTAATGGGTTGTTTGTGCTGTCCATGTTCCAATTAATGAGTTGTTTGTGTGTTAAATGTTCCAATTAATGGGTTGTTTGTGTGGTCCAGTGTTCCAATTAATGGGTAGTTTGTGTGGTCCATGTTACAATTAATGGGTTGTTTGTGTGGTCCAGTGTTCTAATTAATGGGTTGTTTGTGTGTTGTTTGTGTGGTCCATGTTCCAATTAATGGGTTGAATGTGTGGTGCAGTGTTCCAATTAATGGGTTGTTTGTGTGGTCCATGTTCCAATTAATGGGTTGTTTGTGCGGTCCAGTGTTCCAATTAATGGGTTGTTTGTGTGGTCCATGTTACAATTAATGGGTTGTTTGTGTGGTCCAGTGTTCCAATTAATGGGTTGAATGTGTGGTCCAGTGTTCCAATTAATGGGTTGTTTGTGTGCTCCTGTTTTCCAATTAATGGGTTGTTTGTGTGGTCCTGTTTTCCAATTAATGGGTTGTTTGTGTGGTCCATGTTACAATTAATGGGTTGTTTGTGTGGTCCAGTGTTCCAATTAATGGGTTGAATGTGTGGTCCAGTGTTCCAATTAATGGGTTGTTTGTGTGCTCCTGTTTTCCAATTAATGGGTTGTTTGTGTGGTCCTGTTTTCCAATTAATGGGTTGTTTGTGTACTCCTGTTTTCCAATTAATGGGTTGTTTGTGTGGTCCTGTGTTCCAATTAAAGGGTTGTTTGTGTGCTCCTGTTTTCCAATTAATGGGTTGTTTGTGTGGTCCTGTGTTCCAATTAATTGGTTGTTTGTGCGATCCTGTTTTCCAATTAATGGGTTGATTGTGTGTTCCATTTTCCAATTAATGGGTTGAATGTGTGGTCCCGTGTTTCAATTAATGGGTTGTTTGTGTGATCCAGTGTTCCAATTAATGGGTTGTTTGTGTGGTCCAGTGTTCGAATTAATGGGTTGAAGGTGTGGTCCAGTGTTCCAATTAATGGGTTGTTTGTGTGGTCCAGTGTTCCAATTAATGGGTTGTTTGTGTGGTCCAGTGTTCGAATTAATGGGTTGAATGTGTGGTCCAGTGTTAAAAATAATGCTTTGTTTGTGTGGTCCATGTTCCAATTAATGGTTTGTTTGTGTGGTCCAGTGTTCCAACTAATGGGTTGTTTGTGTTGTCCATGTTCCAATTAATGGGTTGTTTGTGTGGTCTAGTGTTCCAAATAATGGTTTGTTTGTGTGGGCCAGTGTTAAAATTAATGGGTTGTTTGTGTGGTAAATGTTACAGTTAATGGGCCATTTGTGTTGTCCATGTTCTAATTAATGGGTTGTTTGTGCTGTCCATGTTCCAATTAATGGGTTGTTTGTTTGGTCCATGTTCCAAATAATGGTTTGTTTGTGTGGGCCAGCGTTTCAATGAATGGGTTGTTTGTGTGAGAAATGTTACAATTAATGGGTTATTTGTGTTGTCCATGTTCTAATTATTGGGTTGTTTGTGCTGACCATGTTCCAATAAATGGGTTGTTTGTGTGGTCCATGTTCCAATTAATGGGTTGTTGGTGTTATCCATGTTCCAATTAATGGGTTGTATGTGTGGTCCAGTGTTTGAATTATTGGGTTGTTTGTCTGGTCCAGTGTTCGGATTAATGGGTTGAATGTGTGGTCCAGTGTTCCAATTAATGGGTTGTTTGTGTGTACCATGTTCCAATTAATGGGTTGAATGTGTGTCCCAAATTCCAATTAATGGGCTGTTTGACCCAGTGTTCGAATTAATGGGTTGTTTGTGTGGTCCAATGTTCGAATTAATGGGTTGAATGTGTGGTTCAGTGATCCAATTAATGGGTTATTTGTGTGGTCCATGTTCCAATTAATGGGTTATTTGTGTGGTCCATGTTACAATTAATGGGTTGTTTGTGTGGTCCAGTGTTCCAATTAATGGGTAGTTTGTGTGGTCCATGTTACAATTAATGGGTTGAATGTGTGGTCCATGTTACAATTAATGGGTTGTTTGTGTGGTCCAGCGTTCCAATTAATGGGTAGTTTGTGTGGTCCATGTTACAATTAATGGGTTGAATGTGTGGTCCAGTGTTCCAATTAATGGGTTGAATGTGTGGTCCAAGTTACAATTAATGGGTTGAATGTGTGGTCCAGTGTTCCAATTAATGGGTTGTTTGTGTGGTCCATGTTACAATTAATGGGTTGTTTGTGTGGTCCAATGTTCGAATTAATGGGTTGAATGTGTGGTCCAGTGTTCCAATTAATGTGTTATTTGTGTGGTCGATGTTCCAATTAATGGGTTGAATGTGTGGTCCAGTGTTCCAATTAATGGGTTATTTGTGTGGTCCTGTTTTCCAATTAATGGGTTATTTGTGTGGTCCAGTGTTCCAATTAATGGGTTGTTTGTGTGCTCTTGTTTTCCAATTAATAGGTTGTTTGTGTGGTCCTGCGTTCCAATTAATGGGTTGTTTGTGCGCTTCTTTTTTTGAATTAATGGGTTCAATGTGTGTTCCATGTTCCAATTAATGGGTTGAATGTGTGTCCCCATGTTCCAATTAATGGGTTGTTTGTGTGATCCAGTGTTCCAATTGATGGGTTGTTTGTGTGGTCCAGTGTTCCAATTAATTGTTTGTTTCTGTGGTCCAGTGTTACAATTAATGGGTTGTTTGTGTGGTCCAGTGTTCCAATTAATGGGTTGTTTGTGTTCCATGTTCCAATTAATGGGTTGTTTGTGTGGTCCAGTGTTCCAATTAATGGGTTGTTTGTGCTGTCCATGTTCCAATTAATGGGTTGTTTGTGTGGTCCAGTGTTTCAATTAATGGGTTGTTTGTGTGGTCCATGTTCCAATTAATGGGTTGTTTGTGCTGTCCATGTTCCAATTAATGGCTTGTTTGTGTGGTCCAGTGTTCCAATTAATGGGTTGTTTGTGCTGTCCATGTTCCAATTAATGAGTTGTTTGTGTGTTAAATGTTCCAATTAATGGGTTGTTTGTGTGGTCCAGTGTTCCAATTAATGGGTAGTTTGTGTGGTCCATGTTACAATGAATGGGTTGTTTGTGTGGTCCAGTGTTCTAATTAATGGGTTGTTTGTGTGGTCCATGTTCCAATTAATGGGTTGTTTGTGTGGTCCAGTGTTCGAATTAATGGGTTGTTTGTGTGGTCCATGTTCCAATTAATGGGTTGAATGTGTGGTCCAGTGTTCCAATTAATGGGTTGAATGTGTGGTCCATGTTCCAATTAATGGGTTGAATGTGTGGTCCAGTGTTCCAATTAATGGGTTGTTTGTGTGTACCATGTTCCAATTAATGGGTTGAATGTGTGTCCCAAATTCCAATTAATGGGCTGTTTGATCCAGTGTTCGAATTAATGGGTTGTTTGTGTGGTCCAATGTTCGAATTAATGGGTTGTTTGTGTGGTCCATGTTCCAATTAATGGGTTATTTGTGTGGTCCATGTTCCAATTAATGGGTTGAATGTGTGGTCCAGTGTTCCAATTAATGGGTTGTTTGTGTGGTGCAGTGTTCCAATTAATGGTTAGTTTGTGTGGTCCATGTTACAATTAATGGATTGTTTGTGTGGTCCAGTGTTCTAATTAATGGGTTGTTTGTGTGTTGTTTGTGTGGTCCATGTTCCAATTAATGGGTTGAATGTGTGGTGCAGTGTTCCAATTAATGGGTTGTTTGTGTGGTCCAGTGTTCGAATTAATGGGTTGTTTGTGTGGTCCATGTTACAATTAATGGGTTGTTTTTATGGTCCAGTGTTCCAATTAATGGGTTGTTTGTGTGGTCCATGTTACAATTAATGGGTGGTTTTTATGGTCCAGTGTTCCAATTAATGGGTTGTTTGTGTGGTCCATGTTACAATTAATGGGTTGTTTGTGTGGTCCAGTGTTCCAATTAATGGGTTGAATGTGCGGTCCAGTGTTCCAATTAATGGGTTGTTTGTGTGGTCCTGTTTTCCAATTAATGGGTTGTTTGTGTGGTCCTGTGTTCCAATTAATGGGTTGTTTGTGCGGTCCTGTTTTCCAATTAATGGGTTGTTTGTGTGGTCCTGTGTTCCAATTAATGGGTTGTTTGTGCGCTCCTGTTTTCCAATTAATGGTATGTTTGTGTGGTCCAGTGTTCCAATTAATGGGTTGTTGGTGTGGTCTAGTGTTCCAATTAATTGTTTGTTTCTGTGGTCCAGTGTTACAATTAATGGGTTGTTTGTGTGGTCCAGTGTTCCAATTAATGGTTTGTTTGTGTGGTCCAGTGTTCCAATTAATGGGTTGAATGTGTGGTCCAGTGTTTCAATTAATGGGTTGTTTGTGTGCTCCTGTTTTCCAATTAATGGGTTGTTTGTGTGGTCCAGTGTTCCAATTAATGGGTTGTTTGTGCTGTCCATGTTCCAATTAATGAGTTTGTGTGTTAAATGTTACAATTAATGGGTTATTTGTGTTGTCCATGTTCTAATTAATGGGTTGTTTGTGTGGTCCAGTGTTCCAATTAATGGGTTGTTTGTGTGGTCCATGTTACAATTAATGGGTTGTTTTTATGGTCCAGTGTTCCAATTAATGGGTTGTTTGTGCGCTCCTGTTTTCCAATTAATGGGTTGTTTGTGTGGTCCAGTGTTCTAATTAATGGGTTGTTTGTGTGTTGTTTGTGTGGTCCATGTTCCAATTAATGGGTTGAATGTGTGGTGCAGTGTTCCAATTAATGGGTTGTTTGTGTGGTCCATGTTCCAATTAATGGGTTGTTTGTGTGGTCCAGTGTTCGAATTAATGGGTTGTTTGTGTGGTCCATGTTCCAATTAATGGGTTGAATGTGTGGTCCAGTGTTCCAATTAATGGGTTGAATGTGTGGTCCATGTTACAATTAATGGGTTGAATGTGTGGTCCAGTGTTCCAATTAATGGGTTGTTTGTGTGGTCCATGTTACAATTAATGGGTTGTTTGTGTGGTCCAATGTTCGAATTAATGGGTTGAATGTGTGGTCCAGTGTTCCAATTAATGTGTTATTTGTGTGGTCCATGTTCCAATTAATGGGTTGAATGTGTGGTCCAGTGTTCCAATTAATGGGTTATTTGTGTGGTCCTGTTTTCCAATTAATGGGTTGTTTGTGTGGTCCTGTGTTCCAATTAATGGGTTGTTTGTGTAGTCCAATGTTCCAATTAATGGGTTATTTGTGTGGTCCAGTGTTCCAGTTAATGGGTTGTTTGTGTGCTCATGTTTTCCAATTAATAGGTTGTTTGTGTGGTCCTGTGTTCCAATTAATGGGTTGTTTGTGCGCTCCTTTTTTTGAATTAATGGGTTCAATGTGTGTTCCTTGTTCCAATTAATGGGTTGAATGTGTGTCCCCATGTTCCAATTAATGGGTTGTTTGTGTGGACAAGTGTTACAATTAATGGGTTGAATGTGTGGTCCAGTGTTCCAAATAATGGTTTGTTTGTGTGGTCCATGTTCCAATTAATGGTTTGTTTGTGTGGTCCAGTGTTCCAATTAATGGGTTGTTGGTGTGGTCTAGTGTTACAATTAATGGACTGTTTGTGTGGTCCAGTGTTCCAATTGATGGGTTGTTTGTGTGGTCCAGTGTTACAATTAATTGGTTGTTTGTGTGGTGAAGTTTTCCAATTAATGGGTTGTTTGTGTTGTCCATGTTCCAATTAATGGGTTGTTTGTGTGGTCCAGTGTTCCAATTAATGGGTTGTTTGTGTGGTCCATGTTCCAATTAATGGGTTGTTTGTGTGGTCCAGTGTTCCATTTAATGGGTTGTTTGTGTGGTCCATGTTCCAATTAATGGGTTGTTGGTGTTATCCAGTGTTCGGATTAATGGGTTATTTGTGTGGTCCAGTGTTCCAATTAATGGGTTGTTTGTGTGCTCCTGTTTTCCAATTAATGGGTTGTTTGTGTGGTCCTGTGTTCCAATTAATGGGTTGTTTGTGTAGTCCAGTGTTCCAATTAATGGGTTATTTGTGTGGTCCAGTGTTCCAATTAATGGGCTATTTGTGTGCTCATGTTTTCCAATTAATGGGTTGTTTGTGTGATCCTGTTTTCCAATTAATGGGTTGTTTGTGTAGTCATGTGTTCCAATTAACGGGTTGTTTGTGTGCTCCTGTTTTCCAATTAATGGGTTGTTTGTGTGGCCTTGTGTTCCAATTAATGGGTTGTTTGTGCGCTCCTTTTTTCCAATTAATGGGTTGAATGTGTGTTCCATGTTCCAATTAATGGGTTGAATGTGTGGTCCCATGTTCCAATTAATGGGTTGTTTGTGTGGTCCAGTGTTACAATTAATGGGTTGAATGTGTTGTCCAGTGTTCCAAATAATGGTTTGTTTGTGTGGTCCATGTTCCAGTTAATGGTTTTTTTGTGTGGTCCAGTGTTCCAATGAATGGGTTGTTGGTGTGGTCTAGTGTTCCAATTGATGGGTTGTTTGTGTGGTCCAGTGTTCCAATTAATGGTTTGTTTCTGTGGTCCAGTGTTACAATTAATGGGTTGTTTGTGTGGTCCAGTGTTCCAATAAATGGGTTGTTTGTGTGATCCAGTGTTCCAATTAATGGGTTGTTTGTGTGGTCCAGTGTTCGAATTAATGGGTTGAATGTGTGGTCCAGTGTTCCAATTAATAGGTTGTTTGTGTGGTCTAGTGTTCCAAATAATGGTTTGTTTGTGTGGGCCAGTGTTAAAATTAATGGGTTGTTTGTGTGGTAAATGTTACAATTAATGGGTTATTTGTGTTGTCCATGTTCTAATTAATGGGTTGTTTGTGCTGCCCATGTTTCAATTAATGGGTTGTTTGTGTGGTCCATGTTCCAATTAATGGGTTGTCTGTGTGGTCCATGTTCCAATTAATGGGTTGTTGGTGTGGTCCATTGTTCCAATTAATGGGTTGTTTGTGTGGTCCTTGTTCCAAATAATGGTTTGTTTGTGTGGGCCAGCGTTTCAATTAATGGGTTGTTTGTGTGGTAAATGTTACAATTAATGGGTTATTTGTGTTGTCCATGTTCTAATTACTGGGTTGTTTGTGCTGTCCATGTTCCAATTAATGGGTTGTTTGTGTGGTCCATGTTCCAATTAATGGGTTGTTGGTGTTGTCCATGTTCCAATTAATGGGTTGTATGTGTGGTCCAGTGTTGGAATTATTGGGTTGTTTGTCTGGTCCAGTGTTCGGATTAATGGGTTGAATGTGTGGTCCAGCGTTCCAATTAATGGGTTGTTTGTGTGTACCATGTTCCAATTAATGGGTTGAATGTGTGTCCCCTGTTCCAATTAATGGGCTGTTTGATCCAGTGTTCGAATTAATCGGTTGTTTGTGTGGTCCAATGTTCGAATTAATGGGTTGAATGTGTTGTCCAGTGTTCCAATTAAAGGGTTATATGTGTGGTCCATGTTCCAATTAATGGGTTGAATGTGTGGTCCGGTGTTCCAATTAATGGGTTGTTTGTGTGGTCCATGTTCCAATTAATGGGTTGTTTGTGTGGTCCAGTGTTCCAATTAATGGGTAGTTTGTGTGGTCCATGTTACAATTAATGGGTAGTTTGTGTGGTCCATGTTTCAATTAATGGGTTGTTTGTGTGGTCCAGTGTTCTAATTAATGGGTTGTTTGTGTGTTGTTTGTGTGGTCCATGTTCCAATTAATGGGTTGAATGTGTGGTGCAGTGTTCCAATTAATGGGTTGTTTGTGTTGTCCATGTTCCAATTGATGGGTTGTTTGTGTGGTCCAGTGTTCGAATGAATGGGTTGTTTGTGTGGTCCATGTTCCAATTAATGGGTTGAATGTGTGGTCCAATGTTCCAATTAATGGGTTGAATGTGTGGTCCATGTTACAATTAATGGGTTGAATGTGTGGTCCAGTGTTCCAATTAATGGGTTGTTTGTGTGGTCCATGTTACAATTAATGGGTTGTTTGTGTGGTCCAATGTTCAAATTAATGGGTTGAATGTGTGGTCTAGTGTTCCAATAAATGTGTTATTTGTGTGGTCCATGTTCCAATTAATGGGTTGAATGTGTGGTCCAGTGTTCCAATTAATGGGTTGTTTGTGTGGTCCAGTGTTCCAATTAATGGTTTGTTTCTGTGGTCCAGTGTTACAATTAATGGGTTGTTTGTGTGGTCCTGTGTTCCAATTAATGGGTTGTTTGTATAGTCCAGTGTTCCAATTAATGGGTTATTTGTGTGGTCCAGTGTTCCAATTAATGGGTTGTTTGTGTGCTCATGTTTTCCAATTAATGGGTTGTTTGTGTGATCCTGTTTTCCAATTAATGGGTTGTTTGTGTAGTCATGTGTTCCAATTAATGGGTTGTTTGTGTGCTCCTGTTTTCCAATTAATGGGTTGTTTGTGTGGCCTTGTGTTCCAATTAATGGGTTGTTTGTGCGCTCCTTTTTTCCAATTAATGGGTTGAATGTGTGTTCCATGTTCCAATTAATGGGTTGAATGTGTGGCCCCATGTTCCAATTAATGGGTTGTTTGTGTGGTCCAGTGTTCCAATTAATGGGTTGTTTCTGTGGTCCAGTGTTACAATTAATGGGTTGTTTGTGTGGTCCAGTGTTCCAATTAATGGGTTGTTTGTGTTTGATCCATGTTCCAATTAATGGGTTGTTTGTGTGGTCCAGTGTTCCAATTAATGGTTTGTTTGTGTGGTCCATGTTCCAATTAATGGGTTGTTTGTGCTGTCCATGTTCCAATTAATGGGTTGTTTGTGTGGTCCAGTGTTCCAATTAATGATTTGTTTGTTTGGTCCATTTTCCAATTAATGGGTTGTTTGTGTGGTCCAGTGTTCCAATTAATGGGTTGTTTGTGTGGCCCAGTGTTCCAATTAATGGGTTGTTTGTTTGGTCCATGTTCCAATTAATGGGTTGTTTGTGTGGTCCATGTCCCAATTAATGGGTTGTATGTGTGGTCCAGTGTTTGAAGTATTGGGTTGTTTGTCTGGTCCAGTGTTCGGATTAATGCGTTGTTTGTGTGGTCCAGTGTTCCAATTAATGGGTTGTTTGTGTAGTCCAGTGTTCCAATTAATGGGTTATTTGTGTGGTCCAGTGTTCCAATTAATGGGTTGTTTGTGTGCTCCTGTTTTCCAATTAATGGGTTTTTTGTGTGGTCCTGTTTTCCAATTAATGGGTTGTTTGTGTGGTCCTGTGTTCCAATTAAAGGGTTGGTTGTGTACTCCTGTTTTCCAATTAATGGGTTGTTTGTGTGGTCCTGTGTTCCAATTAAAGGGTTGTTTGTGCGCTCCTGTTTTCCAATTAATGGGTTGATTGTGTGTTCCATGTTCCAATTAATGGGATGTTTGTGTGGGCCAGTGTTCGAATTAATGGGTTGAATGTGTGGTCCAGTGTTCCAATTAATGGGTTGTTTGTGTGGTCCAGTGTTCCAATTAATGGGTTGTTTGTGTGATCCAGTGTTCCAATTAATGGGTTGTTTGTGTGGTTCAGTGTTCGAATTAATGGGTAGAATGTGTGGTCCAGTGTTCCAATTAATGGGTTTAATGTGTGGCCCAGTGTTCCAAATAATGGTTTGTTTGTGTGGTCCATGTTCCAATTAATGGTTTATTTGTGTGGTCCAGTGTTCCAATTAATGGGTTGTTTGTGTTGTCCATGTTCCAATTAATGGGTTGTTTGTGTGGTCCATGTTCCAATTAATGGTCTGTTTGTGTGGTCGAGTGTTCCAATTAATGGGTTGTTTCTGTGGTCCAGTGTTACAATTAATGGGTTGTTTGTGTTGTCCATGTTCCAATTAATGGGTTGTTTGTGCTGTCCATGTTCCAATTAATGGTTTGTTTGTGTGGTCCAGTGTTCCAACTAATGGGTTGATTGTGTTGTCCATGTTCCAATTAGTGGGTTGTTTGTGTGGTCCAGTGTTCGAATTAATAGGTTGTTTGTGTGGTCTAGTGTTCCAAATAATGGTTTGTTTGTGTGGGCCCGTGTTAAAATTAATGGGTTGTTTGTGTGGTAAATGTTACAATTAATGGGTTATTTGTGTTGTCCATGTTCTAATTAATGGGTTGTTTGTGTGGTCCATGTTCCAATTAATGGGTTGTTGGTGTGGTCCATTGTTCCAATTAATGGGTTTTTTGTGTGGTCCATGTTCCAAATAATGGTTTGTTTGTGTGGGCCAGCGTTTCAATTAATGGGTTGTTTGTGTGGTAAATGTTACAATTAATGGGTTATTTGTGTTGTCCATGTTCTAATTACTGGGTTGTTTGTGCTGTCCATGTTCCAATTAATGGGTTGTTGGTGTTGTCCATGTTCCAATTAATGGGTTGTATGTGTGGTCCAGTGTTGGAATTATTGGGTTGTTTGTCTGGTCCAGTGTTCGGATTAATGGGTTGAATGTGTGGTCCAGTGTTCCAATTAATGGGTTGTTTGTGTGTACCATGTTCCAATTAATGGGTTGAATGTGTGTCCCCTGTTCCAATTAATGGGCTGTTTGATCCAGTGTTCGAATTAATGGGTTGTTTGTGTGGTCCAATGTTCGAATTAATGGGTTGAATGCGTTGAACAGTGTTCCAATTAATGGGTTATTTGTGTGGTCCATGTTCCAATTAAAGGGTTATTTGTGTGGTCCATGTTTCAATTAATGGGTTGAATGTGTGGTCCAGTGTTCCAATTAATGGGTTGTTTGTGTGGTCCGGTGTTCCAATTAATGGGTTGTTTGTGTGGTCCATGTTCCAATTAATGGGTTGTTTGTGTGGTCCAGTGTTCCAATTAATGGGTAGTTTGTGTGGTCCATGTTACAATTAATGGGTAGTTTGTGTGGTCCATGTTTCAATTAATGGGTTGTTTGTGTGGTCCAGTGTTCTAATTAATGGGTTGTTTGTATGTTGTTTGTGTGGTCCATGTTCCAATTAATGGGTTGAATGTGTGGTGCAATGTTCCAATTAATGGGTTGTTTGTGTTGTCCATGTTCCAATTAATGGGTTGTTTGTGTGGTCCAGTGTTCGAATTAATGGGTTGTTTGTGCACTCCTTTTTTCCAATTAATGGGTTGAATGTGTGTTCCATGTTCCAATTAATGGGTTGAATGTGTGGTCCCATGTTCCAATTAATGGGTTGTTTGTGTGGTCCAGTGTTACAATTAATGGGTTGAATGTGTTGTCCAGTGTTCCAAATAATGGTTTGTTTGTGTGGGCCATGTTCCAATTAATGGTTTGTTTGTGTGGTCCAGTGTTCCAATGAATGGGTTGTTGGTGTGGTCTAGTGTTACAATTAATGGGTTGTTTGTGTGGTCCAGTGTTCCAAATAATGGTTTGTTTGTGTGGTCCATGTTCCAATTAATGGTTTGTTTGTGTGGCCCAGTGTTCCAATGAATGGGTTGTTGGTGTGGTCTAGTGTTCCAATTAATGGGTTGTTGGTGTGGTCCAGTGTTCCAATTGATGGGTTGTTTGTGTGGTCCAGTGTTCCAATTAATGGTTTGTTTCTGTGGTCCAGTGTTACAATTAATGGGTTGTTTGTGTGGTCCAGTGTTCCAATTAATGGGTTGTTTGTGTTGTCCATGTTCCAATGAATGGGTTGTTTGTGTGGTCCAGTGTTCCAATTAATGTGTTGTTTGTGCTGTCCATGTTCCAATTAATGGGTTGTTTGTGTGGTCCAGTGTTCCAATTAATGGTTTGTTTGTGTGGTCCATGTTCCAATTAATGGGTTGTTTGTGCTGTCCATGTTCCAGTTAATGGGTTGTTTGTGTGGTCCAGTGTTCCAATTAATGGGTTGTTTGTGTGGTCCATGTTCCAATTAATGGGTTGTTTTTGCTGTCCATGTTCCAATTAATGGTTTGTTTGTGTGGTCCAGTGTTCCAATTAATGGTTTGTTTGTTTGGTCCGTGTTCCAAATAATGGTTTGTTTGTTTGGTCCATGTTCCAATTAATGGGTTGTTTGTGTGGTCCAGTGTTCCAATTAATGGGTTGTTTGTGCTGTCCATGTTCCAATTAATGAGTTGTTTGTGTGTTAAATGTTACAATTAATGGGTTGTTTGTATGGTCTAGTGTTCGAATTAATGGGTTGTTTGTGTCGTCCTGTGTTCCAGTTAATGGATTATTTGTGTGGTCCAGTGTTAAAATTAATGGGTTGTTTGTGTTGTCCATGTTCCAATTAATGGGTTGAATCGCCGTCCAGTGGTCCAATTAATGGGTTGAATGTGTGGCCCAGTGTTCCAATTAATGGGTTACTTGTGTGGTCCATGTTGCAATTAATGGATGGAATGTGTGGTCCAGTGGTCCAATTAATGGGTTTTTTGTGTGGTCCATCTTCCAATTAATGGGTTGTTTGTGTTGCCCAGTGTTCCAATTAATGGTTTGAATGTGTGGTCCAGTGTTCCATATAATGGGTTGTTTCTGTGATCCAGTGTTCCAATGAATGGGTTGTCTGTGTGGTCCAGTGTTCGAATTAATGGGTTGAATATGTGGTAAAGTGGTCTAATTAATGGGTTGAATGTGTGGCCCAGTGTTCCAATTAATAGGTTGTTGGTGTGGTCCAATTAATGGGTTGTTTGTGTGGTCCAGTGTTCCAATTAATGGGTTGTTTGTGTGATCCAGTGTTCCAATTAATGGGTTGTTTGTGTGGTCATGTGTTCCATATAATGGGTTGTTTGTGTGATCCAGTGTTCCAATTAATGGGTTGTTTGTGTGGTCCAGTGTTCGAATTAATGGGTTGAATATGTGGTAAAGTGGTCTAATTAATGGGTTGAATGTGTGGCCCAGTGCTCCAATTAATGGGTTGTTTGTGTGGTCCATGTTCCAATTAATGGGTTGTTTGTGTGGTCCATGTTCCAATTAATGGGTTGTTTGTGTGGTCCACGTTCCAATTAATGGGTTGTTTCTGTGGTCCAGTGTTCCAATTAATGGGTTGTTTGTGCGGTCCAGTGTTCGAATTAATGGGTTATTGGTGTGGTCCATGCTCCAGTTAATGGGTTGTTTGTGTGGTCCAGTGTTCGAATTAATGGGTTGTTTGTGTGATCCAGTGTTCCAATTAATGGGTTGTTTGTGTGGTCCAGTGTTCGAATTAATGGGTAGAATGTGTGGTCCAGTGTTCCAATTAATGGGTTGTTTGTGTGGTCCAGTGTTCCAATTAATGGGTTGTTTGTGTGGTCCAGTGTTCGAATTAATGGGTTTAATGTGTGGCCCAGTGTTCCAAATAATGGTTTGTTTGTGTGGTCCATGTTCCAATTAATGGGTTGTTTGTGTGGTCCATGTCCCAATTAATGGGTTGTATGTGTGGTCCAGTGTTTGAAGTATTGGGTTGTTTGTCTGGTCCAGTGTTCGGATTAATGCGTTGTTTGTGTGGTCCAGTGTTCCAATTAATGGGTTGTTTGTGTAGTCCAGTGTTCCAAGTAATGGGTTGTTTGTGTGGTCCTGTTTTCCAATTAATGGGTTGTTTGTGTACTCCTGTTTTCCAATTAATGGGTTGTTTGTGTGGTCCTGTGTTCCAATTAATGGGTTGTTTGTGCGCTCCTGTTTTCCAATTAATGGGTTGACTGTGTGTTCCATGTTCCAATTAATGGGATGTTTGTGTGGGCCAGTGTTCGAATTAATGGGTTGAATGTGTGGTCCAGTGTTCCAATTAATGGGTTGTTTGTGTGGTCCAGTGTTCGAATTAATGGGTAGAATGTGTGGTCCAGTGTTCCAATTAATGGGTTGTTTGTGTGGGCCAGTGTTCCAATTAATGGGTTGTTTGTGTGGTCCAGTGTTCGAATTAATGGGTTTAATGTGTGGCCCAGTGTTCCAAATAATGGTTTGTTTGTGTGGTCCATGTTCCAATTAATGGTTTATTTGTGTGGTCCAGTGTTCCAATTAATGGGTTGTTTGTGTTGTCCATGTTCCAATTAATGGGTTGTTTGTGTGGTCCATGTTCCAATTAATGGTTTGTTTGTGTGGTCCAGTGTTCCAATTAATGGGTTGTTTCTGTGGTCCAGTGTTACAATTAATGGGTTGTTTGTGTTGTCCATGTTCCAATTAATGGGTTGTTTGTGTGGTCCAGTGTTCGAATTAATTGGTTGAATGTGTGGTCCAGTGTTCCAATTAATAGGTTGTTTGTGTGGTCTAGTGTTCCAAATAATGGTTTGTTTGTGTGGGCCAGTGTTAAAATTAATGGGTTGTTTGTGTGGTAAATGTTACAATTAATGGGTTATTTGTGTTGTCCATGTTCTAATTAATGGGTTGTTTGTGTGGTCCATGTTCCAATTAATGGGTTGTTGGTGTGGTCCATTGTTCCAATTAATGGGTGGTTTGTGTGGTCCATGTTCCAAATAATGGTTTGTTTGTGTGGGCCAGCGTTTCAATTAATGGGTTGTTTGTGTGGTAAATGTTACAATTAATGGGTTATTTGTGTTGTCCATGTTCTAATTACTGGGTTGTTTGTGCTGTCCATGTTCCAATTAATGGGTTGTTTGTGTGGTCCATGTTCCAATTAATGGGTTGTTGGTGTTGTCCATGTTCCAATTAATGGGTTGTATGTGTGGTCCAGTGTTGGAATTATTGGGTTGTTTGTCTGGTCCAGTGTTCGGATTAATGGTTTGAATGTGTGGTCCAGTGTTCCAATTAATGGGTTGTTTGTGTGTACCATGTTCCAATTAATGGGTTGAATGTGTGTCCCCTGTTCCAATTAATGGGCTGTTTGATCCAGTGTTCGAATTAATGGGTTGTTTGTGTGGTCCAATGTTCGAATTAATGGGTTGAATGCGTTGAACAGTGTTCCAATTAATGGGTTATTTGTGTGGTCCATGTTCCAATTAAAGGGTTATTTGTGTGGTCCATGTTCCAATTAATGGGTTGAATGTGTGGTCCAGTGTTCCAATTAATGGGTTGTTTGTGTGGTCCGGTGTTCCAATTAATGGGTTGTTTGTGTGGTCCATGTTCCAATTAATGGGTTGTTTGTGTGGTCCAGTGTTCCAATTAATGGGTAGTTTGTGTGGTCCATGTTACAATTAATGGGTAGTTTGTGTGGTCCATGTTTCAATTAATAGTTTGTTTGTGTGGTCCAGTGTTCTAATTAATGGGTTGTTTGTATGTTGTTTGTGTGGTCCATGTTCCAATTAATGGGTTGAATGTGTGGTGCAGTGTTCCAATTAATGGGTTGTTTGTGTTGTCCAGTGTTCGAATTAATGGGTTGTTTGTGTGGTCCATGTTCCAATTAATGGGTTGAATGTGTGGTCCAATGTTCCAATTAATGGGTTGAATGTGTGGTCCATGTTACAATTAATGGGTTGAATGTGTGGTCCAGTGTTCCAATTAATGGGTTATTTGTGTGGTCCAGTGTTCCAATTAATGGGTTGTTTGTGTGCTCCTGTTTTCCAATTAATGGGTTGTTTGTGTGGTCTTGTGTTCCAATTAATGGGTTGTTTGTGCACTCCTTTTTTCCAATTAATGGGTGGAATGTGTGTTCCATGTTCCAATTAATGGGTTGAATGTGTGGTCCCATGTTCCAATTAATGGGTTGTTTGTGTGGTCCAGTGTTACAATTAATGGGTTGAATGTGTTGTCCAGTGTTCCAAATAATGGTTTGTTTGTGTGGTCCATGTTCCAATTAATGGTTTGTTTGTGTGGTCCAGTGTTCCAATGAATGGTTTGTTGGTGTGGTCTAGTGTTACAATTAATGGGTTGTTTGTGTGGTCCAGTGTTCCAATTAATGGGTTGAATGTGTTCTCCAGTGTTCCAAATAATGGTTTGTTTGTGTGGTCCATGTTCCAATTAATGGGTTGAATGTGTGGTCCCATGTTCCAATTAATGGATTGTTTGTGTGGTCCAGTGTTACAATTAATGGGTTGAATGTGTTGTCCAGTGTTCCAAATAATGGTTTGTTTGTGTGGTCCATGTTCCAATTAATGGTTTGTTTGTGTGGTCCAGTGTTCCAATGAATGGGTTGTTGGTGTGGTCTAGTGTTCCAATTAATGGGTTGTTGGTGTGGTCCAGTGTTCCAATTGATGGGTTGTTTGTGTGGTCCAGTGTTCCAATTAATGGTTTGTTTCTGTGGTCCAGTGTTACAATTAATGGGTTGTTTGTGTGGTCCAGTGTTCCAATTAATGGGTTGTTTGTGTTGTCCATGTTCCAATTAATGGGTTGTTTGTGTGGTCCAGTGTTCCAATTAATGTGTTGTTTGTGCTGTCCATGTTCCAATTAATGGGTTGTTTGTGTGGTCCAGTGTTCCAATTAATGGTTTGTTTGTGTGGTCCATGTTCCAATTAATGGGTTGTTTGTGTGGTCCATGTTCCAATTAATGGGTTGTTTGTGCTGTTCATGTTCCAATTAATGGGTTGTTTGTGCTGTCCATGTTCCAATTAATGGTTTGTTTGTGTGGTCCAGTGTTCCAATTAATGGTTTGTTTGTTTGGTCCGTGTTCCAAATAATGGTTTGTTTGTTTGGTCCATGTTCCAATTAATGGGTTGTTTGTGTGGTCCAGTGTTCCAATTAATGGGTTGTTTGTGCTGTCCATGTTCCAATTAATGAGTTGTTTGTGTGTTAAATGTTACAATTAATGGGTTGTTTGTGTGGTCTAGTGTTCGAATTAATGGGTTGTTTGTGTCGTCCTGTGTTCCAGTTAATGGATTATTTGTGTGGTCCAGTGTTAAAATTAATGGGTTGTTTGTGTTGTCCATGTTCCAATTAATGGGTTGAATCGCCGTCCAGTGGTCCAATTAATGGGTTGAATGTGTGGCCCAGTGTTCCAATTAATGGGTTACTTGTGTGGTCCATGTTGCAATTAATGGATGGAATGTGTGGTCCAGTGGTCCAATTAATGGGTTTTTTGTGTGGTCCATCTTCCAATTAATGGGTTGTTTGTGTTGCCCAGTGTTCCAATTAATGGTTTGAATGTGTGGTCCAGTGTTCCATATAATGGGTTGTTTCTGTGATCCAGTGTTCCAATGAATGGGTTGTCTGTGTGGTCCAGTGTTCGAATTAATGGGTTGAATATGTGGTAAAGTGGTCTAATTAATGGGTTGAATGTGTGGCCCAGTGTTCCAATTAATAGGTTGTTGGTGTGGTCCAATTAATGGGTTGTTTGTGTGGTCCAGTGTTCCAATTAATGGGTTGTTTGTGTGATCCAGTGTTCCAATTAATGGGTTGTTTGTGTGGTCATGTGTTCCATATAATGGGTTGTTTGTGTGATCCAGTGTTCCAATTAATGGGTTGTTTGTGTGGTCCAGTGTTCGAATTAATGGGTTGAATATGTGGTAAAGTGGTCTAATTAATGGGTTGAATATGTGGCCCAGTGTTCCAATTAATGGGTTGTTTGTGTGGTCCATGTTCCAATTAATGGGTTGTTTGTGTGGTCCACGTTCCAATTAATGGGTTGTTTCTGTGGTCCAGTGTTCCAATTAATGGGTTGTTTGTGCGGTCCAGTGTTCGAATTAATGGGTTGTTTGTGTGGTTTAGTGTTCGAATTAATGGGTTGTTTGTGTGGTCCTGTGTTCCAGTTAATGGGTTGAATGTGTGTCTCTTGTTGCAATTAATGGGTTGAATGTGTGTCCCATGTTGCAATTAATGGGTTGTTTGTGTGGCCCAGTGTTCCAACTATTGGCTTGTTTGTGTGGTCCAGTGTTCCAATTAATGGGTTGTTTGTGTTGTCCAGTGTTCCAATTAAAGGGTTGTTGGTGTGGTCCATGTTCCAATTAATGGGTTGTTTGTGTGGTCCAGTGTTCGAATTAATGGGTTGTTTGTGTGGTCCAGTGTTCGAATTAATGGGTTGTTTGTGTGGTCCAGTGTTCGAATTAATGGGTTGTTTGTGTGGTCCAGTGTTCGAATTAATGGGTTGTTTGTGTGGTCCAGCGTTCGAATTATTGGTTGTTTGCGTGGTCCAGTGTTCTAATTAATAGGTTGTTTGTGTGGTCTAGTGTTACAATTAATGGGTTGTTTGTGTGGTCCAGTGTTCCAGTTAATGGGTTGTTTGTGTGGTCTAGTGTTCCAATTAATGCGTTGTTTGTGTTGTCCATGTTCCAATTAATGGGTTGAATCGCCGTCCAGTGGTCCAATTAATGGGTTGAATGTGTTGCCCAGTGTTCCAATTAATGGGTTTTTTGTGTGGTCCATCTTCCAATTAATGGGTTGTTTGCGTGGTCCAGTGTTAGAATTAATAGGTTGTTTGTGTGGTCCAGTGTTACAATTAAAGGGTTGTTTGTGTGGTCCAGTGTTGCAGTTCATGGGTTGAATGTGTTGTCCAGTGTTCAAATTAATGGGTTGTTTGTGTGGTCCAATGTTCCAATGAATGAGTTGAATGTGTGGTCCAGTGTTCGAATTATTGGTTGTTTGTCTGGTCCAGTGTTCGAATTAATGGGTTGTTTGTGTGGTCCAGTGTTCCAATTAATGGTTTGAATGTGTGGTGCAGTGTTCCAATTAATGGTTTGAATGTGTGGTCCAGTGTTCGAATTATTGGTTGTTTGTCTGGTCCAGTGTTCGAATTAATGGGTTGTTTGTGTGGTCCAGTGTTCCAATTAATGGGGCGTTTGTGTGGTCCATGTTCCAATTAATGGGTTGTTTGTGTTGCCCAGTGTTCCAACTAATGGGTTGTTTGTGTGGTCCAGTGTTCCAATTAATGGGTTGAATGTGTGGTCCAGTGTTCCAATTAATGGTTTGAATGTGTGGTCCAGTGTTCCAATTAATGGTTTGAATGTGTGGTCCAGTGTTCGAATTAATGGGTTGTTTGTGTGGTCCAGTGTTCCAATTAATGGGTTGAATGTGTGTTCCATGTTCCTGTTAATGGGTTGAATGTGTGGTTCACGTTCCAATTAATGGGTTGTTTGTGTGGTCCAGTCTTCAAATTAATGGGGTGTTTGTGTGGTCCCTGTTCCAATTAATGGGTTGTTTGTGTGGTCCATGTTCCAATTAATGGCTTGTTTCTGTGGTCCAGTGTTCCAATTAATGGGGTATTTGTGTGGCCCATGTTCCAATTAATGGGTTGTTTGTGCGGTCCAGTGTTCGAATTAATGGGTTGTTTGTGTGGTTTAGTGTTCGAATTAATGGGTTGTTTGTGTGGTCCTGTGTTCCAGTTAATGGGTTGAATGTGTGTCCCATGTTGCAATTAATGGGTTGTTTGTGTGGTCCATGTTCCAATTAATGGGTTGTTTGTGTGGTCTGGTATTCCAATTAATGGGTTGTTTGTGTGGTCCAGTGTTCCAATTATTGGGGCGTTTGTGTGGTCCATGTTCCAATTAATGGGTTGTTTGTGTGGCCCAGTGTTCCAACTAATGGGTTGTTTGTGTGGTCCAGTGTTCCAATTAATGGGTTGAATGTGTGGTCCATGTTCCAATTAATGGGTTGTTTGTGTGGCCCAGTGTTCCAACTATTAGCTTGTTTGTGTGGTCCAGTGTTCCAATTAATGGGTTGAATGTGTGTTCCATGTTCCAATTAATAGGTTGTTTCTGTGGTCCTGTGTTCCAATTAATGGGTTGTTTGTGTGGTCCTGTGTTCGAATTAATGGGTTGTTTGTATTGTCCAGTGTTCCAATTAATGGGTTTTTGGTGTGGTCCAGTGTTTCAATTAATGGTTTATTTGTGTGGTCCAGTGTTCCAATTAATGGGTTGTTTGTGTGGGCCAGTGTTCCAATTAATGGGTTGTTTGTTTGTCCAGTGTTCCAATTAATAGGTTGTTTGTGTGGTCCATGTTCCAATTAATGGGTTGTTTGTGTGGTCCATGTTCCAATTAATGGGTTGTTTGTGTGGTCCAATGTTCGAATTAATGGGTTGTTTGTGCGGTCCAGTGTTCGAATTAATGGGTTGAATGTGTGGTCCAGTGTTCCGATTAATGGTTTGTTTGTGTGGGCCAGTGTTCCAATTAATGGGTTATTTGTTTGTCCAGTGTTCCAATTAATAGGTTGTTTGTGTGGTCCATGTTCCAATTAATGAGTCGTTTGTGTGGTCCAGTGTTCAATTTAATGGGTTGTTTGTTTGTCCAGTGTTCCAATTAATGGGTTATTTGTGTGGTCCAGTGTTCCAATTAATGGGTTGTTTGTGTGGTCCAGTGTTCCAATTAATGGATTGTTTGTGTTGTCCAGTGTTTCCAATAATGGTTTGTTTGTGTGGGCCAGTGTTCCAATTAATGGTTTGAATGTGTGGTCCAGTGTTCCAATTAATGGTTTGAATGTGTGGTCCAGTGTTCCAATTAATGGGTTGTTTGTGTGGTCCAGTCTTCAAATTAATGGGTTGTTTGTGTGGTCCATGTTCCAATTAATGGGTTGTTTGTGTGGTCCAGTCTTCAAATTAATGGGTTGTTTGTGTGGTCCAGTGTTCCAATTAATGGGTTGTTTGTGTGGTCCAGTCTTCAAATTAATGGGTTGTTTGTGCGGTCCAGTCTTCAAATTAATGGGTTGTTTGTGTGGTTTAGTGTTCGAATTAATGGGTTGTTTGTGTGGTTTAGTGTTTGAATTAATGGGTTGTTTGTGTGGTTTAGTGTTCGAATTAATGGGTTGTTTGTGTGGTTTAGCGTTCCAATTAATGGGTTGTTTCTGTGGTCCA
Organism: Somniosus microcephalus; assembly: GCF_052327205.1. Classification (NCBI taxonomy): domain Eukaryota; kingdom Metazoa; phylum Chordata; class Chondrichthyes; order Squaliformes; family Somniosidae; genus Somniosus; species Somniosus microcephalus. The sequence goes on along the minus strand of NC_140994.1, from coordinate 118,118,096 downwards.
GTGTTCCAATTAATGGGTTGTTTGTGTGGTTTAGTGTTCGAATTAATGGGTTGTTTGTGTGGTCCTGTGTTCCAGTTAATGGGTTGAATGTGTGTCTCATGTTGCAATTAATGGGTTGAATGTGTGTCTCATGTTGCAATTAATGGGTTGTTTGTGTGGTCCATGTTCCAATTAATGGGTTGTTTGTGTGGCCCAGCGTTCCCACTAATGGGTTGTTTGTGTGGTCCAGTGTTCCAATTAATGGGTTGTTTGTGTGGCCCAGTGTTCCAACTATTGGCTTGTTTGTGTGGTCCAGTGTTCCAATTAATGGGTTGAATGCGTGTTCCATCTTCCAATTAATAGGTTGTTTCTGTGGTCCTGTGTTCGAATTAATGGGTTGTTGGTGTGGTCCAGTGTTTCAATTAATGGGTTGTTTGTGTGGTCCAGTGTTCAAATTAATGGGTTGTTTGTGTGGTCCATGTTTCAATTAATGGGTTGTTTGTGTGGGCCAGTGTTCAAATTAATGGGTTGTTTGCGTGGTCCATGTTTCAATTAATGGGTTGTTTGTGTCGTCCTGTGTTCCAGTTAATGGGTTGAATGTGTGTCCCATGTTCCATATAATGGGTTGTTTTTGTGGTGCAGCGTTCGAATTATTGGTTGTTTGTGTGGTCCAGTGTTACAATTAATGGGTTGTTTGTGTGGTCTAGTGTTACAATTAATGGGTTGTTTGTGTGGTCCAGTGTTCCAGTTAATGATTATTTGTGTGGTGCAGTGTTAAAATTAATGGGTTGTTTGTGTGGTCCTGTGTTCCAATTAATGGGTTATTTGTGTGGTCCATGTTCCAATTAATGGATGGAATGTGTGGTCCAATTAATGGGTTTTTTGTGTGGTCCATCTTCCAATTAATGGGTTGTTTGTGTGGTCCAGTGTTCGAATTAATGGGTTGTTTGCGTGGTCCAGTGTTAGAATTAATAGGTTGTTTGTGTGGTCCAGTGTTACAATTAAAGGGTTGTTTGTGTGGTCCAGTGTTGCAGTTCATGGGTTGAATGTGTTGTCCAGTGTTCAAATTAATTGGTTGTTTGTGTGGTCCAATGTTCCAATTAATGGGTTGAATGTGTGGTCCAGTGTTCGAATTATTGGTTGTTTGTCTGGTCCAGTGTTCGAATTAATGGGTTGTTTGTGTGGTCCAGTGTTCCAATTAAAGGTTTGAATGTGTGGTCCAGTGTTCCAATTAATGGTTTGAATGTGTGGCCCAGTGTTCGAATTATTGGTTGTTTGTCTGGTCCAGTGTTCGAATTAATGGGTTGTTTGTGTGGTCCATGTTCCAATTAATGGGTTGTTTGTGTGGCCCAGTGTTCGAACTATTAGCTTGTTTGTGTGGTCCAGTGTTCCAATTAATGGGTTGAATGTGTGTTCCATGTTCCAATTAATAGGTTGTTTCTGTGGTCCTGTGTTCGAATTAATGGGTTGTTTGTGTGGTCCTGTGTTCGAATTAATGGGTTGTTTGTGTTGTCCAGTGTTCCAATTAATGGGTTTTTGGTGTGGTCCAGTGTTTCAATTAATGGGTTATTTGTGTGGTCCAGTGTTCCAATTAATGGGTTGTTTGTGTGGGCCAGTGTTCCAATTAATGGGTTGTTTGTTTGTCCAGTGTTCCAATTAATAGGTTGTTTGTGTGGTCCATGTTCCAATTAATGGGTTGTTTGTGTGGTCCATGTTCCAATTAATGGGTTGTTTGTGTGGTCCAATGTTCGAATTAATGGGTTGTTTGTGCGGTCCAGTGTTCGAATTAATGGGTTAAATGTGTGGTCCAGTTTTCCGATTAATGGTTTGTTTGTGTGGGCCAGTGTTCCAATTAATGGATTATTTGTTTGTCCAGTGTTCCAATTAATAGGTTGTTTGTGTGGTCCATGTTCCAATTAATGAGTCGTTTGTGTGGTCCAGTGTTCGATTTAATGGGTTGTTTGTTTGTCCAGTGTTCCAATTAATGGGTTATTTGTGTGGTCCAGTGTTCCAATTAATGGGTTGTTTGTTTGTCCAGTGTCCCAATTAATGGGTTGTTTGTGTGGTCCAGTGTTCCAATTAATGGGTTGTTTGTGTTGTCCGGTGTTTCCAATAATGGTTTGTTTGTGTGGGCCAATGTTCCAATTAATGGGTTGTTTGTTTGTCCAGTGTTCCAATTAATAGGTTGTTTGTGTGGTCCATGTTCCAATTAATGAGTCGTTTGTGTGGTCCAATGTTCGAATTAATGGGTTGTTTGTGTGGTGCAGTGTTCGATTTAATGGGTTGTTTGTGTGGTCCAGTGTTCGATTTAATGGGTTGTTTGTCTGTTCCATGTTCCAATTAATGGGTTGAATGTCTGGTCCAGTGTTCCAGTTAATGGGTTGTTTGTGTGGTCCAGTGTTCCAATTAATGGGTTGTTTGTGTGGTCCGTGTTCCAATTAATGGGTAGTTTGTGTGGTCCATGTTCCAATTAATGGGTTGTTTGTGCGTTCCATGTTCTAATTAATGGTTTGTTTGTGTGGTCCAGTGTTCCAATTAATGGGTTGTTTGTGTGGTCCAGTGTTCCAATTAACGTGTTGTTTGTGTGGCCCCGTGTTCGAATTATTGGGTTGAATTGCGGGGGTTTTCTATAGGATCCCTTGGAAACTCAAATGCATAAAAAAAATGAGTTATTAAACTATTTTGAAATGTAATGCATATCAAGTAGTTGTTGTACAGGTATGTCGACCAGGGCAAAAATCGTGTTAATTACTGAGCAAAGTAGAAACCTTTTGCATTTCACAAAACTGAGCAATCCCAAAAAATATTTTGCTACGGAACTGATCTTAGGCTGAAGGTACTGAACCAAAACACATTCAAGTTAGTTGTACTTAAATTAATTGCACAAGTTTTCTGCTAGTGGTCCGAACCTATTGACAGTGATCAAGTGCGCTAGACTGTAAAATTTTTAGCCCGCTGAAGATCAGGGCTTCAATTCTCATCAGGATTCTGATGTCTTAATTTGGCATATCCCATTGAAGCTACATAAGCTGCACCGAATAGAATATAGACCCTCATGATGTCTGACAGTGTCGTGGTTGTGTCTAGTTGTGCAGGATCAATCAGGCTCTTATATTTAGAGAGCACATTATTGTATTCTATAATTTGTTGGAAAACATTCATTATAATGCTGAAGAATTGAGCATTTGTTTTTTATATCCTCAGGTCGCTTGGCTTGGCTAGTGTATATCGTTGGTGCTGTAATTGGAGGCAGGTTAACTTTTACTTGCACAGATGAACAAGATGCTATGGATGGAGAATTAGTTTATCGGTAAGTTATTTTTTAAATATGCTATTTTTATACAGCTTGGAAACCCCATTTGTGATGAGATATGTATCTTATAGTATGAAATGTACATGGCATGAGCTTTGTCTCATGTTTCTAGTCGCTGTTTGCTCACAGATGGAAGGATAAGAAACTCCAAGGATCTGTTTGTTGCTCTGCATTTCAGATGATGTTTTGATAATAGTTACCAATATCCAGTCTCCATGGAGAGGGTGACTTGTTTTATTAACTAGAGGAATGTTTACCAATTACCAGCAGTTGCTTACTGGACCTTACTCAGTTGGCAGCATCTTGCCTCTAGTGAGAAGGTTGTTGGTTGAAGACCCAGTACAGATGAATATATAATTTATTGCAGTACTGATGGAGTGCTACATCGTTGGAGGAGCCATGTTTGAAATTAGATGTTCTACCGAGACCTGGCATGCCAGGTGGATGTTAAAGATTCTTTGGTCATTATCCAAAGAAGACTAGAGAGTTGTCCTGGTGTCCTGCCCTCACCCAATAACACCAAAAACAAATGATCAATTATTCATCTTATTTGCCATTTGTGGGACCTTGCTGACCTTATCTTTTCTGTACTTTTTGCTATCTTGTGAGGAGGTCCCTCTCAATTGTCCTCTTTCAAAGTTAAAAAGCTTAAGTATGTCCAATCTTGTTTCATAACAAAGTACTATATATTGGTATACATGCAAACTGTCAGCATTTTAGGCGGATGGTCAGTTTTTCAATCAATGTTTCAGCATTTTAGTGCTTCATCAAAGAAATCAGCATTTTTTCACTGGGTTATAAGTAACAACCAATCATATCGCTTGGAAAGCTGGACTAGTGTCGTCAAAACTAATTAGATCAATTGGCTGACAGGACCTAAACCTGTCAAAACCAATCTGTCAGATTCAACATTTTCCCTTTGTTGAAATTGAGGCAGAAAGTTTTAAGATGAGCTTATAGTTTCTGAGATTTTCAGTTACATCTACAGGAAACTCATGATTTACCAGCCCCTAAATAACCAGAAATCTCTGTTAACCGGCAAAATTCAGGAGCAGGTTCAGGTAAGTTTTACTTCATATTAGTGGCCATTCCTGGATCAGTGGCTGCGTAATCGGGGTTCTTGCACCAACAGGGACGCTTGGCCTGTGGCCGGGCTTCTTGCACCTGTTGCTAAGCAACAGGGAAGCCTGGATTTGTTGCTGTGTACAGAGCTCTCGTACCTTTTAACTATACCTCTCTGTAATCCGGACTTTTTGATAAACCGGCACCACGCCGGTGCCGTCGGTGCCGGATAAAAAAGAGCTTCTTATATGTTTATTTGGTGTATCCCCACATGAGTTAAATGTAACAAGCTGCTAAAACACAGCTTTTATTTATTTTTTCTCAAAGGGACTGTCTGAGCCATGCACGGCTGTTGTTTTATGTGAAGGTTTATTTTGTTGAAGGCTAGTTGTAGCTGCTATTTTTTTAAGATGAGATTTCCCTGTGTGAATGTAACTCTTGGCTTATTTGAGTATTCCTGTCACTGCACTTATCTAATTGCCATGGATTGGAAATAGTGTTAGGAGTTGGATGATGATGAGTTTTACTTAATTAAAAAAATTATACCGAGATTCACATATTGAGGATTTCACTACTGTGAGCACACTAATTGGTTATGTTTTCTAATGTTTAAAGCTGTAGGGGGTTTCTCTTGCTTGCTCTGGTCTCCTGCCAGGGTTCTTGCAATAATTACCCTTGAGTGGTTCGACCCACTCTTCCCTACGGTTCTAGACCTTGGACTTAGGTGCAGGGAACTGTAGTGCAGAGAAAACTCAATAGACCAGGTTGAATAGCATGAAATGGATGCTTTTATTAAACAGTTTGCAGCATTATAAAATACATGTCATAAGCACAGATTAAAGCTACTACAAGCATGCACACATCTGTAAACTTAACTCTATGGAAATGGGGAACACACGGCACATCGTAAAAGGGGTAACACATTACAACTACCCTTAACCCCCTCCCCTAGACCTAACTAAGTTTCGACTTGAGGAACTTGGGATCATGCTCACCACTTTCAGAATTGCGAAAAGGGTTTCGCAGTCTTTTTGGCACAGCTTTCCGTCGTCACGTGGATTTGGAAACTTCTGGCGCAGCTTGTTTTCCTCTTGGTTCTCCCGCGATGAGACTGCCGATACAGCCTTGGTGAGCACTCGCCACGGATGAATCCGTTACCGGCGTGGTGTTGAAGCACTGAATGCACCTGTGTTACCGTTACCGATGGGCTGTTGAGGCACTGGAGTGCTGGGCCCAGAGTGTCCTTTTATCTCCGGCCTGGATCGTCGTTTTCCCCGAGGATGTCTTCTCCTTCGGCCTGGGTCGTCGATGATCTCCCGACAAAAGTACCCGGGCCACCCTCGTCGGCTTCCCGTCGTGGCCGAGCCTTGCCTGGCCGAACACCGACCACGTTCCGAAACCGAAGTGCTGCCTTAACCGAAGAGTCGTAGAAGTTCCGAAGCTACGAATCGTCCTGAAGAAGTGTACTACAAGTGAAGCGTACTGATGGACTTTTTCAATCCACAGTTATACCTTTTTGGAACATTCTTATCTCCCGCCAAATCATAGTCCTGTCTTTGTAATAATTTTGGCAGGCAGAATTCTCTGCAGGGGTGTTTTGTCTTCATAACGGGAGCCGGTGATAGCTTAACTGGCCTTCCTGGGCCGATAATGTCTTTGCTTTGTCACCGTAACTCGGTTTGTATATTGATCGGTCTGGAGATTGCCCTTGATGGCTGTTAAACGGCTTTTCTTTGTACAGTAAATGGGTTTAAGTGTTCGTTCAATGGTCCGCCCATTTCTTGATGGGCCTCATCCTGCTACCCAAATCTGTCCTGTACCTATAATCTAATTAATATGTATGCTCAGTTCCCTGAGTTTCGGCTTCCCGAAACTGGTTTTCGCGGGCTTAATGTCCTCAATCCACAAGCCTGTCTGACTTGCAGTAACAGAAATTCAAATGGTCCCAGAAACTGGTCACGAGGTCCGGCGGCCATTTTGTGTGCCCTTTTATCAAAGGTTTCTCTGTACAAGCATCTTTTGGTCAATAAAACTGTCTTATTAACCCTAATTTACTGCGTGGTTATTAATGAAAATTTCGAATCTTACAAAGCTGTTTTCAGTTTGCTTATGTATTTTGTGTTGGATGTCCCTTTGTTACTGTGCAGTAAAGAGAGAGCGAACCTGCACCGTTCATATTAGACCAGTCGGGGAAATATGAGGAGTGACTCTGAGTAACAGTACACTAGATTGTACATCCCAGAATAGAGGTGGTCGGTCAGGTCTACCTGAGAGCACACAATTCCGCTCTTCATTATTGTGTTGACGGACTAGCGCTGTTAACCAATGATCCCCTGCTGCTTATTGGTTCTGCAGCTTTAATCTTGAGATTTGGTTTGCCATATTTCAAAAACAATTAGCCCTGAATTTGTGCAGCCTTTCAAATTGTACATGGAATGGTTAATGTTGCCATTAGCCTTTACCTACGAGTTCATGTCAGACTTGCTGTACTGCAAAGAATGCTTGGACTTTCCCAACTGGGAGACCACGTCCTGCCTGTTAAAATTCCAGCATACATCATTTTTACAAGTTTAAAAAGTTTTTAATTAGGAGTTCTTTATTAATATTCCATATCCCGCTGTTTTGCATTCCATCTGCCATTTTTCATGAAGTTGCCATTTGTCCATTACAATCTAAGGCCTAAGCTTCTTTGTATCTCTCAAAGTTTTCAGGCTACCATTAAATTGATGGAAATGCAACCAATTATTTGTGCTGCATTAACAAGAAACCATCCCCAAGAGTCAACCATGTAGTGTGGGACTGGAGTCACAAATATATCTAACCAGGTAAGGGTGGCAGATCCCTTCCGTGAAGAACAATAGTGAACAGTTGGGTTTTTACTGAAATCTGACAACTTTCATGGCCATTGTTTATAGTGCCAGCCCATAAAGTACCAGATTTATTGAATTCAGTTTCACAACATGGAGGCATTTGAACTCATGAACTCTGGGTTACTAAGCTACTGTTTTTAAATAATACACTCTTAGATCTACCATGAATTATGGCACTTTAGATTGCCCATGAATAGTACATGGTTTTTGATACTTACTGTCCTGCTCCAAGGTCCCAGATGGACACCAATTGCATGATGCTGGTGGTCACTGACTTCCTTCTGTTACTGCCAACTTGAAGCTCTGATACTCACTCCCTGTTATTGTGCTCAGTATTACTGATCTCCACAGCTGGAAGTCGCATCACTCTGACCCATTGCTTTGCAATTTGATTGTTGCAAACCAGTTAGAAAGCAAAGAATGATCCTACAATTAGACAGGCATAAAACTTTTTCATTGTTATATTTATTGTGAATTTGAATTATACAATTCCGCATCACAAGAGAATGATGCTGATTGGACGGTTTTAGAAACATAGAAAAAGAAACATTGAAAAAGTAGGAGCAGGAGTAGGCCATTCGGCCCTTCGAGCCTGCTCCACCATTCAATATGACCATGGCTTATCCTCTATTTCAATACCATATTCCTGCTCTCTCCCCATACCCCTTGACACCTTTTACGTCTAGAAATCTATCTATATCCTGCTTAAATATATTCAGTGACTTGGCCTCCACAGCCCTCTGTGGTAGAGAATTCTACAGGTTTACCACCCTCTGACTGAAGAAATTTCTCCTCATCTCAGTCTTAAATGTCCTACCCCGTATCCTGAGACTGTGACCCCTTGTCCTAGACCCCCCAGCCAGGGGAAACATCCACCCTGCATCCAGCCTGTCTAGCCCTGTCAGAATTGTATACGTTTCAATGAGATCCCCTCTCATTCTTCTAAAATCTAGTGATTACATGCCTAGTCTGCATTACGGCAAGGGGGGTGTTAAGTCCGTGAATGATTGAGACACGGACTAGCAGGAGAGAAAACAAACAGATCTTTACTGGTGGAAGTCCATAACGAAACTAAACAGAGGCTCTCTAACGCCTTTTATACAGGGGTGGTCACTGCCGGTACTGCAGTCTGAGACCAGTTATTCTCTTAAAGGTACATACACAACAATTCCTCCCCTTTTAGATAAACAGTACATAACATTCATTTAACAACTAAATGATAACGAATTACAATCACAATTACTGTTACTAGATACAGTGGTTAAGTTTAAGCAATTATAAGTTCAGTCTTTGAGGAGGCTTCCTGATTCTGTCTGGATAACGACTCTTTGGTGTAACAGGTTCTTCTGGCAATGTTGAGTCGGAATCAATGTCGTTGTTTGGTTCATCTGCTTCCAATATTACCGGTTCTGCGGTAGCTGCAATTGGAACGTCGATTTCATTACCAGGTGTATCAGATCGTGGTGTGGAGTTGATGTTTTCCAGTGACTCTAGAATCTGGTCAGCATGTCGTCTTACAATGCTCTCCCCAACGTCCACGGTATACATGAGAGGTCCTTGTCGTGTACAAATCGTTCCTGGCTGCCATTTCTCAGTGCGGTAGTCCCGGGCCAAAACTGGTTGACCTATCTTAAAATTCCTGGTCGGCCTTTCATTCATATTCTGAAACTGCCTGTTCTCCACATCTCTTCGGAAGTTTGGCTTAACCAAATCCAAGCGGCATCGTAGTCTTCGATTGAAGTTTGCGTGGGTTTCCTCCGGGTGCTCCGGTTTCCTCCCACAGTCCAAAGATGTGCGGGTTAGGTTGATTGGCTATGATAAATTGACCCTTAGTGTTAGGGGGATTAAATACGTGGGGTTACGGGGATAGGGTGGGATATGTGTCGGTGCAGGCTCGATGGGCCGAAATGGCCTCTATCTGCACTGTGGGGTTTCTGTGATCTGTGATCTGTGAACATCATGGCTGGAGTTTGGTTGGTAACCGCATGTGTCGCATTCCGGTAGGCAAACAAGAAGTTGTCCACCTTGTGTTGTAGGGGTATCTCTTCATTACACATTGCCTTGATAGCCTTCTTGAATGTTTGGACAAACCTCTTGGCCAATCCATTAGTGGCTGGATGATATGGGGCAGATGTGTAATGCTTAACACCATTGTTCTTTAAGAACCTCTGGAACTCTTCAGACACAAACTGTGGTCCATTGTCAGAGCAAATCTGTTCAGGCAGCCCATTCCTGGCGAATATGGTTCGTAAAACTGTGATAGTTTTTTCCGTGGTGGTTGAGGACATTTTTATTACCTCTGGCCACTTTGAATGTGCATCCACCGCAATTAAAAACATCGAGTCCATGAAGGGACCAGCAAAATCAATGTGCACCCTTTGCCATGGAGATGAGGGCCACTCCCATGGATGCAGAGGAGCTTGTGGTGGGGTGTTTTGGACCTTCTGGCATCCTGCACAGCTCTTGGTCATCTCTTCGATTTCTCTATCGATTCCCGGCCACCACACAAATGCTCTGGCTAAGCTCTTCATTTTTACCCCACCCAGATGACCCTCATGAAGCTCATTGAGCACTCTATCCGTCAACTTAGGTGGAATTACTACTCCGAATCCACACATCAAGGTTCCTCTGCACACTGACAGCTGTTCTCTTCTCGGCGAGAATGCTGGCAGCAGTGGTTCGCCATGTGCTGGCCATCCCTTCACCGTTAAGTCATAGACCCGTGATAGTGTCGGGTCATTCCGTGTTTCCTTTTCTATGTTTGCATTCGTCACAGGGAGACATTCGACTATGGTCGAGTGGAATAACTCCATTGGATCCACTGCAAGGTCTTCTTCTTCCACCGTCGGCAATGGTAGACGTGACAATCCATCAGCATTTCCATGCTGTTTAGTTCCTTTGTACTCGATGTCATATTGGTGTGCCCCTAGGAAAAGGGACCATCTCTGCAGCCGTTGTGCTGTCATTATCGGTACGCCCTTCTGCGGGTTGAAAATGGAGACAAGAGGTTGATGATCGGTTAGTAGAGTAAATTTTTGACCGTGCAGATAGTGATTGAACTTCTTCACCCCCCACACTAGGCTGAGGGCCTCTCTGTCAATCTGGGCGTAGTTACGCTCGGCAGAAGTTAACGAGCGTGACGCAAAAGCTATCGGCCTCTCCAAACCATCAAGGAATTTATGTGACAGTACCACCCCAATGCCGTAGGGAGACGCATCACACGCCAGCCTGATTGGCAGTGCTGGGTTGTAGTGAGCCAATACTTCCTTCGAAGTGATTAAGTCCTTACTCTTCTGAAAAGCACGTTTACAATCATCGCTCCATTTCCATGCTACTCCCGTTCGTAGCAGGGCGTTCAGTGGGTGCAGAATTGTCGACAAATTCGGCAAAAACTTATGATAGTAATTCACCAACCCGAGGAATGACCTCAGTTGTGACACATTTTCAGGCGCTGGGGCCTTAATAACCGCTTCAATTTTGTCAGGGGACTTATGTAACCCCTCTTCATCAATCACGTGGCCACAATACGATATCTGTTTCTTAAAAAATTCGCACTTGGGGCGGTTGGCTCGCAGCCCATGTTCCCGTAGTCGAGTGAGCACCTGTTCTAGGTTGTTAAGGTGTTCACTGTCATCTTCACCTGTTACAAGGATGTCGTCCAAGTAACACTGAGTCCCCGGAATCCCTTGCAGGACTTGTTCCATCGCTCTTTGCCATATCGCCGGAGCCGATGCTACTCCGAATACCAATCGATGATACTGGTAAAGACCTTTGTGAGTGTTTATCGTGAGATACTTCCTAGAGGACTCTTCAACCTCCATCTGCAAATATGCTTGTGCTAGGTCAATTTTTGTAAAACGCTTCCCTCCAGACAGTGAGGCGAAGATGTCTTCTATCCTTGGAAGAGGATATTGTACTGTGTGAAGGACAGGGTTCACCGTCACCTTGAAATCCCCACAGATGCGAATCTTCCTTGGCTCTCTGGACTTATTGCTTAACGTTTTCTTCATGACAGGAACGATGGGTGTCGCCCACTCGCTCCAGTCGACCTTAGACAACACGCCCGCCTTCTCCAGATTCTCCAGCTCTGCCTCGACGGCTGGGCGAATTGCATATGGTACCGGTCTCGCTTTGAAAAACTTGGGAACTGCATTCTCTTCTATTTTTAACGAGGCGGTTACGCCTTTAAGCATGCCCAGTTCTTGTTGAAATACCTCTTTGGCGTTAGCTAAGATTGTTGACAATCGTCCAGGAGTGACGTCTTCATCTTTTTTACCGTCCACCGTCATTGCATGAATGGAATGCCAATCTAAGTTTATCTTCCTGATCCATTCCCGTCCCAATAACGGTGGTCCACCATTTGGCAGTATGTAGAGATACAATTTCCGTAGTTTCTTGCCATTGTATTCGACAGGCACCCTTATTTTTCCTCTGGGGTATACTTTTTGCCCCGTATACGTCGTCAAGACGATGGATGTCTCTCTCAAGGGTATGTGTGAAAATAGCCGCTCGTAGTCTCGTCGATTCATGACGGTTAGCGCTGATCCTGTATCCAATTCCATTTTAACTTGGGACCGTGCTATCGTGAGAGTGACCCAAATGGTTCGGTGATCCTCTTTTGCGATTACATTGTGAAGTTTGAGACAGCTTAGTCTCCTGTTTCCGGATTCACTATCGCTCATCTGGTCTTCGGAACTACTGTCCGTCATCTTTTGTACTTTCTTGTACGGTTCCTTTTTGTTGTCGCTGGTCTTATTCCCAGACCTACAAACTCGTGCAATGTGTCCAATCTTCCCGCATTGTCTGCATATTTTGTCTTTGGACCAGCAGTCCTTCTGGTCATGGTTAGTTCTGCCGCAGCGATAACATTTTGCAAATCCCTGTGTCATTTCGTGGGTGCTGTATTCCTGTGGTTTTTGTTGAATTTCTGCAGCTCCCCTGGCTGCTGCTTCATACGATACTGCCACGCTGAAAGCCTTATCTAGCGTCAGCTCTTTTTCTGAGAGTAACTTCTTCTGTGTTCCTTCACTCAGGAGTCCACAGACAAATTTGTCCCGTACGGTATCTGCCAGTCCTGCTCCGAACTGGCAGTGCTTTGATGGCTTGCGTAGTTCCGTAAGATACTCAGCATTGCTCTCATCTTTGTGCTGAGTTCTCCTGTGGAATTTAAATCTTTCTGCTATCAACAGCGGTGCAGGGTTTAAGTGTTCCTGGAGGACAGCAACAATTTCATTAAAACCCTTCGCCTTCGGTTTGGCTGGAGTAATCAGGTCCCGCAATAGGCCGTACGTTCTAGCGCCCATTAAGTTTAGCAATATCGATGCCTGTTTCCCCTCCGCTATATCGTTTGCCTCGAAATATACCTCAACTCTTTCCACATACGTGGTCCAGTCCTCTAATGTATTATCAAAAGCAGTGATACAGCCAGTCTTCGGCATCTTGCAAATCTAAAATGGCGCCTCCTGCGCTTTGCCTTCTTCCCCGCTGTTGTTAGCACTGCTTTCCACGGTTTCTTGCGCGTATTCTTTTTCTTTTATTATTTTCCCGTCGTGGAGCGGACCCTCTGGGACACTTCCCTCCCTCTTCTTAGGTCCGAACGCTGCCCGGCTTTGAAACACCGGCCGCGCCCTGTATGCTCCACCCTCTCTCTCTCTCTTTGCTTCCCGACTCGCTGCCCGGCCCCGTTGAAAGGCCACCCGATCGAGCTTCAGCCCGCCGCAGCCCAGAAAGGATCAGAGCACTACCTGCCACCAGCCCGATTAGCTGGGAAACCACGGACCGAGGAACCCAGCCTGGCTCTGGAAAGTCGCTCCTGCAAGTTTTTAAATCGATGATTGACGGTCGACGCCCGTTTCTCGAGTTTCAATGGCCTCTTTTTTTTACTTCTGGCTCCGACCTTCAACAACGTCGTAGGAGCTGCTGCTGAGTTGCAGGTAAGTTCGTTTCTTACTCGTCGCCAGTGTTAAGTCCGTGAATGATTGAGACACGGACTAGCAGGAGAGAAAACAAACAGATCTTTACTGGTGGAAGTCCATAACGAAACTAAACAACAGAGGCTCTCTAGCGCCTTTTATACAGGGGTGGTCACTGCCGGTACTGCAGTCTGAGACCAGTTATTCTCTTAAAGGTACATGCACAACAGGGGGGAGAGCAGCATCACGGGCGGGGGGCGAAGAGGCATGACATGCGAGGGGGGAGAGAAGCATTGCAGGCGTGGAGTGGAGGGGCATTGCAGGTGGTGGAGAGCAGTATCACAGGCATGGGGAGGAGGAGGAGAGCAGCATCACAGGGGGGGAGAGGAGAGCAGCATCACGGGGGGGGGAGGAGGAGAGCAGCATCACGGGGGGAGAGGAGAGCAGCATCACGGGGGGGGAGGAGAGCAGCATCACGGGGGGGGGAGGAGGAGGAGAGCAGCATCACGGGGGGGAGGAGGAGAGCAGCATCACGGGGGGGGAGGAGAGCAGCATCACGGGGGGGGAGGAGGAGAAGAGCAGCATCACGGGGGAGGAGGAGGAGAGCAGCATCACGGGGGGGGAGGAGAGCAGCATCTCGGGGGGGGGAGGAGAGCAGCATCACGGGGGGTGGAGGAGGTGGAGAGCAGCATCACGGGGGGGGGAGGAGGAGGAGAGCAGCATCACGGGGGGGGAGGAGGAGAAGAGCAGCATCACGGGGGAGGAGGAGGAGAGCAGCATCACGGGGGGGGAGGAGAGCAGCATCTCGGGGGGGGAGGAGAGCAGCATCACGGGGGGTGGAGGAGGTGGAGAGCAGCATCACGGGGGGGGGAGGAGGAGGAGAGCAGCATCACGGGGGGGGGAGGAGAGCAGCATCATGGGGGGGGAGGAGGAGGAGAGCAGCATCACGGGGGGGGGAGGAGGAGGAGAGCAGCATCACGGGGGGGGAGGAGAGCAGCATCTCGGGGGAGGAGGAGGAGAGCAGCATCACGGGGGGGAGGAGAGCAGCATCTCGGGGGGGGGAGGAGAGCAGCATCACGGGGGGGAGGAGGTGGAGAGCAGCATCACGGGGGAGGAGGTGGAGAGCAGCATCACGGGGGGGAGGAGAGCAGCATCTCGGGGGGGGGAGGAGAGCAGCATCACGGGGGGGGGAGGAGGAGGAGAGCAGCATCTCGGGGGGGGGAGGAGAGCAGCATCACGGGGGGGGGGGAGGAGGAGAGCAGCATCTCGGGGGGGGAGGAGGAGAGCAGCATCACGGGCAGGAGGAGAGCAGCATCTCGGGGGGGAGGAGGAGAGCAGCATCTCGGGGGGGGGGGAGGAGAGCAGCATCACGGGGGGGAGGAGGTGGAGAGCAGCATCACGGGGGAGGAGGAGGAGAGCAGCATCAGGGGGGGGAGGAGGAGAGCAGCATCACGGGCGGGAGGAGAGCAGCATCTCGGGGGGGGGAGGAGAGCAGCATCACGGGGGGGAGGAGGTGGAGAGCAGCATCACGGGGGGAGGAGGAGAGCAGCATCGGGGGGGGAGGAGGAGAGCAGCATCACGGGGGGGGAGGAGGAGGAGAGCAGCATCACGGGGGGGGAGGAGAGCAGCATCTCGGGGGGGGGGAGGAGAGCAGCATCACGGGGGAGGAGGAGGAGGAGAGCAGCATCACGGGGAGGAGGAGGAGAGCAGCATCACGGGGGGGGAGGAGGAGAGCAGCATCACGGGGGGTGGAGGAGGAGGAGAGCAGCATCACGGGGGGGGGAGGAGGAGAGCAGCTGTGATGAAATATGCCGTTCATCAGGCACTGTATTCTCTGTGTTTAGTTTAGTTTCAGTTTCATTTCCCCTCCGGTACTGTATTGTGTGTAGGGCTCCGCCCATACCTGGCCACTACTTAAGCAGGCTGCACTGTCTCACAGACAGTGCAGCAGATCTTAGGATGGGAGACACTTCTCCACTGTGTATTACTTTCTTAGTTAATAAAAGCCTTGCTTTGCTCCGTTAACGTCGAGTCTCGGATTCATTGAGGCACATCAATTTTATTAACTAAATTTTCAACGCAATGGATCAACTCTTGAAACCCGAACGTTTGGATTTGGACCAGCATGCTTCGGACGCATCGGCACGCTTCGGACACTGGTTTAAGTGTATGGAATTCTTCTTGGACAATTCCGTAGCTGTCACAGGCGCTATGGACGCCGAAAGTATGAAACTCGGAATCCTGCGGAATTGGGTAAGCCACCGAGTTTACCCCCTCATCCAAGACGCCGACACGTACCCGGCTGCCTGCGACACCCTAAAGGCGCATTACCAGCAGCCTACGAATGAGGTGTACGCTAGGCATCTGCTCGCTACTCGCGCACAGCGACCTGGGGAATCGCTGGATGAGTTCCTAAGTCACCCTGAAAACGCTTGGCAAAGACTGCAAGTGCCAAGATGTAAAAGCCGCAGTGTACACTGACGAGCTTGTTCGTGATGCCTTTATCACAGGCCTCAGCTCCACTTACATCCGGCAGAGACTACTGGAAAAAACAGGATTGGACCTGAAACAGGCTGTGGACACAGCGCGATCCCTGGATGTGGCCCAGAGAAACTCGGACGCCTACTCTTCAGCCCGCGCCGCCCACGCTGCCACGTGTGCACCAAGGGTGCCGCCATCTTGGAAGGCATCTTCCCTGCCCGGCAGCCCGACACCGTCGGGGCCCCGCGCTCCCCCCAGAAGCCCTACGACAGCCGCGACGCGTCGGGGCCCCAACTGCTACTTCTGCGGGCAGCCGAAGCACACCAGAAACCTGTGCCCGGCGAAAGGCACCACCTGCTTTAAGTGCCGTAAGAAGGGGCACTTTGGGAAGGTGTGCAGAGGGAACCCCGCTGGAAAACCTGCCACCGCCGCGTGTGCGCCGTGGGAGCGGCCATCTTGGACGCCATCTTGCCCGACCTCGTGGGGTCCGCCATCTGGTGAGCAGACAGCGTGGACGCCATCTTGTCTCGATCAGGGCCCTACAGTGGCATCGGTCACAGTGGACCAGACCAGACCGCACCCGCTATCCAAATCAATGGTGGACATCGAGGTAAACGGGTGCGGGGTTAAATGTTTAATTGACAGTGGAAGCACGGAGAGTTTTATCCACCCTGAACTAGCACAACAACTCTCTCTAACGGTGGTCCCTGCTCGGGGCACCATCTCTATGGCTGATAAAACCCAGACATCGACCGTTATGGGTTACTGCGCGGTACAATTGTCCGTTAACGGAACTGTATACGATAATTTTAAATTGTTAATCATGAAGAATCTATGTGCGAGCGTGATCTTGGGCCTGGATTTCCAGTGCCACCACCAAAGCATCACGCTCAATTACGGTGGGTCCCAGCCGCCCCTCACAGTGTGCGGTCTGGCTACCCTGAAGGTAAAGCCGCCTTCGCTATTCGCGAACCTTACTCCCAACTGCCGGCCAATAGCGACCAAAAGCAGGAGGTACAGCTGGGAGGACAGGCGGTTTATCCTGACCAAGGTAGACAGGCTCCTGAAGGAGCGCATTATCGAACGCAGCAACAGCCCGTGGCGCGCCCAAGTGGTGGTGGTGAGGGGTAGCGAGAAGAAGCGGATGGTGATAGATTATAGCCAGACGGTTAATCTATACACCCAGCTAGACGCCTACCCGCTACCCCGCATATCCGAGATGGTGAACCAAATCGCCCAATACCGGGTGTTCTCCACCATCGACCTCAAGTCAGCGTACCACCAGCTCCCTATCAGACCAGAGGACCGCCCGTACACCGCCTTCGAGGCGAACGGACGCCTCTACCAATTCCTCAGAGTCCCCTTTGGGGTGACGAATGGGGTCTCGGTCTTCCAGAGGGAGATGGACCGCATGGTCGATGACCACCACTTGCAGGCAACCTTCCCCTACCTCGACAACGTCACCATCTGCGGTCACAACCAGCAGGATCACGACTCGAACCTCGAGAGGTTCCTGAAAACCGCACAAAAACTCAACCTCACTTACAACGAGGACAAGTGCGTTTTCAACACCACGCGTCTCTGCATACTAGGCAGCGTGGTGGAGAATGGGGAAATCGGACCAGACCCCGACCGATTGCGCCCCCTACGGGAGCTGCCCCTGCCCAACACTCCCAAAGCCCTGAAAAGGTGCCTGGGGTTATTTTCTTATTATTCCCAATGGGTCCCCAACTACTCCGACAAAGCCCGCCCCCTCTTGAAAGCATCCTCTTTTCCGCTCTCTGCTGAGGCCCACGCCGCCTTCAAAAGCATTAAGCAGGATATTGAGCGGGCCACGCTACAGGCAGTGGACGAGAACACTGCATTTCAAGTGGAAAGTGATGCGTCTGACTTTGCCTTGGCGGCCACCCTCAACCAGGTGGGGCGGCCCATAGCTTTCTTCTCGAGGACCCTCCAAGGGCCCGAGATCAGACACTCCTTCGTGGAAAAGGAGGCCCAAGCCATCGTGGAGGCAGTGCGCCACTGGCGCCACTACCTAGCCGGCAAACGCTTCACCCTACTTACCGACCAGCGGTCGGTAGAGTTTATGTTTAATAATAAACAGAAGGGGAAGATTAAAAATGATAAGATTCTCAGGTGACGGATCGAGCTCTCCACCTTCGAGTATGACATCATTTACCGGCCAGGGGCCCTTAACGAATCCCCCGACGCCCTCTCACGAGGGATGTGTGCCAGCGCCACCGGGGATCGGCTACAGACCCTCCACAACGACCTCTGCCACCCAGGGGTCACACGGCTGTTCCACTTCATAAAGTCCCGCAACTTACCCTACTCGATTGAGGAAGCTCGGTCTCTGACCAGGAACTGCCGCACTTGCGCTGAGTGCAAGCCTCGGTTCTACCGCCCAGATAGAGCCCACTTAATCAAAGCTACACGGCCCTTTGAGCGGCTCAGCTTAGATTTCAAGGGCCCCCTCCCGTCAGTCGACCGCAATGTTTACTTCCTGAACATTGTGGACAAATACTCCCATTTCCCATTCGCCTTCCCCTGCCCAGACATGACCAGCGCCACGGTCATTAAATGCCTCAACAGCCTGTTCTGCCTGTTCGGTATGCCAAGCTACATCCACACAGATAGGGGGGCGTCCTTCATGAGTGAAGAGCTACGCCAGTACATGCTGTCCAGGGGGATCGCCACGAGCCGTACCACCAGCTACAACCCCCAGGGTAACGGCCAGGTGGAGCGAGAGAACGGGACAGTATGGAAAGCAGTCACTCTAGCTCTAAGGACCAAGGGCCTCCCTATCTCCCGCTGGCAGGAGGTCCTCCCAGATGTGCTCCATACGATACGGTCGCTATTGTGTACTGCCACTAATGCCACGCCTCATGAACGAATGTTTGTCTTTCCCCGGAAATCCACCTCAGGCGTATCCATGCCGTCATGGCTCTCCACCCCAGGTCCGGTATTTGTACGAAGGCATGTGAGGGGCCACAAGACGGACCCTCTCGTGGAGTCAGTGCACCTACTCCACACCAACCCCCAATACGCGTATGTCCGGCATGCCGACGGAAGGGAGGACACCGTGTCCATAAAAGACGTCGCCCCAGCCGGTAACAACAACAACCACGACAACAACAGCAACAGCGATCACAGCAACTCTTACCCAGCCACTACTCTTTCATCACCCCCGGAAGAACATCGACCAACGGTGCCCCCACCAACTACCCCTTCAACAACCCTGGCGGCGCCCCCGACAGAGACCCAGGAGGCCACCGGGGACACCCAGCCGACACCCGCGGCACCACATCGGTCACAGAGGACTATCAAACCCCCGAACAGACTAAATCTATAGAAGGGGTGAATGTGATGAAATATGCCGTTCATCAGGCACTGTATTCTCTGTGTTTAGTTTAGTTTCAGTTTCATTTCCCCTCCGGTACTGTATTGTGTGTAGGGCTCCGCCCATACCTGGCCACTACTTAAGCAGGCTGCACTGTCTCACAGACAGTGCAGCAGATCTTAGGATGGGAGACACTTCTCCACTGTGTATTACTTTCTTAGTTAATAAAAGCCTTGCTTTGCTCCGTTAACGTCGAGTCTCGGATTCATTTGAGGCACATCAGCAGCATCACGGCGGGGGGGGGGGAGGAGAGCAGCATCACGGGGGGAGGGGAGGAGGAGGAGAGCAGCATCACGGGGGGGGGAGGAGGAGGAGCGCTGCATCATGGGGGGGGGAGGAGGAGGAGCGCAGCATCACGGGGGGGGAGGAGGAGAGCAGCATCACGGGGGGGAGGAGGAGAGCAGCATCACGGGGGGGGAGGAGGAGGAGAGCAGCATCACGGGGGAGGGGAGGAGGAGGAGGAGAGCAGCATCACGGGAGGAGAAGGAGGAGGAGAGCAGCATCACGGGGAGGAGGAGGAGGAGAGCAGCATCACGGGGGGAGGAGGAGGAGAGCAGCATCACGGGGGAGGGAGGAGGAGAGCAGCATCACGGGAGGAGGAGGAGGAGGAGAGCAGCATCACGGGAGGAGGAGGAGGAGGAGAGCAGCATCACGGGAGGAGGAGGAGAGCAGCATCACGGGGGGGAGGAGGAGGAGGAGAGCAGCATCACGGGGGGAGGAGGAGGAGAGCAGCATCACGGGGGCGGGGGGAGGAGGAGAGCAGCATCACGGGGGGGTGGAGGAGAGCAGCATCACGGGGGCGGGGGGGTGGAGGAGAGCAGCATCACGGGGGGGGGGAGGAGGAGAGCAGCATCACGGGGTGGGAGGAGGAGAGCAGCATCACGGGGGGGAGGAGGAGGAGAGCAGCATCACGGGGGAGGGAGGAGGAGAGCAGCATCACGGGGGGGGAGGAGGAGAGCAGCATCACGGGGGGGGAGGAGGAGGAGCGCTGCATCATGGGGGGGGGGAGGAGGAGAGCAGCATCACGGGGGGGGAGGAGGAGAGCAGCATCACGGGGGAGGAGGAGGAGAGCAGCATCACGGGGGGGAGGAGGAGGAGAGCAGCATCACGGGGGAGGAGGAGGAGAGCAGCATCACGGGGGGGAGGAGGAGGAGAGCAGCATCACGGGGGGGGGAGGAGGAGGAGAGCAGCATCACGGGGGGGAGAGGAGAGCAGCATCACGGGGGGGTGGAGGAGAGCAGCATCACGGGGGGGGGAGGAGGAGAGCAGCATCACGGGGGGGTAGGAGGAGGAGAGCAGCATCACGGGGGGGGTGGAGGAGAGCAGCATCACGGGGGGGGAGGAGGAGAGCAGCATCACGGGGGGGGAGGAGGAGAGCAGCATCACGGGGGGGGGAGGAGGAGGAGAGCAGCATCACGGGGGGGGAGGAGGAGAGCAGCATCACGGGGGAGGAGGAGGAGAGCAGCATCACGGGGGGGAGGAGGAGGAGCGCTGCATCATGGGGGGGGGAGGAGGAGAGCAGCATCACGGGGGGGGAGGAGGAGGAGAGCAGCATCACGGGGGGGAGGAGGAGAGCAGCATCACGGGGGGGGGGGAGGAGAGCAGCATCACGGGGGGGAGGAGGAGGAGAGCAGCATCACGGGGGGGGAGGAGGAGAGCAGCATCACGGGGGGGGGAGGATGAGGAGAGCAGCATCACGGGGGGGGGAGGAGGAGGAGAGCAGCATCACGGGGGGGGGAGGAGGAGGAGGAGGAGAGCAGCATCACGGGGGGGGGAGGAGGAGGAGAGCAGCATCATGGGGGAGGAGGAGGAGGAGAGCAGCATCACGGGGGGGAGGAGAGCAGCATCACGGGGGGGGAGGAGAGCAGCATCACGGGGGGGAGGAGGAGGAGAGCAGCATCACGGGGGCGGGGGGAGGAGGAGAGCAGCATCACGGGGGGTGTGGAGGAGAGCAGCATCACGGGGGGGTGGAGGAGAGCAGCATCACGGTGGGGAGGAGGAGGAGAGCAGCATCACGGGGGCGGGGGGGTGGAGGAGAGCAGCATCACGGGGGGGGGAGGAGGAGAGCAGCATCACGGGGGGGAGGAGGAGGAGAGCAGCATCACGGGGGCGGGGGGAGGAGGAGAGCAGCATCACGGGGGGGGGAGGAGGAGAGCAGCATCACGGGGGGGGAGGAGGAGAGCAGCATCACGGGGAGGGAGGAGGAGGAGAGCAGCATCACGGGGGGGGAGGAGGAGGAGAGCAGCATCACGGGGGGGGAGGAGGAGGAGAGCAGCATCACGGGAGGGAGGAGGAGGAGAGCAGCATCACGGGACGGAGGAGGAGGAGAGCAGCATCTCGGGGGGGGGTGGAGGAGGAGAGCAGCATCACGGGGGAGGAGGAGGAGGAGAGCAGCATCACGGGGGGGGAGGAGGAGAGCAGCATCACGGGGGGGAGGAGGAGAACAGCATCACGGGGGGGGAGGAGGAGAGCAGCATCACGGGGGGGGGAGAGGAGAGCAGCATCACGGGGGGGGAGGAGGAGAACAGCATCATGGGGGGGAGGAGGAGAGCAGCATCACGGGGGCGGAGGAGGAGGAGAGCAGCATCACGGGGGAGGAAAAGGAGGAGAGCAGCATCACTGGGGAGGACGAGGAGGAGAGCAGCATCACTGGGGAGGACGAGGAGGAGAGCAGCATCACTGGTGAGGAGGAGGTGGCGAGCAGCATCTCGGGGAGGAGGAGAGCAGCATCACTGGGGAGGAGGAGGAGGGGAAGAGCAGCATCTCGGGGAGGAGGAGAGCAGCATCACTGGGGAGGAGGAGGAGGGGAAGAGTAGCATCACGGGGGAGGAGGAGGTGGAGAGCAGCATCTCGGGGAGGAGGACAGCAGCATCACGGGTTGGAGCAGGAGGAGCATCATGGGGAGGAGGAGGAGGAGAGCAGCCTCACGGAGAGGAATGGGGAGGAAAACATCATATATGAGGGCATTGCAGTTGAGGAGGATGGGGTCCATCACAGCTGTGCCTGGCCTTATCTACTCAATGTCTATGCACACACTTTCCAGCAGAAATCATTCAATAGTGATAAGGAATGGGAGCCTTGGCTGATTTTTCTTCATCTCACCCTCGATGTGCTGAGGCCATTTGTGGTGCCTTGCCACATCCTGAGACCTGCTAGTTCAGCATATGCAAGAGTTAGAAACATAGAAAAATGTGATCAGGAGGAGGCCATTCGGCCCTTCGACCTGCTCCGCCATTCAATATGATCATGGCTGATCATCTATCTCAATACCATATTCTTGCTTTCTCCCCATACCCATTGATGTCTTTTGCGTCTAGAAATCTATCTCCTTCTTAAATAAATTCAGTGACACAGCCTTCTGTGGCAGAGAATTCCACCCTCTGAGTGAAGAAATTTCTCCTCATCTCAGTCCTAAATGTCCTACCCCGTATCCTGTATAAGGGGTGGTGTGTGTGGTCAGCTTTGCCTCTGATTCCCTGAGCGGTTCGAATCGCTCCCACTCCCTTGGTTCTAGACTTTGGACTTATTTGGGGGTTGTAATGAAATTGCAACAGACAACTGAGTTGGTCAAAAAGAATTTAGATTTTATTTTGAGACAGGAAAATATACAATACAATAAACCTTATACTCTAAAAGGGGGAACATTTCGGAATATGTGAGGGAGAATGACAATAGACAAAATACCTTACTCCTCCCAATCCCACTGTACTAACTAGGTATGATTCCAGAGGACCAAGAAATGCTCACCGAACGACTTTCTTGAGAGTTGTAGAGGTTCGCGATTTCGGGGTTCTCTTTAGTTGTGGCGGTTGGGTTTTCAGTCTTCATGTGTCCACTGATGCGGTCGGGTGCGCAGTTGGATTTATCGGGTAAGTACCCAATTTCCTTTGGTTAGGTATAGTTTTTAGAGTCTTTTGTGTTAAATCTTACCCAGGCTAGCATGTAGAGTGGAAACAAACTTGCGAATCTTCGGTTTCTTCCAGGTTGGTTTCTTGTTGGTCGCGGTGGCCTAATATTACCTAGTTGGTGGTAATATCATAATCATAATCATAATCATAATCAACTTTATTGTCATTGTTAGTGCACAAGTGCAGTGCAACGAAATGTAGGCTTGCGACTCCCGAGAGTGTACATTTAGATTAAGACATTTAAACATTCAACATTCATTTGGCTTGTAATATATTAACATAAACATAATAAAGTGCATTGACAGATGTGCAGGCTTTAGAGTTTATTTGTGGAGTTCAGTAGGATGACAGCCCTGGGAAAGAAGCTGTTCCTAAATCTGGTCGTTCGGGTGCGAATGCATCTGTAGCGTCTCCCAGATGGCAGGGGGGCGAACAGACTGTGACTGTGGCTGGGGTGGGTAGGGTCTTTGATGATGGTCCGTGACCTTTGGTTGCCGCGATTCCTTTCTCCTTTCGTCTCGTTCTTCTTTCCTCAAGTCTCCGATTCTCCAACTGTGTGCGGTGATGATGATGATGAGTAGTACTCTTCTGAACCGTACTTTCTAACTGCTTTCCTTTCAACTGGTTTTCTGTGTAAAAGCAGTCCTCAATTATACTGTTTTGAGGCCTGGCTTATCTGACCGCCAAATCTCCTCTGGCCCATTGTTAATTTTGGCGGGCTCGTTAATTTTGATAGTTTTAAAATTCTTATCAAGTTTCGGGCTGGTCCCATCTATTTTTAATTGACTTTTAACTAGTTTCGGGATTGCTTCGAAATCAGTTTAAGTGTGCGAAGTGGTTTTGGATGTCTCTCTGAGTGGTTTAAACTGTTGTTTGATTGTCTTCTCCTGCTGGGGCCAGGGTCTCTTTTGTTGATTAGTGGCATGTATTGTATTATTCATGTTCTTGATGGCCCTGTAGGTTTTTGGCAGGAACTGTCCTTCTGTAGGCCTATTGTCTTTATGTAGAATGACTGGGACGGTCCAGAATATTCTCAGACAATCTAGCCTTTTCCAATACTCAAACTGTCTGTCCCACATTGCCCAACCCAGTTCCTTTGTTGCAGCTTTCCACAGGCCTGGACATGCCTTTTAAAATAGCCAAATCTTCCTGGGGTTTTGACTTTAAGTCCCTTTTGGCCCAATATTCTTTAAAACAGTCCAAAATCTCTCCTTTTCTTGGTATGGGGGGAATCTGTAGAATTTTGCGAGCCTGAGACTGTGACCCCTCGTTCTGGACACCCCAGCCAGGGGAAACATCCTCCCTGCATCCAGTCTGTCTAGCCCTGTCCAAATTTTATACCTTTCAATGAGATCCCCTCTCATTCTTCTAAACTCTATTGAATACAGGCCTAGTCGACCCAATCTTTCCTCATACAACAGTCCTGTCATCCCAGGAATCACTCTGGTGAACCTTCGCTGCACTCCCTCTATGGCAAGTATATCCTTTCTTAGGTAAGAGACCAAAACTGCACACAGTACTCCAGGTGTGGCCTCACCAAGGCCCTGTATAACTGTAGTAAGACATCCTTGCTCCTGTACTCAAATCCTCTTGCAATGATGGCCAACATACCATTTGCCTTCCTAACTGCTTGCTGCACCTGCATGTTTGCTTTCAGTGACTGGTGTACAAGGACACCCAGGCCCCTCTGTACATCAACATTTCCCAATCTATCACCATTTAAATAATACTCTGCTTTTCTGTTTTTCCTACCGAAGTGGATAACTTCACATTTATTCACGTTATACTGCATCTGCCATGTATTTGCCCACTCACTCAACTTGTCTAAATCGCCTTGAAGCCTCTTTGCATCCTCCTCACAACTCACAATCCTACTTAGTTTCGTGTCGTCAGCAAACTTGGAATTATTACATTTGGTTCCCTCATCCAAATCATTGATATATATTGTGAATAGCTGGGGCCCTAGAGTTGTGTCCAGGACCTTTCTAATTGAGATGCAGTACCTCAAGAGGTGGTACATTTACCCATTAAGCAATTGGGGGTTTGTATATAATTGTCTAACAGTTGCTTTATATGTCCATAATGCCTTTGAGCTAAACAGGATAAATATGCAGTGAAGGCTCCCCTGATGGCTCTGAGTTGGTCCAGTGAGTAGCTGATCCATACATGCCAGGAAAGTTCCAGGTTTGACCTCCGATCTGTGCTTATTCAGATGACATCAGCTTGGGGTGGCAATTGTAGTGCTACAATTGGCTAGGGACCCTCTCAGCAAAGCAGCAAAAAATCAGCCAGGTTCCTATCTTACGACCCCTGCCAGTTGAGGATAGAATCAAGCTCGGCTGGGAATGTTTCCTGTGGTTGAATGTCTTGCCAACGTTCACTGTGTAGGTTCATACATCATTAATGGACACCGGTGAAGTACCAGAGGCTGACTGGTGTGGTTTGGAACCCTAACCCTATAAGGAGAGGAGGGGAAAAAATTGGTGAGGGAAATAAAATGCAGAAAGGTCTGACTGGTTTCACTGAGGGTTGTCCCCAATGTCTGTCAGCGTTGTAGAATGGGGTGCGGGTGATACTTTTCCCTGCACCTCCTGTTCTCCACTGCCCTCCAGAAAACAGCTGCTACTTATATTTGCCACTGCAGTAAGTTTAAAATCATTTCAGTTGGATTTCCTTTAGTGCTACATTTTGTTAGGCAGTTCCAGGAAAGCTATTCCGTTATCAGGATGCAGGGAGGAAATATGAAGGTTCTTATGTATATGAGCTGAAGAGACTGATCTGCAATGAATAAATTGAAACTGTGTGTGTATTAGTTAAGTTCATAACTCGATCAATTTAATAAAAACCTGATGTGAAAATAAGGCCCGGTGTGTGGAACTTGTATTTCTTATTCTGCCAATTTTCAGAGATGTCTGGGTTTCTTCCAGAAATTTTTCATAGTGCTGTTTTTATTCACTTTACGCAGTGCTGGCTTCAAGCAGAACAAATTGCATTGTGTAGCTGTGCGGATCTGTACCACAAATATTTATGTAAAATTCAGATAGAATTGATGTTATAAACTATTAGGTGAGAAGGACGTCATATTTATGCTGTGATTTTTTAACACACTGCTGTGTAAAGTCGTATTAAGAGGCATTTCACGGCTGTCATCTTGGATTTTAACCTGAATTTTTTCTTTTGAAGTGAAGTTAAATAAAGCAATGACTAGTAAAATTCAAAATAAAACCTATTCTAATTGCAAACACTCTCAATAAGCAGCAGGGGCAAATGAGCAAGTGATGATCATTTTTCACTCAAAGTTTCTTTGAGTGCTCAGTCCTTTAGAAAACCTATGGCCACAGATTGAAATATTACATGATGGGCCGATTTACTGGAATTTTACATCTGAATATTATGCCAGCAGCTGGCAGAATACACTGCTGTGAGATTACTAACTTTCCTTGTACAGTATGTTGCTTCTGTTTGAAGACCACCACAAATGAGATGTTTTAATCAGGTAACAAGTTTATCTGTGATTTTGTTTTGTTTTCCTCTAGTCAGTTAACACAGATGGTACTGCATGTGTCATGTAATGAATAAAGAGAAAGAAAATGACAGCATTCACTGCTATTGTTTGGGGTTCTAATTTCTTTCAATTGGGATAGTTTTATTCTGGGGTATGGGAGGTGGTGGGGGAAGAATGCTTGTGAAACAGGCCTATAAATATAGACTTTGCTGTCATGGGCCAACGTTTTGTTAAACCGTTGCTGGAAGAATTCTTTCAGCTTTCAAAAGCAGCACAGCTGCCCTTCAGTGTAACATCTGCAAAAGATTTTGATTCTGTTTTATTTCCCCCCATTCTAACGCTGAATATTCAGAAGCAACGTTAGAGAATCACTGAAAGTTAACATGCAGGTACAGTAAGCAATTAGGAAAGCAAATGGTATGTTGGCCTTTATTACAAGAGGATTTGAGTATAAGAGTAAAGACGTCTTACTGCAATTATATAGGACCCTGGTGAGACCACAGCTGGAGTATTGTGTACAATTTTGGTCTCATTACCTAAGGAAGGATATACTTGCCATAGAGGGAGTGCAACGAAGGTTCACCAGACTGATCCCTGGTATGGGGGGATTGTCCTACGAGGAGAGATTGAATAGATTAGACCTATATTCTCTAGAGTTTAGAAGAATGAGAGGTGACCTCGTTGAAACATACAAAATTCTTACAGGACTTGACAGGGTAGATGCAGGGAGGATGTTTCCCCTGGCTGAGGAGTCTAGGTCCAGAGGTCACAGTCTCAGAATAAGGGGTCGGCCATTTAGGACTGAAATGAGGAGAAATTTCTTCACTCAGAGGGTGGTGAATCTTTGGAATTCTCTACCCAGAGGGCTGTGGAGGCTCAGTCGTTGAGTATATTCAAGACAGAGATCGATAGATTTTTGAATATTAAGGGAATCAAGGGATATGGGGATAGTGCAGGAAAGTGGAGATGAGGTAGAAGATCAGCCATGATCTTATTGAATGGCGGAGCAAGCTTGAAGGGCCAAATGGCCTACTCCTGCTCCTATTTCTTATGTTCTCTTAAACCTATCACTGTTAGCTAGGCATTCCCTTACCGTTAGATTATTGACTAACTCTGGCTCATTACTCATCAATAAATCCAAGATAGCCTGTTCTCTTGTTGATTCCAGAACATATTGTTCCATGAAAACTCCTGAATACACTCAGGAAATTTGCTGCCTTTGGGACTCAGGCTGTTCTGCTTCTCCCCAGTCTAAGTGAAAATTGAAGTCTCCCATTATAACCACTCTGTTTTTGCAACAAGATTCTTTGATCTCCATGGTTATGCATCCCGCTACTTTATCACTCTATCAGACGGTCTGTAGACAACTTCCACCAAAGTCTTTCATTTTTTTCTATTCCTCAATTGCACCCTTAGAGTTTCTACAGCCTGCTCACCCTTACTGATATTGCCTCTTTCTAATGCTCTAATAGTGTCCTTTGTCAATATTGCTACTCCTCCTATTTCAATTTCCCTGTCCTTTCTAATGACCTTATAACCTAGAATATTAATCCCTGTCATGCCCAGCTTGTAGCCAGATCTCGGTGATGACCACTCTGACATACCCTTGAATTTGTGCTTCTAATTCCCTTGTTTAATTCCTTATGCTGCGTGCATTAG
Source organism: Somniosus microcephalus (assembly GCF_052327205.1). Classification (NCBI taxonomy): domain Eukaryota; kingdom Metazoa; phylum Chordata; class Chondrichthyes; order Squaliformes; family Somniosidae; genus Somniosus; species Somniosus microcephalus. The sequence goes on along the minus strand of NC_140994.1, from coordinate 118,090,007 downwards.
TGTATAGAACTCTTATTTGGGATGCAGACCCTATCCTGCTCTTTTGCGTTGATGCTGTTTATCTCATATTTTAACTTATCACACTCTTTGTTTTTCATCAATCCTGTTGTATTGTTAACAGTTATTTTGTTATTATTTCCTATATTTTTTCTGAAACTGAATTAGTTATGTTACCTTTAACACTATTGATGATCTGAACTTGCTCTCAACCCTTTTTCTTATCTTTTGGCTATTTTCATTTTTATTTTTATTTCTGACTGAACCCTATCCTCTTATTGGTTTAAAGTCCCTTCAACAGTCTTATTTATCCTTTCAGCTAGGACCTTGGTTCCAGCCTGGTTCAGGTGCTGCCTATCCCAGCGGTACAGCTCCTTCCTGTCCCAGTACCGGTGCCAGTGTCCCTTGAAATGGAACTCCACACCCATCCTTCAGCCACATGTTACTTTCCTGATCTGTTTGCCTGTATTCTCCGCTCAGCGATGCTCTCTTGCACTCTTCATATAGGCTCCGTTCAGTGCTGCTATGCCGCTCTCGCACTCTTTACAAAGTCTTCTATTCAGTGCTGCTCTCTTGCTCCTTTATAGGCTCTACTCAGCGTTGCTCTCCAGCTACCGCTGTTGCGCTCTTTATATAGTCTTCATTTAGCGCTGCTCTCACTGCTGTCTTTCGCTCCTTTATATAGTCTACGCTCAGCACTGCTGCTCTCGTTCTTCACGTATGCTCCGCTCAGCGCTGCGGAAATAAATGAGTGTATAAGAAAGGAGAGGTTGCAACGATTTTATTATATTGATGGCTTCCACAGAGTCTTGGGTGTGATTGTGTACATGTAGATAAGGGCACCACAATTCAATGTTGTACCACAGTCACTGAGGCACCAACTCTTTCAATATGAGGCTAGGGCATTCTAAGTATCTGAGGTGCACGCACAACTCTATCCTCAACCTGCAGTTGGTACCTTCAGTGATTGAACAAGAGAACTGACCAGACGGTTGGTTGTTGGGGAATTTCAGTTATGGTCTGAACCTATGTCTCATGGTCCCGTTGCACAAGATACAATCACCAGCAGAACACCTCAAAGGTGATCTTGGTGCCTTGATTGCTTTGGTGAGGGTCTAGCGTTCTTCTCTGCATGACCCAGCCAAAGGGTACAAAATATTAGTGGTGTTTTGCATAACCTTGTCATATAGAAGTATGTCTGTCTCAAGATCAGTGAGGAATGAACTTGTGCCATGGCAACATAGGGTGAGCTAATGGTTTCCTCGTGCCTCATGCCTTGCCTTTGATACCATTTGAACATAGGTGCTTAGTATCTGCTTTTAGCTGCCAACATTTTATCTGAGGACAGGCCAAAGAACATCTGTAAGTTTAGATAACATTTCCCTCATGTTTGGTTGCAATCCCTCCCAAAGACTGAGTGCCCTAAAGTGGACCCCATTGTTCCAACTTTATCCAACATCTCTGAGCAAGTCTTTCTATGAAATAAACTTCCCTTTAATATCTGTCACACTGAGTTAGTGTACCCTAATCAGGGAGAATATGCAGGATTCACACTACATGTCCTGTTAATTTACACCATTAGACTACCTCGTACAGGTTAAATCACTATATGGATTTATTTTCAAATAACTGATTCATAAAAGCAAAAACGTAGGGAAGTCACTGTGCAGCAAAACTGGAAAATTCAAAAATTAAACCCAGACACCCAAAGTTTGATTTTTAAAATAGAATCCTATTTTTTCTTCTTACGTCTGTGTCTGATGTTTTGGAGGCATCGGTTAGTAGGTTTTAAATTAAATTAGAGTCATAGGGGGCTAAATTCGGTTGATTTGCGCCTCCCGTTAGCGCCCTACGCAAATCAACGAGCATGTGGGCGCGGCGCCGCTAACACCTCCTATTGAATAGCAGGAGGTTAGTGGCGGTGCTAACCGTTAGTGCCGCGCGGTGATGACGTCATTGCTGTGCGCAGCGCCTCGCTCGCGCCACGGCTGTAATATTGGGTGGTGCCCCCCGACATACCGCCGGACGCTATGTCCGCTGGGGTCGGGGGGACCTACCTGCGGCCGGGGCAGCGCTAGTTAAAGGGGAGGTGGTGGGCGGCCATTTTTGTTGCTGGCTGCCTGCCAGCAACTGCCCCCCCGTTGCTGTCCCCGGCCCCCGTGAAACACCCTAGCGGGGTGCCGGCTGCTCTCTGTGAGCCCAGCACTTCTCTTGCGTGCCGGGCTTGTTTGCCGGCACTCCTGATCCCTGGTGGCCCAGCTGGGTGCCGGGACGGAAGGCCTGCAGTACCGCGGTGCGACATCCCGCAACACCCCAAGAGGGACATGGGGTGCTTCCAGTCGTGCCCTTCCTCCCTCTTGGGGAGCTACCTGGGAAAATCAGCCGTGGGGGCGCTAACTTTTTTGGGGGGTCAGCGAAGGTAGCGCCCCAAATGAGTTCCAGGTCCTCACCACTCGCTACGTAAAAAAGTTTTTCCTCACATCCCCCCTGTATCTCTTGCCCAAAACCTTAAATCCGTGTCCCCTAGTCCGTGTACCATCAACTAGTGGGAACAGCCTTTCCCCGTCTAGCCTATTCAAACCCGTCATAATCTTGTACACCTCTATCAAATCACCCCTCAACCTCCTTTGCTCTAATGAAAACAAATCCAGTTTCTCCAACCTGTCCTTGTAGCTAAGATCCCCCATCCCCGGAACCACTCTGGTAAATCACCTCTGCACCCTCTCAAGGGCCTTCGCATCCTTCCTAAAGTGTGGTGACCAGAACTGAACGCAATACTCCAGTTGTGGCCTAACCAGTGCTTTATAAAGGTTCAGCATATCTTCTCTACTTTTGTACTCAATACCTCTATTTATGAAACCCAAGATCCCATATGCTTTGCTAACCACTCTCTCAATATGTCCTGCCACATTCCGGGATCTATGCACATTATCTCCCAGGTCCCTCTTTAAAACTGTGCCATTAAGTGTACATTGCCTCTCCCTGTTCCTTCTGCCAAAATACATCACCTCACACTTCTCTGTATTAAATTCCATCTGCCACTTGTCTGTCCATTCTGCTAGTCTTTCTATGTCCTGTTGCAGTTGATTGGTATCATCCTCACTGTTCACCACACCCTCAAGTTTGGTGTCATCGTCAAATTTAGAAATTCTACTTTTTATTCCAATATCCAGGTCATTTATTTATATATATATATATATCAAAAAAAGCAGTGGCCCCAGCACTGACCCTTGGGGAACACCACTAGCTACCATCTTCCAGTCTGAAAAACAGCCATTTACCACAACTCGCTGTTTCCTGTCCTTAAGCCAATTCCTTATCCAAGCTGCCATTGACCCACTTATTCCATGAGCTTCAATTCTGTTAACCAGCCTTCTATGTGGTACTTTGTCAAATCCATGTAGACAACATCCATTGCATTCCCTTCATCGATCCTCCCTGTTACTTCATCAAAAAATTCAATTAGATTAGTCAAACATGATTTGCCTTTTACAAATCTGTGTTGGCTCTCCTTAATTAGCTTAAACCTCTCCCACGTGCCTGTTAATTTTTTGCTTGATTATTGTTTCTAAAACTTTACCCACCACTGATAAACTGACCGGCCTGTAGTTACTAGGATTGTCCTTATACCCTTTCTTGAACAATGGTGTCACATTTGCCACTTTCCATTCCTCAGGCACCTCCCCCACATCTAGGGAAGATTGGAAAATTATGGCAAGCCCTTACGTTATCTCCTCCCCCAATTCCCTTAGCAATCTGGGATACAAGCCATCTGGATCAGGCAACTTATCCACTCTAAGAATACCCAGCCTTTCTAGTACATCCTATCTTTCAATTTTCACCCCTTCCATTACTTCTACCTTTTCCACTGCTACCGATATTTTGTCAGCATCCACCTCCTTCGTAAACACCGATACAAAGTACTCATTGAGTATTCTATCCTTGTCCTGTGCCTCTAAGCATATAACACCTTCTTTGTCGCTAATAGGCCCTACTCTGCCTCTTACTGCCCACTTACTATTTACATGCCAGTAGAAGATTTTTGGGTTCCCTTTTATGTTAACCGCCACCCTACTCTCATATTCTCTCTTTGCCAATCTTATTTTCATCTTCACTTCCCCTCTCAACTTATTGTATTTGGTCTGGTTCTCCCTTGGAAGAATTCACCTGACATGCATCATACATCCTCTTTTTTTGTTTCATCATCTTCTCTATCTCCCTCATCATCCAAGGAGCCCTTGCTTTGGTTCCCTTACCCTTTCCTCTTGTTGGAATGTACCTAGCCTGTACTTGGAACATCTCCTTAAAGATCACCCATTGTTCTGTTACAGTTTTTCCTGTCAGTCTTTGGTTCCATTTTACCCTGGTTAGATCCTTTCGCATTCCTTTGAATTTAGCCCTATTCCAGTTTAGAAGTTCCACTCTAGATTGTTCCTTGCTCCTCTTCATTGCTAATCTAAATCTTATGATACGATGATCACTCATACCCAAGTGTACTCCCACAGACACTTGGTCGACCTGGCCCACCTCATTCCCCAGCACCAGATCCAGCAATGCCTCCTTCGTAGCTGGGCCAAGAACATACTGGGCAAGGAAATTCTCCTGAACACATTTCAGAAATTCCTCCCCCTCCTTTCACTTTACCCTAGCATTATCCCAATCGATATTCAGGTAATGCCAAAGTCCCCCAATATCACCACTCTATAGCTCTTGCATATCTCTGCAATTTCCCTGCAGATTTGCACCTTTACCTCCCTCTCACTATTTGGAGGCCTGTAGAATAGCCCCAATAGCGTGATCATACCCTTTTTGCTCCTCAACTCTAACCAAATGGATTTTGTCCTTGTCCCTTCAAGAACATCCTCCCTTTTCAACACTACAATGTCTTCCTTAATCAGCACTGCCACCCAACCTCCCTTTTTTCCTTTCCTATCTTTTCTGAACACCTTGTACCCTTGAATATTAAGTGCCTAGTCCTCACCCTTTTTAAGCCACGTTTCCGGTATTGCCACATCATATTGCCACACACCTTATTCACCACACTTTGTGCATTTACGTACATGCATTCTAAACCCATTTTTGAATTTTTCATAGTCTTAGTTTGCTCCTATCTAATATGGTACTACTTCTGCCCCTAGTACTACTTTCTTCTGTAGTACGATGCAACACACTCACTCTTTTATGCACCTCCTTCCTCTTTTCTACTCCAATAAGCTGGTGCCCACCCCCCCTGCCAAGCTAGTTTAAACCCTCCCCAACAGCACCAGCAAGCCTCCCCGCGAGAATATTGGTCCCGGTTCTGTTGAGGTGTAACCTGTCCAGCTTGTACAGGTCCCACCTTCCCCAGAAACGGTCTGAATGCCTCAGGAATCTAAAGCCCTCCCTCCTGCACCATCTGTCCAGCCAAGCATACATCTGTTCTGTCCTCCTATTCCTGTACTCACTAGCATGTGGTACCGGGAGTAATCCGGAGATTACTACCTTTAAGATCCTGCTTTTTAATCTCTCTCCTAGCTCCCTAAACTCTGCCTGCAGGACGTCACCCCTCTTTCTGCCTATGTTGTTGGTACCAATATGGACAGCGACCTCTGGCTGTTCACCCTCCCCCCTAATTTTAACTTAATAAAAAAGCAAACCTTGGAACTCATGTCAGGAACCCACATACTGCCCTTCCCCCATCTTGTCCCAGAGGCTCGGGTTTGGACTTAGCAAAAGGTGGCAAAGTTAGAGAATCTTTAATACGTCACGTTTTAAACATTAGTTTGCCACATGGTGGCGCCAAACTTCAGCTTGTGCCTAGCCAAGTTGTGACTGCAAATGTTGCTGTTCGTTTTACAGAAACTTGTATGGAGAATGTCTTCTTGCTGGCTCCTACAGATGGACTGCAGTTAAGCAGTGGATACAGACCAGGATATGAGTGAACTTATCTTGACCAGTGCCAGAGCAGGATTGGGGGCAATAATTTACCTCAGTGCCCTGAGGCTAGGGAGGTTAAAAATTGGCCTAATTTCCTGCTCCTGATCACGACCTAATGGCCACAGTCAGAAAACATTTGTGTGGATGTCAGGAAAAGACAAGGTTTGGCTTGGCGCTGAAGTCGTTCATAGCTGAACAGCCTTCCAACACTCACTGGATTTTCTGACTCCTGGGGGGGGGGGGGTGAAATTGGTCTTCTCCAGTAGCGCGAACAGGCAGCTGATTATACACACTGTCTGATTTACCTATCCATTGGAGCCAATGGGGATGAGGTTACCTGGGAGCAGTGTTTTTGGGAGGGGGGTTCTGGGAGCGGTGTTTTGGGGGGGCCTGGGAGCAGTGTTTTGGGGGGGGGCCTGGGAGCGGTGTTTTGGGGGGGCCTGGGAGCGGTGTTTTGGGGGGGGGCTGGGAGCGGTGTTTTGGGGGGGCCTGGGAGCGGTGTTTTGGGGGGGGGGGCTGGGAGCGGTGTTTTGGGGGGGGCTGGGAGCGGTGTTTTGGGGGGGCCTGGGAGCGGTGTTTTGGGGGGGGGCCTGGGAGCGGTGTTTTGGGGGGGCCTGGGAGCGGTGTTTTGGGGGGGGGGCTGGGAGCGGTGTTTTTGGGGGGGCCTGAGAGCGGTGTTTTGAGGGGGGGGCCTGAGAGCGGTGTTTTGAGGGGGGGGCCTGAGAGCGGTGTTTTGGGGGGGGGCCTGAGAGCGGTGTTTTGGGGGGGGCCTGAGAGCGGTGTTTTGGGGGGGGGCCTGAGAGCGGTGTTTTGGGGGGGGGCCTGAGAGCGGTGTTTTGGGGGGTATTCCATCACACTCCTTACTTGTGCCTTGTAGATGGTAGAAAGGCTTTATGGAGTCAAGATGTGAGTCACTTGCCGCAGAATAACTAGCCTCTGACATGCTCTTGTTGCAATAGTAATTATGTGGCTGGCCCAGTTAAGTTTCTGGTCAATGGTGACCCCCCAGGATGTTGATGGTGGGGGATTCAGCGATGGTAATGCTGTTGAATGTCAAGGGGCAGTGGTTAGAATCTCGCTTGTTGGAGATAGTCATTACCTGGCACTTATGTGGTGCGAATGTTACCTGCCACTTACCAGCCCAAGCCTGAATGTCGTCCAGGTCTTGTTGCATGCAGAGGCATGGACTACATCATTATCTGAGGAGTTGCGATGAAGCAGCTGAAGATGGTTGGGCCTAGGACACTGCCCTGAGGAACTCCTGTAGCGATGACCTGCGGCTGGGATGATTGACCTTCAACTGCCACAACCATCTACCTTTGTGCTAGGTATGACTCCAGCCAGTGGAGAGTACTACCCCCGGTGGAGAGTACTACCCCCGGTGGAGAGTACTACCCCCGGTGGAGAGTACTACCCCCGGTGGAGAGTACTACCCCCGGTGGAGAGTACTACCCCCGGTGGAGAGTACTACCCCCGGTGGAGAGTACTACCCCCGGTTCCCATTGACTTCAGTTTTATGAGGGACCCTTCATGCCACACTTGATCAAATGCTGCCTTAATGTCAAGGGCAGTCACTCTTACCTCACCTATGCAATTCAGCTCCTTTGTCCATGTTTGGACCAAGGCTGTAATGAGGTCTGGAGCCAAGTGGCCCTGGCGGAACCCAAACTGGGTATCAGTGAGCAGGTTATTGGTGAATTAGTGCCGCTTGATAACACTGTCGACAACACCTTCCTCCACTTTGCTGATGACCGAGAGTAGACTGATGGGGAGGTAATTGGCCAGATTGGATTTGTCCTTTTTGTGGACAGGACATAACTGGGCAGTTTTCCACATTGTAGGATAGATGCCAGTGTTGTAGCTGTACTGGAACAACTTGGCTAGAGGCACGGCTAGTTCTGGAGCACAAGTCTTCAGCACGATAGCCGGGATGTTGTCAGGGCCCATAGCCTTTGCTGTATCCAGTGCGCTCAGCCGTTTCTTTATATCCCCATCAACACCGCTCCCGACCCCGCTCCCGACCCCACTCCCCATCACCACCGCTCCCGACCCCACACCCCATCCCCATCGCCACCACTCCCCACCCCCTCCCCATCGCCACCGCTCCCCACCCCCTCCCCATCGCCAGCACTCTCGACCCTCCTCCCTATTGTCGCCACTCCTGATCTCTGATCCCCCCCTGGCCCTGATCTCCAATCGACCGCCTCCGCCAAGGCCCTGACCCTCCACTCTCCCACGCACCCGTCTACGAACCGTGATCTCCCTCTCTAGTTACTCCGACCTGATCACAACCCCTGGCCTGACCCCACAGCCCCGACCCAACCAGCGACCCTTCGCCGTCCCCTCCATCCACGACCCGACCCCCAGACCCACTTATCTGAAGGCTGTTGTGACACTAGCAGCGACCTGATTTTTCTTCACACTTCATCAGTCTTTGCTGACTGTTACACCGAGCCGGCTCTAATACAATGAGGTCCGAGGCCCAATATCTCGGGAGCCACGGATTCACCACTCTGGTGGCCCCCGGGTGCCCAAAAATGGGCACCCTTGAATTTCTAGGCCATTCTGTTTTAGTGATGTTGGTTGAGGCCAGGACACTGGGGAGAACTCCCCTGCTCTTCGAATAGTGCCATAGGATCTTTTACATCCACCTGAGAGCAAACAGGTTCTCAGTTTAATGTCTCATCCAAAAGACGGCACCTCCAACAGCGCAGCACTCCCTCAGTACTGCACTGAAGTGTCGGCCTAGTTTTCCTGCTCAGGTCTCTCGAGTGGGATTTGAACCTGTGACCTTCTAATTCAGAGGCGAGAGTGCTACCACTGAGCAACAACTGACTAATTGGTATTTGAGTTTTAACCTCTTTTCTTTTTAATAGTGTGTTTCAGCTGGTGAATCTGATAGACTCCAGGTTGCCACAGTCAGGAAACGAAAAAATCGAGCTTGCTATGCTTAGCTTCTTTGACCAGTTTCGTAAAACTTACATCGGTGACCAGCTTCACAGATCCTCAAAGGTAGGCTGTTGGCTTCTGGTTGCAGTAGGAATGCTTTACAGAATGCGGAGAGTCTGAAATGCTCAACACAGAATGTAAGAAATCACTTCTACCCCACATGATTCAGGAATGATGTCGCTGTTATAGATACTGGGCAATGGCTCCAACTGTGTGTCGCATCGCTTCAACTTTGCAATGGGGAAGCTAGATCAGTGCATGAGGGAGAAAGGAACCGAAGGAAATGTTGTTAGGGTGAGATGAAGTAAGGTGGGAGGTGGCTCGTGAGGAGCATAAACGCAGGCATAGACCTGTTGAGACGAATGGCCTGTTTCTATGCTATAAATTCTGTGCAATTCTTTTATCTCTCCTCCTGCCGATTTTCTCCTTGAATTTAACTCCCCTCCTCCCCCCGATGGTATTGAGTTTTTTTCGGCAATGGTTCCACAGATGCTGTTGGTCATCTGGTCCCTTCCGCATGTGGCCATTATTAACGTATGGGCCCAGACAGGAAGTCTTGGCAGGCTGTACTCACTCAACATCCATGTGGCTGGACTTCCAGCAGGAACTGCTTGGTCTGACCAGGAGCAAGCACCTTAGCTGTGTTTTCTTTCTTTCCCTCCCTTCCCACCCGCCTTCTGCCCTAGCCCAGAGGCACTGAGACAAATTGTAACACTCCTACTGCTCACTTAACTTGGTACAAACCGAGGATTGATCCTGGGATTCTGATAGTTTCCGTATGGCTCAGCTACTCATTGGATATCATTGGGAGAGTTATCTTTATTTAACCTTTTTAATAATGGTGAAGACCCACCTGTCCTATTGATTTCTCACTAGGTGTGGCGCTCATTGTGAGCATGCTTGCAGGCATGGATAGCACTCCACTATTCCTGCACATGGAGTGATGCGGATGTGGCATGTAAGTCAGTACTGCTGACTCTGTTGCTTCAAGTACCATAGCATATCAGCTTCAGGCATCTTCTGAAGGGTTCATATTCTGGTCTAATCTCACACATGACCATGTCAACCCTGGGTGAGGAGGATAACATCTAGCATACAGCTAGACTGAGAACTACCAACTTGGGAATCAGATTTAGTTACCCTTGTGCATAATATTTAAGTTGTTTGCAGTTCATGTGCTTTTAAAAAGGGGGAAGGAAATTAGCACTTACCCTCATATGCTCCCCTTATTGTTAGTCCCGGATGGTGTCTTCAGTAACAATTAAGATCCTCAGAAATCTGGACTGAGTTTCGGTGATGTCACAGGGTGTTACCGGAGAACTGAGTGTGATTCATTCTTGTGACATGTTAATCACACTGTCTCTGGTGTTTTTTTTAGCAGTTCAACAGCTGATTGTCAATACAGCTTCACTGCCTTAGACAGGCAAGATTCACACTCCCTTACCCCTCATAGAAGACATCACAGTAACATCCAAAGTTAAATAGTGACACCGCGCACTCCCTCCTCACCTCTATTACCCTGTAAAAAACTATGTGAAAACTAATAATGATTAGGCACAAAGCCTAACCCTTGATATATTTATGGGGGTATTACCTGTTGCCTTTCCCCTTGAGATATTTTATGAGCTTTAATAAAAAATTACAGCACGTGAGCAATTATTATTTTCTCCTTCTGCATTCATATTTGAAGGAGATAGGAAGGAATTCCTTCCATGTCATTTTCTAGTGCTGTACTCTGGCGTTACTCATTGTAGTTGGCTTGGTTTGCAGGCAGATTCCAGTGTGAGCTGAGCTGGGTAATAGAAGTCAGCCGTCGAGAGCAGTGCTATGTCACCATGCGATTGTACTATAACTCTGTGCTCAGGTCACTGTGTCTCGCTCAACTCATGTATATGTAAAATAAAACACCAACTCACTACTCCGAGAAAGAAATTGACCACTTTACTAACGTTTACTATGTCGATAACCAGACAACACAGATTTAAGATAATTGGCAAGAGAACCAGAGGAACAATGAGGAGAAATGAGTTTACACACTAAGTTTCTGTGATCTGGAATGCACTGCCAAAAGGATGGTGGAAGCAGATTCAACAGTAACTTATAAAAGGGAATTTGATAGATACTTGAAAAGGAAAAAATTACAGGGCTATGGAGAAAGAGCAGGGGAGTGAGACTAATTGGATAGCTCTTTCGAAGAGCTGGTGCAGGTACGATGGGCCAAATGACGACCTCCTGTACTCTGATTCTATGATTCTATAGCAGTTCTTTTGCCGATAGCAGTAAACTTCAGAAACAGGCTTTTTCTAGATACAAAGTGACAGTGAAACTGTCTGATAAGGCAGTAAATAAATGTTATTCCTTTCTTTTAATCTTCATGCAAAAATTTACCGTAGTACGGCAAACTTGTTCAATTATAATATTTACTGGGACTATTTTTAACTAGAATTTATTGGGATGCAGTTCAAAATTATTCCTATTTCAAATTTGCAAAATCTCAGGGAAGTCTCGATTGCTGCAGTAACTGTTTCACATGCAGGAGAGTTGAGGCACAGAGTGGCTATTGATTTGCTATATTTTCTTATAAGAAGGTATAAAAATTGAATGGAAATTCAAGTTCATTCCCAACTCTCTCAAATGCAGAATATCAGGCCCAGCTGTAATGCGGAAGGCTAGTTAACTTAAAAAAAAATGTTTTTAATTTGTTTATGGGATCAGGGCGTTGCTGGCAAGGCCATCATTTATTGCCCACCCCTAGTTGCCTTTGAGAAGGTGGTGGTGAGCCATCTACTTGAACCGCTGCAGTCCGTGTGGTGATGGTACTCCCACAGTGCTGTTAGGTAGGGAGTTCCAGGATTTTAACCCAACGACGATGAAGGATCGGCGATATACTTCTAAGTCAGGATGGTGTGTGACTTGGAGGGGAACTTGGAGGTGGTGGTGTTCCCATGCGCCTGCTGCCCTTGTCCTTCTAGGTGGAAGAGGTCGCGGGTTTGGGAGGTGCTGCCGAAGAAGGCTTGGCGAGTTCTGCAGTGCATCTTGTAGGTGGTACACACTGCAGCCACGGTACGCCGGTGGTGTAGGGAGTGAATGTTTAAGGTGGTGGATGGGGTGCCAATCAAGCCGGCTGCTTTGCCCTGGATGGTGTCAAGCTTCTTGAGTGTTGTTGGAGCTGCACTCATCCAGGCAAGTGGAGAGTATTCCATCACACTCCTTACTTGTGCCTTGTAGATGGTGGAAAGGCTTTGGGGAGTCAGGAGGTGAGACACTCGCCGCACAATACCTAGCCTCTGACCTGCTCTTGTTGCCACAGTATTTATGTGGCTGGTTCAGTTAAGTTTCTGGTTAATGGTGATCCCCAGGATGTTGATAGTGGGGGATTCGGCGATGGTAATGCCATTGAATGTCATGGGGAGGTGGTTAGACTCTCGCTTGTTGGAGATAGTCATTGCCTGGCACTTCTGTGGAGCGAATGTTACCTGCCACTTATCAGCCCAAGCCTGAAAGTCATCCAGGTCATGTTGCATGCGGGCATGGACTGCTTCATTATCTGTGGAGTTGTGAATATCGCTGAACACTGTGCAGTCATCAGCAAACATCCCCATTTCTGACCTTATGTTGGAGGGAAGGTCATTGATGAAGCAGCTGAAGATGGTTGCGCCCAGAACACTGCCCTGAGGAAGTCCTGCAGTGATGTCCTGGGGCTGTGATGATTGACCTTCAACCACCACAACCATCTTCCTTTGTGCTATGTATGACTCCAGCCAGTGGAGCATTTTCCCCCTGATTCCCATTGACTTCAGTTTTACTAGGGCTCCTTGATGCCAGACTCGATCAAATGCTGCCTTGATGTCAAGGGCAGTCACTCTCACCTCACCTCTGGAATACAGCTCCTTTGTCCATGTCTGGACCAAGGCTGTAATGAGGTCGGGAGCCGAGTGGTCTTGGCGGAACCCAAACTGGGCATCAGTGAGCAGGTTATTGGTGAGTAAGTGCCGCTTGAATGCACTGTCGATGACACCTTCCATCACTTTGCCGATGATTGAGAGTAGAGACTGATGGGGCGGTAATTGACCGGGTTGGATTTGTCCTGCGTTTTGTGGACAGGACATACCTGGGCAGTTTTCCACATTGTCGGATAGATGCCAGTGTTGTAGCTGTACTGGAACAGCTTGGCTAGAGGCGCGGCTAGTTCTGGAGCACAAGTCTTCAGCACGATAGCTGGGATGTTGTTGGGGCCCATAGCCTGCTTCCCTACCCAAGCTGTCTCAGTATAGCTGTGACATTGGCATCTACACAATAATGTAGAATATGTCCTATCTGAAATAAATCATAAGGATAGTGATGTAGGCAGGCTGTTCAACCACAGTAGAGGATCCCAGCCACACCCGATCCTGTCCACGGCCAAAGACCGTGCACATGCATCACTGGATGGGAATGAAGTGTGAAACCTCTGGCTACTTTTTTTCCTTTTTTAACCCCTTCTTTCCTAGCTCAATGATACTGAAGTCAGGTGCAGCCCCTCCCCGTACACTCAACCATCACATACCAGGAATAAAACATGGGATCTCCATAGTCTGTGTGGTTCCTTTTCATTGGTCCATTGGACAGTGCAAAACTGAATTAAAGGTTAGAAACTCTTTTTGTTTGTTTAAAAATGTGCAGCTCTGATAAAAAATGGTTTGTGATTGAAATGTAACAACAGTTTTTAGGACTGCACTGGTGCTAGATCCAAAACTAGTTTGTATTGACTATTATTCAAATACATTTCTGTTGTAGAGTTAAAAGATTTCAGTAGCTGACTACAGGTTTGTCACTGGCAATGGTAAGGCAAGAACAATTCACAAAAATCATTTAGATAAGCATTGACGATAGAGCCCATTCAGCCTATTTAGCTTATCTTCCTCTCCCGTCGCAGTATCTAACTGACTCTAGAGTTTTTGGGGGGAAAGTTGAGTTGCGCCCCCTTTGGTGTGCTAACTTCGCTACTTTTAGCGCCCTGGAAAAATTAGCGTCCCCCGCGGCCAAAATTGAGTGGTAGCGCCCCAAGAGGGAAGTGGGGCGCTACTGGAAGCGCCCCGCCTCCCTCTTGGGGCGCTGCGAGGGAATATCGTGGCGCTATGCGCTGTAGCGCCATGTGCTGCGGCACGTCACATCATGGTATTGCATGCCTTCCTCCCCTTAAAGGGGAGGGGCCTGGTGCAGCGCGACCCGGGGCCCAGATGGGCCATCGGGGATCGGAGTGCCGGCAAAGAGCCCGGCACTCACAAAAAGTGCCAGGCTCATGGAGCGCAGCCGGCACTCCACAGGGGGGGGGGGGGGGGGCGGGTCAGTATGCTGGGGACGGCACCGGAGGCAAGTGCTGGCAGGCGACCAGCAACAAAAATGGCCGCCCAGCACCTCGCCTTTAAATAGCACCATCCCAGCCGCAGGTAGGCCCCCCTGACCCTGCCGGACATAGCGTCCAGTGGTAAGTCAGGGGGTGCTACCAAAGATCGCGGCCGGGGCGCTGCCGGTTACTGCCGCCGCTAACCTCCCACTGAATTTCGCGGGAGGCGTTGGCGGTCCATGACATTTTAATGATATATGTGCATGGACCCCCAAGTCTTTTTGGACCTCCGCTGCTGCTAGCTTTTTACCATTTAGAAAGTTCTCTGTTCTATCCTTTTTAGGTCCAAATTGGATGACCTCACATTTGCCATGAAATGCCCTATCAGAAAGAGTGGTAGAAACAGAGTCCATAATAACTTTTAAAAGGGAAATGGATAAATATTTGAAAATAAAGGGATATGGAGATAGGGTAGGGGATTGGGACTAAGTGGATAGCTCTTTCAAAGCAGGTGCGATGGGCCAAATGGCAGCCTCCTGTGCTGTAATGCTCTTTAGAGGATCAATGATTATCTCCCCCCTTTAGACTTCTGGGTAAAGGTGCAGCTTGTGTGACACCAAACCATACAGGTTCCAAAAGGTTCCAGGGTCATTACATAATCTCAACTATTAGGGCTCTAGAATAGGGCTTGGTTCCTTTGGGCTGGGAGCTCCTGATTGATATCTAGAAATCGCTGCCAGAAAGTGCACGTGTGTGTGTGTGTGTGTGTCAGGTTATGACTCAGCTGCAATGCCCACATTTGTTGAATAGCCCATCTGCATTTTCTAGACTCACATTAAAAAATGGGTAGTTGGGTGAGGTACAGGAGAGCTGCATGTTTCTGTGATATAACAAAACACGGCGCTGTCAGTAGAGGAGGAGAGGAAATGAAGGAATGTGGTGCAATCAGTGTGAGTACTAAGTGATAGTTCACATTAATCACTGAGGAAATGTCATAGGCCTTATATGACACTGCATGATAAACTCACTGCTGCAGTAATATTGTTAGTCAACAGATATCTGGTTATTAATAAATGTTTGTGTTCACAACCCTTCAAAATGCATCTATCTATATCTCTTAATACGTGACATATTAGCAATGAAATTAAACAGATTTGATGTTGCGCTTTAATGATACACAGCAAGCTCACAGGAAGACTATTGATTGTGATGCTGTGTAACATAACAAATTTAACACTCAGCACAGACTTGCAGTAAATGAGCGACAGGTCTCAGCAGTCATGGAGAATTTACTTGTGATGCCAGTCTCCTAATACAGAACAACAACATCGCAGGGAAGCTGTCTAGTGCTGAAATTTGAGCTTGCAGTTTCACGATAACCACTAAACCTAGCTGCCCCCGGTGACCTAGTGGGTAAAGTCACAGATTGATATAGCCCTTATGGTAAATAGACCAGAAGCCCCTAGGTTTGATTCCCAGCTAATGCTGAGTTAGCTGATCTCAGTTGGGGCAATAAGGGAGATACTACAATTTGCCTCGGACTGCTGGGACTTGGGAGGGGAAAAATCAGGCAGGGTGCCTACTTATGCTCCAAAGTACGAGTACGTGAGGACAGGATCAGGCTGGGCTCTGATGCCTCCCACAGTCAGCAAGACTGAACAGTCCAAGTTTCTCAGTCTTCCCTCATATCTAAGTGCTCTGACGCAGTGGGTGAGTGAAGAGTGAGGTAGGTAGCAGACGGTTGCTAGCACCCATAGAACTATATTCCAGCAACAGTCAAAGCCTTCTATGAGGGTGTGCAAAACTAATCTCCGTATTATAGAGAAGCAGCATCACAATTCCAAGCTTCTTTGCCCTCTCCCCTCCCCTCCCCTCCTCTCCCCCACCAAATGGGCTACGATGGTTCGATAGCAAAATACTGCAGATGTTGGAAATCCGAAATAACAACAGAAAATGCTGGAAAAACTCAGCAGGTCAGGCAACATCCGTGGAGAGAAATTTGAGTTGACGTTTCGGGTCGAACCCCTCAAAACTGGAAAGAAAAGAAAATAGATCGAAGGCAGGGCTGCGATCGGACAAAAGAAGTGAAAGAAACAAAAGAAGTAAAAGAGACAATAAAAGGTATTAGAAGCTAGACGAGATGGTAATAGGCTGAGATTAGGTGTAAAGTGTACTGGCAGGGCAAGAGATAGCTGCCAGGTGTGAGAGAGAAACAAAAGGAAAGGGGGGAGGGGGAAAAGGAGTGGAAAAATTACAAGTAAAAATGTAATAGGGGCCGAGGTTATGATCTGAAATTGTTGAACTCGATATTGAGTCCAGAAGGCTGCAGAGTGCCTAATCGGAAGATGAGGTGCTGTTCCTCGAGTTTACGTTGAGCTTCTGTGGAACAATACAAGAGGCCAAGGACGGTGAGGTCCGAGTGGGAATGGAGCGGTGAATTAAAATGACAGGTGACCGGAAGCTCGGGGTCACCCTTACGGACTGAACGGAGGTGTTCCGCAAATCCAGGGAAGTGCATTGTGATATAATCAAAAACTTGCTGCAGATATGGAAGGAAAGCAGCTAGCTCATTACTTTGATTAAATCTGAATTGTTGCAGAAATCCATGTACATTAAAGCTGCACCAACCTACCTGTGCTTCTAATTAACATTAATGGACTAGATTCAGAAGCTCAATGCAAAGTGATCAAACTCGCAGAATGCCAAACTAAGGGACAATTCAATCTGAGAAAGCAGCTCGGGAATTACTAAATGTGTTAGACAAAAGGTGTAAGAGGGTAGAACAATGACAAATAACACTTAATAAGAGGCATTGCACAAAGGAAGAAAAAAAGGTGATAAAAGTACTTTGTGAATGTTGTCAGAATAGTTAAGGGTGTGCAATCACTGTGGAGCAGAGTCAACAACACAAATGTCAATGCTGAACTATATAGGCAAAACAGTAGAGTACAAGTGAGAGGAAGTCATGCTCAGACTGTACAGTGCTCTGGCCAGACCACACCTTAACTACTGTGTCCAATTCTGGTCACTGAGACACGAGAAAGACATTGAAGCGCTGCAGGCAGCTCAGAGAAAAGCTATGAGGCTAATCCCCAGTGTACAAGGACTGAGGTTTGAGGAAAGACTGAAAAAACTTGGTCCGCACACCTAAAACGTCGACATGTTCTCTCCACAGATGTTGCCTGACCCGGTGAAGGTCTTTAGCATAGAATCATAGATTTCCAGCAGATGCAGTATTTTGCTGTTCAAAATTTGGGGGGTTAAATTGGTGAGCCCCTGAAAACGGGTGCTGGGATTGTGATGTGCGATTAAACCGCGCCCATTGAGTGGAATGCAGGCAGAACGGCAACTTCGTGCTGATTTCCACGTGCAGCCAGTGCTACCTGTGCTGTTCATTGGCTGCTACATCAGCAGGGGGCCCAATATCGTTACTAAATTGCACTACTTAAAGCTAGCCTGCACTACTTAAATCTAGTCTGCACCTCTTAAGAGGAGGGGCATTGTGGCTGGAGCAGGTGCTGGGAGTCGTTCTGCAATTGAACATGACCTGGAAAAGAGAGAAGAATGCCTGACCATGGGAGAGAGCAGGCCCTCAGGTGTTCGGACGGTACACTGGAGGTCTTGGTGGAAAGGAGGAGATGGCCTGTATCCTCGGGGGGGGTTTGGCAGGAGCCGCCCCCCCCCCCCCCCCAGACACACAAGGCAGTGGGAACAGATAGCCGTAGAGATTAATGTCAGGAGTGTAGCCCCAAGGATCTGGATGCAGTGCCGCAAGAAGTTTGATGACCTCGCGCGAGTGGTCAAGGTCAGTGAATGCATCTTCAAATGCCATAACCAACCAACTGCACCAATAGCCTCAGCTACTGCTCAAATCACCACTTCCCTATCACTCACCTACCACAATCTCTATCAATCAGGACTCATACCTAACATGCATATGCTTCACCTCACTTTCACAGACTTAGCATTGTTGCAAGCCTCACACCCACATCTCACAGCTTACGCATCTATTCAACCATGATGGCCACATCGCCCAAACAGATTGCCCGACACTCACTGACACACTTCCCTCTCTCTTGTGGGAGAAGGTGACGCACAACTGAAGGCAGTAGGAACTAACTGGAGGGAAAGAGGTGCATCTGCATTGTCTAACCACCCTGCAGGAGACGGTGCTGGCCATTATAGGTAGGACCATTGCTGAGGCCGTGGCCACCACGCGGAGCTGAAACCATTGAAGAAGAGGATACCCTCATACCTCATCCTCCTCCCCACATCCCACTTCTCCCTCATCCATAACTCTCCTCTGACTTACCAGCTGCAGATGGTGTCAGCATGTATTTCTTACTTTCTCCTCTCCCCTCACCACAACCCAGGCCTAGTCCCTTTTTCATTTCAGATATCCAAGAACTGCAGCCTGCCCAGGCAGTGGTGGAAGAACAGTAAGGCAGTGAAGATGAAGGGACACCGTCGCTCAATTTAACAGTCTCAGCCACCAGCTTAGATACTGACACTGCGTGTAATTTAGAGTATAGCATAGAGGCGGGATCTGTACATGCTGACACACTGGGTACAAATAAGCTGCAGCCAGGGCAGGGGGAAAGGAGAGTGCAGGTGCCAGCTTGATGGAGAGCGAGGTCGCAGACTAGTTCTGCTGCAAAGGACTCGGATGAGGACTTCAGTGGGTCAGGCCACAGAAAAAGGTTAATGGGTGTACACACCAACAAAATAGTTGGTGCATTGGGAAGCCTGCCAGAATGCCCGTTTTCAATGTTAAGGCGCATGGAGGAGTTCGGCACCAACTTCACACAGGGCTTTGCGCAGAGCTTGGAGACCATCCTTTCCAGCATCGAATGGATGGCCAACTGCATGAACGCACTTGTGGAATCAACCATGATGCAGCATTTGCTGGCGGATGCCTTCGCTTCCATTGCACCAGAAGCAGCAGCCACCTAATGCTTCAGTGCTGCAATGGAAGCTCAAACTGCTGCCATCAAGGCTCTGGATACCAGTGTTCAAAGGGGCTTCCAGGGGATTACAACAGTCCAACAATCTGTTCTCCAACAGATAACTAGGATTGCTGAAGCGCCCCTCGGGGGAATGGCAGTGGCTCCATGGAGCACAAACTTCTTGTCCTCTATCAGGATGACAGCATTCGTGCTCACACCCCTGCCACTCCACCAGTGACCTTGCTGTTGCCTGTTAGCCAACCAGTCCAGACTGCTGCCACCCATGCTGAGGTGGTGCAGTCTGAAGCCAGGCCTTCTAGGCCCAGAGCTGCTTGAGGTCATCCCCCAAGCCCATCTACAGTCTCCTCCACTGAAAGTCAGCAACCTTCCACCAGCCATGCTGCAGCCACTGGGGTAGCAACTCGTAGGAGCATTAGGATAGGTAAAGGCACATGGAAGACAGGCACTAAGGGAATACAAGGATGATTAATTAATTTTTGTATGCAGTACGGCATGAATTAATTTATAAATTTGGATGGGAATGTGTATTTAGTGTTGGCTTTTATTTTTGCATTGTGGGCAAGAACACGATGTGATGGTAAGTGACAAAGCAACGGTAAGGAGTGTGGGACTATTGGTGAATTGGGGTTGAAGTTACTGGTATCGCTCTTGAATTACCACCTACTGCCCTCACTCAGCTGACTGGGACTGCGACAGGTGGTGAGAGAACCAACACGAGGGAATAACCTACTTGACCTCGTCCTCACCAATCTACCTGTCGCAGATGCATCTGTCCATGACAGCATTGGTAGTAGTGACCACCGCACAGTTGTGGAGATGAAGTCCCATCTTCACACTGAGGACACCCTCCATCGTGTTGTGTGGCACTACCACCGTGCTAAATGGGATAGATTCAGAACCGATCTAGCAGCTCAAAACTGGGCATCCATGCAGAATTGTAATCCACAATCTGTAACCTCATGGCCCGGCATATCCCTCACTCTACCATTACCATCAAGCCAGGGGGCCAAACCAGGTTCAATAAGGAGTGTAGAAGAGCATGCCAGGAGCAGCACCAGGCATACCTAAAAATGAGGTGCCAACCTGAGGAAGCTGCAACACAGGACGACATGCATGCTAAAAAGCCGAAGCTGCGTCCTATAGACAGGACTACGTGATCCCCCAATAAACGGATCAGATCAAAGCTCTGCAGTCCTGCCACATCCAGTCGTGAATGGCGGTGGTTAGTTAAGCAACTAGAAGGAGGAGGAGGCTCCATGAATATTCCCATCCTCAATGATGCTGGAGCCCAGCACGAATGCAAAAGACAAGGCTGAAGCGTTTGCAACCATCTTCAGCCAGAAGTGCCGAGTGGATGATCCATATCGGCCTACTCCTGAGGTCCCCACCATCACAGAAGCCAGTCTTCAGCCAATTCGATTCACTCCACGTGATCTCAAGAAACGGCTGAGCGCACTGGATACAGCAAAGGCTATGGGCCCCGACAACATTCCGGCTATTGTGCTGAAGACTTGTGCTCCAGAACTAGCCGCGCCTCTAGCCAAGCTGTTCCAGTACAGCTACATAACTGGCATCTATCCGACAATGTGGAAAACTGCCCAGGTATGTCCTGTCCACAAAAAAACAGGACAAATCCAATCCAGCCAATTACCTCCTCATCAGTCTACTCTCAATCATCAGCAAAGTGATGGAAGGTGTCGTCAACAGTGCTATCAAGCGGCACTTACTCATTGATGCCCAGTTTGGGTTCCGCCAGAACCACTCGGCTCCAAACCTCATTACAGCCTTGGTCCAAACATGGACAAAGGATCTGAATTGCAGAGGTGAGGTAAAAGTGACTGCCCTTGAGATCAAGGCAGCATTTGATTGAGTGTGGCATGAAGGATCCCGAGTAAAACTGAAGTCAAGGGGATCGGCGGGGGGGGGAGCTCTCCACTGGCTGAAGTCATATCTAGCACAAAGGAAGATGGTTGTGGTGGTTGAAGGTCAATCAGCACAGCCCCAAGACATCGCTGCAGGAGTTCCTCAGGCCCAACCATCTTCAGCTGCTTCATCAATGACCTTCCCTCCAAAATAAGGTCAGAAGTGGGGATGTTCGCTGATGATTGCACAGTGTTTAGTGCCATTCACAACTTGTCAGATAATGAAGCAGTCCATGCCCGCATGCAACAAGACCTGGACAACGTTCATGCTTGGGCTGATAAGTGGCAGGTAACTTTCGCACCAAGTGCCAAGCAATGACTATCTCCAACAAGCGAGAGTCTAACCACCGCCCCTTGACATTCAACAGCATTACCATCGTCGAATCCCCCACCATCAACATCCTGGGGTCACCATTGACCAGAAACTTAATTGGACCAGCCACAAAAATAATGTGGCAACAAGAGCAGGCCAGAGGCTAGGTATTGTGCGGCGAGTGTCTCACCTCCTGACTCCCTAAAGCCTTTCCACCATCTACAAGGTACAAGTAAGGAGTGTGATGGAATACTCTCCACTTGCCTGGATGAGTGCAGCTTCAGCAACACTCAAGAAGCTCGACACCATCCAGGACAAAGCAGCCTGCTTGATTGGCATCCCATCCACCAAGTTAAACATTCACTCCCTCCACCACCGGTGTACCGTGGCTGCAGTGTGTACCACCTACAAGATGCACTGCAGCAACTCGCCAAGGCTTCTTCGGCAGCACCTCCCAAATCCGTGACCTCTTCCACCTAGAAGGACAAGGCAGCAGGCGCATGGGAACGCCACCATCTCCAAGTTCCCCTCCAATTCACACACCTTCCTGTCTTAGAAGTATATCGCCGATCCTTCATCTTCTCTGGGTCAAAATCCTGGAACTCCCTACCCAACACCAGTGTGGGAGTACCTTCACCACATGGACTGCAGCGGTTCAAGAAGGCGGCTCACCACCACCTTCTCGAGGGCAATTAGGGATGGGCAATAAATGCTGGCGCCTTGCCAGTGACACCCACATTCCATAAAAAACGAATTTTTAAAAAATCGCCCCATCTCCGGAATCAGTCTGGTGAACCTTTGTTGCACTCCCTCTATGGCAAATATATCCTTTCTTAGGTATGGAGACCAAAACTGTACATAATACTCTAGGTGTTGTCTCATCAGGGCCCTATATAATTGCAGTAAGACATCTTTACTCTTATACTCAAATCCTCTTGTAATAAAGGCCAACATATCATTTGCTTTCCTAATTGCTTGCTGTACCTGCATGTTAACTTTCAGTGATTCCTGTACAAGGACACCCAGGTTCTTCTGAACACCAAAATATCCTAATCTCTCTCCATTTAAAAAATACTCTGCTTTTCTATTTTTCCTACCAAAGTTGATAACTTCACATTTCTCCACATTATATTCCATTTGCCGTGTTCTTGCCCACTTTCTTAGCCTGTCTATATCCCATTGAAGCCTCCTTGCATCCTCCTCACAACTTACATTCCCACCCAGCTTTGTATCATCAGCAAACTTGGATATATTACATTTGGTCCCCTCATCCAAATCATTGATGTAGATTGTGAATAGCTGAGGCCCAAACACTGATCCTTGCGGTACCCCACTAGTTACAGCCTGCCAACCCGAAAATGATCCGTTTATTCCTACTCGCTGTTTTCTGTCTGCTAACCAATCCTCAATCCATGCTAATATATTACCCCCAATCCAATGAGCCCTAATTTTCTTTAAAAACCACTTGTGTGGCACCTTATCGAATGCCTTCTGAAAATCCAAATACACCACATCCATTGGTTCCCCCTTATCTATTCTGCTAGTTAGAAACTCAAAAAACTCTAACAGATTTGTCAAACACGATTTCCCTTTCAAAAATCCGTGTTGACTCTGCTCAATTCTATTATTATCTTCTAAGTGCCCTGTTACCACATCCTTAATAATGGATTCTAGCATTTTCCCCACTACTGATGTCAGGCTAACTGGTCTGTAATTCCCTGTTTTCTCTCTTCCCCCCTTTCTTAAATAGTGGAGTTACATTTGCCACCTTCCAATCCATGGGAACTGTTCTAGAATATGTGGAATTTTGGAAAATGACAACCAATGCATCCACTATCTCTATAGGCACTTCTTTCAAAACCCTAGGATGTAGGCCATCCGGTCCAGGGGATTTATCGGCTTTCAGTCCCATTAATTTCTCTAGTACTTTTTTTTTACTAATGCTAATTTCTTTCAGTTCCTCATTTTCGCTAGAGCCTTGGTTGTCCACTATTTCCAGGAAGATTTTTGCGTCTTCTTCCGTGAAGGCAGACACAAATTATTTGTTTAATTTCTCTGCCATTTCCTTACTCCCCATTATAATTTCTCCTGTCTCAGCCTGTAAAGGACCCACATTTACTTTCGCTAATCTTTTCATTTTTACATAGCTATAGAAGGTTTTACAGTCTGTTTTTATGTCTCTCGCTAGTTTACTCTCATATTCTATTTTCCCTTTCTTTATTAATTTCTTGGTTCTCCTTTGCTGAATTCTAAAATCCTCCCAATCCTCAGGCTTACTACTCTTTTTGGCAACATTATAAGCCTCTTCCTTTGATCTAATACTATCTTTAACTTCACTTGTTAGCCACGGTTGGACCACTTTTGCTGTGGGGTTTTTGTGCCTTAAAGGAATGTATATTTGTTGTAAATTATGTATTAATTATGTAAATGCTAGCCATTGCTTGTCTACCGTCATACCTTTTAAGGTAGTTTCCCAATCTACCTTGGCCAGCTCGCCCCTCATACCTACGTAGTTTGCTTTGTTTAGATTTAAGACCCTAGTTTCAGATTTAACTAAATCACTTTCAAACTCAGTATAAAATATTATGGTCACTCTTCCCTAAAGGCCCCTTTACTACAAGGTTATTAATTAACCCTTTCTCATTGCACAATACTTGATCTAAAATAGCCTGTTCCCTAGTTAGTTTCTCAACATACTGATCTAGAAAACGAACTTCCATGAATTCGTCCTCCACACTATTACTGCAAATTTGGCTTGCCCCATCTATATGTACATTAAAGTCCCCTGTGATTCCATACACCTCTAATTTCCTGATTTATACTCTGCCCTACATTACAACTACTGTTTGGGGGCCTATAAACAACTGCCACCAATGTTATCTGCCCCATGCTGTTTCTTAGCTTCACTCAAACTGATTCTTGTTCTTGATTATTGGAGCTGAGATCCTTTCTCTCTACTATCTTTATCCCATCCTTTATTATCAGGGCTACCCCTCCTCCATTTCCATTTTGCCTATCTCTTCTAAAAGTTAAGTATCCTGGAATATTTAGTTCCCTATCTTGACCACTTTGCAACCACGTCTCTGTTATGGCTATTAGATCAAGCCTGTTGATTTCTATCTGCGCTATTAATTCATCTATTCTGTGACGAATGCTTCATGCATTCGGATACAGTGCTTTTAGCTTTGACTTATTTCTATTTTTCCCTGATGTCACCTTAGTCACTGATGCCTTATTACCTTTGTTACTCTCTCTGTCCCTTCCTGACCCACTCTGCTTATTTTAAATCCCAAGGGCCGGATAATCTGCATCCGAGAGTACTAAAAGAGGTAGCCATGGAAATAGTGGATGCATTGGTTGTCAGCTTCCAAAATTCCTGCAGATTGGCAGGTGGCAAATGTAACCCCACTATTTAAAAAAGGAGGGAGAGAGAAAACAGGGAACTACAGACTGGTTAGCCTAACATCAGTAGTAGGGAGAATGCTCGAGTCTATTATAAAGGATGTGATAACAGGACACTTAGAAAATTTCAACGGGATTAGACAAAGCCAACATGGATTTATGAAAGGGAAATCGTGTTTGACAAACCTACTGGATTTTTTTGAGGATGCAACTGGTACAATAGATAAGGGAGAACAAGTGGATGTGATGTATTTGGATTTTCAGAAGGCCTTTGATAAAGTCCCACATAAGAGGTTAGTGTGCAAAGTTAAAGCACATGGGATTGGGGGTAATATACTAGCATGGATTGAAAATTGGTTAACAGACAGGAAACAGAGTAGGAATAAATGGGTCATTTTTCGGTGTGTTAGGTGGTGACTAGCGGGGTACCGCAGGGATCAGTGCTTGGGCCCCAGCTATTCACAATATATATCAATGATTTGGATGAGGGAACCAAATGTAATATTTCCAAGTTTGCTGACGACACGAAACTAAGTGGGGTTGTGAGGAGGATGCAAAGAGGCTTCAAGGCGATTTAGACAAGTTGAGTGAGTGGGCAAATACATGGCAGATGCAGTATAACGTGAATAAATGTGAAGTTATCCACTTCGGTAGGAAAAACAGAAAGGCAGAGTATTATTTAAATGGTGATAGATTGGGAAATGTTGATGTACAGAGGGACCTGGGTGTCTTTGTACACCAGTCACTGAAAGCAAACATGCAGGTGCAGCAAGCAGTTAGGCAGGCAAATGGTATGTTGGCCTTCATTGCAAGAGGATTTGAGTACAGGAGCAAGAATGTCTTACTACAGTTATACAGGGCCTTGGTGAGACCACACCTGGAGTACTGTGTGCAGTTTTGCTCTCCTTACCTAAGAAAGGATATACTTGCCATAGAGGGAGTGCAGCGAAGGTTCACCAGACTGATTCCTGGGATGGCAGAACTGTCTTATGAGGAGAGATTGGGTCGACTAGGCATGTATTCACTGGAGTTTAGAAGAATGAGAGGGGATCTCCTTGAAACGTATATAATTCTGACAGGGTTAGACAGACTGGATGCAGGGAAATTGTTTCCCCTGGCTGGGGGTTATAGAACGAGGGGTCACAGTCTCAGGATACGGGGTAGGACATTTAGGACTGAGATGAGGAGACATTTCTTCACTCAGGGTGGTGATCCTGTGGAATTCTCTACCACAGAAGGCTGTGGAGGCCAAGTCACTGAATATATTTAAGAAGGAGATAGATAGATTTCTAGATACAAAAGGCATCAAGGGGTATGGGGAGAGAACAGGAATATGGTATTCAAATAGAGGATCAGCCATGATCATATTGAATGGCGGAGCAGGATCGAAGGGCCGAATGGCCTACTCCTGCTCCTATTTTTCTATGTTTCTATGTTTACCCAAAACTCTACTCTGTTCTAGAGCCTTGACATTTTTCTCGCTGCTTTTAAATTTACTCTTTCCTGAATCCTCCCATTCCCCCTTCATTAGTTTAAAGCCCTGTCTACTGTCCTAGTTATTCGGTTCACCAGGACACTGGTCCCAGCCCGGTTAAGTGGAGCCCATCCCAATGGAACAGCTCCCTCTTCCCACAGTACTGGTGCCAGTGCCCCATGAACCAAAACCCCTTTCTCCCACACCACTCTGAGCCATGCATTTAAACCTCTGATCTGTTTGTCCCTATGCCAATTTGCGCGTGGCTGAGGTAACAATCCAGAGATTATTACCATTGAGGTTCTGCTTTTTAATTTGGATCCTAGCTCCTCAAACTCCCTCAACAGAACCTCATTCCTAGTTCTACCTATGTTGTTAGTTCCTACGTAGACCACAACAACTGGATCCTCTCCCTCCCACTCCTAGTTCTTCTACAGCCGCGAGGAGATGTCTTTAACCCTGGCAGGCAGGCAACACAACCTTCAGAACTCTCGGTCGCGGCTGCAGAGAACAGTATCTATCCCCCTGACTATACTGTCCCCTACCACAACTACATTCCCTTTCACTACCCCCCACTTGAATTGCCTCCTGCACCTTGGTGCCATGGTGAGCTTGCTCATCTATCCTGCAGGCTTTTCCCTCATCCACACAGGCAGCAAGAACCTCATACCTGTTGGACAAGGGCAAAGGCTGAGGCTCCTCTAGCACTGCACCTGGGGGTTCCCTCACCTGCCTGAGTTGCAGTCACACCCTACTGTCCTTGACCACTAACCAGACCTGTACTACTACCTAACCTAAGTTAGGACTGCCTCCCAGATCAAAGTGTCCAGGTAACTCTCCCCCTCCCTGATGCCCCGCAATGTCTGCACCTCAGACTCCAGCTCAAAAACTCTGAGCTGTATTTCCTCAAGATGCAGGCACTTACTGCAAAAGTGGTTGTCCAGGATCACAATGATCTCCACAAGCTCCCACATGCTGCAGTTGCAGCACACCACCTGCACTGCCATTCCTATAGGACCTTGTTTTATTTAATTAAATTAATTAAATTTGTAATTAGCTAACTTCGTTTACAGTGTAGTTTCTTGACTACTTACTTGATCTAGATTAAGTTAAGGGTGCTGAAATTAATTATCTACCTGTAACTTGTAGTGTAGGCAACAAGCAGCAACTCCTTCTCCCTCTTCTCCAAATTCCCACTCTTTCCAAATTCCCAAATAAAACACTCTGTTCAAGTCTGCTCTATGCAGACCGTTCTGTGCTCTGCAAAAATGTTTACTTTTATACTCTAGGAGCCTCACCCAATTTACAAGTGTTTAATCAGCTCCCCTGCAACTGCCGATTAGCGCCTATTCATAGCCATGGTGACCTTCACAGCCACTGGCAATGCGGACCTTGCCCTGCTCTGAGGTTGGAGTTTTGGCTGCAGCAGTTGGCAGATTTCAGTGACGACCTCCTTTGTGAAGCGCGGATGTCTCAAACAATGGTCGTCGCTGAAGTTCAGGTAGGAGAATTACTCCTTGGACACCCTGTGCGGATATGGCCTCCTGCTGAGAACCCTTCTCCCCTTCCTCCTCCTCCTCCCTCTTCTAGCAGCTTGTCCTGCTCTGCAAGCCCTCTGGTCATTCTCCCAGTAATTCTCAATTTCAAGAGGAAGGGCTACTTGTGTACCCATGTCTGGGAGCAACTGGCTTGTGCAGAAGCCTTGAAGTCAGCAAAGAAGTACTCCAGCACCTGCCACACCACTCCCTGTAGACTAATGAAACTTGAAACAACTATAGAAAGCACCCAAAATGTGTAGAATTGTAGCAACAGCCAGAAAAAATACATCAGCAACTCACCTGTAAGTAGTTGATGATCCCTTTAAATAGCGCTGGTGGAGGGTTCCTTCATGCTGCTTAACGTTGTGTTCAGCTGTGCGAGGTTAAGAGAGGGTGTAGGCTGCAGCCTGGAGGTCTAAAATGGCAGCACTGGTGTCAAATTAGCGTTGTACCCTGATCAACGTCATGATCTGCATGCTTCTGGCAGATGCTAAACCCTTTACCAATATGGCGTCCGGCGCACGTCGCATCAGAAGTGTACATGTGCACTGCGGATGCCATTTTGGAACCTTAAGGGGCGTTGTAACGCCCAAAAAATGGGCGCTACCAAACCCAGTTTTACCTGCTTGGCCTTTTTAGCCTAGAGAGGAGGTGACTGAGAGATGATCTTCTAAAGGTATATAATAATATAGTTAAAGGAATGGGAACAGTTGACCTGGGCTACTAGTTATAACTAATATTACAAGGGTACAATGATTCAAATGAATAAAAGACAAATGTAGGAATGATATCAGGGAGTGCTTCATCACACAAAAAGTGATCAAGTCGTAGAATGGACTCCAGGCACAAAATCCTGGAGTCCTTTAAGAAACAGTTGCGGGTGTGGGGACTGTCAGGTATTTCTAGAAAGACCAAAAAGTTTTCCTCATCTGTATGTCACCTGTTCTTGTTTCAATTTGTTAATCGTTTAGTGATTATTAAACCAATGGACTCCTTTGGAAAAAATTCAAAATTATGAAAACATTAGCTTCAGTTTCTTAGCTGAAGGTGCAGTAGTTTTACAATGAAACCTTGTTCAGCAAAATGCCTCATTATATCAAGGGCCAGCCAATTAATGAAATTAATTAAGCGGTAAATTTAGGTCAGTATGTTGAGGTTGAAATTGCTGTATTCTTGACATTAATTCATGGTATGTCACAGAGCTTAATCTACAATAGTGCATTCTTCATTTAACTGGATTGTACATCTGACGCAATCTGACTTTGCAAAAGAAGCATTATTATGCTGAGACCAGTTCCTGTACCTAAACTGGAATGACTACTTTTAGAAAGTGTAATTAAAACTCACCTGTGGATGGATAGAGATTATGTATTAGAGGTGTTAGTTTCTGTTGACCTCTCTGTTATTCTCTTTATGGACTAAATAAAAGGATTGGATTTTCACCATATACAAACTACTGTTTTGTTATAATATAATAATGTTTAGGAACAAGACAAGACCATCAGGCCCAAGTAGCTTATCCTTGTTTCAGACACCACCTCCCCATCTCTCAGCAAGTGCCTCAATCCCTTCCCACTCCAGAATCAGATCTAATTGTCTTTTGAACTCGTTTATACTGCTTGCTTTGAAGTCTTACCCTGGTAGCTATTCTACTATATTACCTCTTGGGTGAAAAAGTTCCATCTGACTTCCCTTCTTACTTCAGACTTACTCATTTTTAACTTCTGTCCCCTGCTATTTGAGCTTCTTAAGTGGTGATCAATTTGTCTGAATTAATTTTGTTATCTCCCTAGTGATAAAAACTTCAGTGCGATCACTTTGTAGTCTCCTGTTTTCGAACAGTTATAAAGAAAGACTTTAAAACTTTGGGGCTGTTTTCACTGGAACAAAGAAGGTTGGAGGATGGAATCTTAAGTGTTCCAGATTATGAAAGGTTTTGAGAAGCTAGTAAAAGATTGTTTCCAGTGGTGGTTGAATCGGTAACAAAGGGGCACAGATATCAGTGTACGTAGAGGTAACAGATGTAATACAACAGTCCAGTGCAAGAGTTCAAAGTAACAGCCTTCTCCTTTGACAGAATTAACAGCTGTGTAACGTCAAATTCTATTAAGTTTTCTCAGAAAACATTACGATTATCACAAGAGGAATAAAGGGAGACATTTCTTCACACAAAGGGCTAATAGAACATGGAATACTTTGTCACAAGTGGCTTTTTAGGCAGATGCTATAATGTCATTTAAAATGGAATTTGACAAGTAGCTGAAAAGGAAGATTGCAAAAGGATACAGAGGAATGGCATAGAAATTAGGTTAGACTTGAGCTGAGGAGCTAGCACCAGGTGTGATGGACCAAATGGACTCATTCTGTGCTCTGATTTCTGTGATTTAAAGGCCCTTGACCTTAAGAGTATTGTATTGAGTTACATGTTAAGTGAACTGCAACATAGCAGTTTTTTCCTCAATGGAAATTAGTTAATTGTAAGTGGGTGTCTACCATAAATAAAATGGAAACCCACTTCCGTTTATATATGCATTAATTGTCCCTGTCCTCATGAAAAGCATAACTATACACTGAGTACAAGTCAGAAGCTGAATAAGGAGGAAGTGTTTGTGTAGAAGGATATTTCCCTGTCAGCACATGAACACTTAATTTTTTCTGTTGACTCAGTCATCAGTGTAAAGTTAGACTTCCTATATAACTGGGACTGTTGTGATCTGTGGATCAATCATGGAGACACTTCTTATTATTCAAGTCTCCTGTCTTGGGATCAGCACTGATGGTTTTTTTGTTATAACCATGAGTAATCTTGAAATAATTGATTTGTTTTTTAAATGTTATTGTTTAGCCATGCAGCTTCAGTAAGGTAGAACTCACAAGCAACAAGTCAGTTTGGTCTTTCGCTTATTTTCCATTTCTAGGGTTAACACGAAAGTGAGTTGCTTGCACAATTATGTAAACATTAAAACTCCAGCAGTGATGCAGCAGCTTCTCCTTGGCAATAAACTTCATGTAGTCAGCACCCTTATCTTGGAATACTACACAAACCAATAAGCTCATCATAATACATTATAAAAGGTTTAAAAATCCATTATTGGTAACAATTTAGAAGAAATAGAAAAAAACCAAATTCACTGGAAACTGGTTCAAATCGTTATTGAAAGTATTTGAGATACAAGAATATTTAGCAAAGCTGCTGCCTTTCCTGTCTTTGTGATTAATGGTACTTTCTATGTTTGAATAATTAGCCTTTGAAACTATAGCATTATATTATTCAATTATAGAAAGATTAGGAGCTACATACTGACAGTCAGTGCAAATTAGCAGGCATCTCCAAAATGTGCTGTGCTTTGGAAATTAGATATCATTTTTAATTCAACTTGGGCCAACTAGTAAATAAGATTAATCCCATAAATATTCAGCTGATTTTGAATAAGCAATTGATAGAAAGTAGATAAACATTGCTATAGGGGTAGATTAATTTGTCTGTAAAGAGGCAGTGATAAATGGTATTAATGTGCTGGTCACTGAACGAGCGGAACCAATGGGGATTTGATAGGTTACTCACTCCAGCTATTGTCAGGTTGCATTTAGACTTGACCTTTCAAAAAAAAAGTGCCGTCAGTGGATCGTCTGAACATTGAAATATCAGAAAGAAATATCTTACAGCCAAGTGGATTCATTTATTTTATTTATGTGTTTTATGCAACATAGTTATATAAAAAAGTACGACTGTTTTAATAACCTTGTTCTGCTGCTGAGAATAAAATATATGCAGGATTATAATGTACCTAATGTTTTACTCTAGCCTGTAGGAAATGAAAAATGATTAAGTTGCTCAAGTTTTTAAGCATTTTTACAGTGGCTGTAGGGTGTATTACTTCACTACACCATCAGTTATGTTTAATTGCATGGAATGTTTTCAGGCCTTTTTTGCTACTAAGAATTTGGCCAATTGTAACGTTTACATAACACAGCTGCAAAGCGCCCTTAAATGTCCAGGGTTTTGAATGAAGTTGTATAAAATAGTGCCTTTTGTTGAGTGACCTACCTTTATTGAGGTATTAGGAATACAGACTGTACAATGACACAGCATGGATTCTGTTTCCCATAGTTTAATAAGTTGTATGCCAGACTGCACTTAATTTGTTACAAGTTAGAAAACATACGGAAAGAAAACCATTCCCAGGATCTACAGAGGTTGTCGAGAGAAAACGCGCTCTATCTTGTGACTCCATGAGAATTTGAAGATCATTTATGAAGTCCTGTGAATATGGGCATGTAAGCAGGTTTCCAGGCTGTATTTACTAAAATGTTTTATGTTTCTGTTGAAAGCGAATATCATATCTGAAGTAATAAAAGTGAATCCACCTTGTCTTTGAAAGCACTCTCTGATTTATCTTAGACTATGTCAGTGACAATGAATACTGTGCCATATATTTAGGAAGGTTTCTAAACTCGTATTTAGAAAGAAATGTATTTGTCGTAAATGTCTCAAAATCCTTCATGTGCAGTGAATTATCTTGAAATGCGGTGACAGTTGTTGTGTAGGCAGATGTGGCAGCTGTTTTGCACACAAGGTCCCAGAACCAGCAATGAGTCCAGAGGCCTGGACTAATATTACAGAGAAGGTGAGTTCAAATCTTACCATGGCAGTTCGAGAATTTAAATTCAGTTTAAAAATAAATCTGGAAATAAAAAACTGGTATCACTAAAAGTGACCATGAAGCTGTTGGATTGTCGTAAAAACCCAACTGGTTCTTTGACGTCCTTTAGGAAAGGAAACCTGCCGTCTTTACCCGGTCTGACCTATATGTGACTGTAGTCCCACACCAACATGGTTGACTCTGAACTGCTCACCATAGTGGCCTTGCAAGCCACTCAGTTATTTAAGGCCAATTAGGGATGGGCAATAAATGCCGACCTTGCCTGCAATGCCCACTCCCCTAGAATTATTTTTCTTAGAAGTCAGACAGAGAATGGTGGATGAAAGTCGGAAGCAATGGTTGTAATTGCATTATTTGACACCATCAGAGTTTGGGTAATGGAAGCTGTTTTGTATACAGCCTGAATACCAAGAGTGTGTTCCAGGCTTGTCTGTACTCCCAAATATAGTTTATTTTTGAGAATATCATAATCAATGTTCCCTGTAAGTTGTGCTTTGTTCTGCATGGCCTTTTTCTTTTAATGCACGGTCCCTTTAAATTTCTGCGCATGTGTGGTATTTAAAATATAAAAGCCAGTGAGCGGCCTGCACAGGACCTTTCCCATTAGGGAACATTGATCATAATTTATTTTCCATAATCTAGTTTTGGACCATCAAGTGAAACGTTCAGGCCATGGGTCAGGTTCTGCGTAGGGTCATAAGCCTGATCCCTAGCATCAGAGGATTGAATTATGTGTAAAGACTGGAGTAACTGGGGTACTCTAGTGGAAGGATTTCTACAGAGGTAGATAAGTTAGTAAGTAGTATAGGTATGACAAATCTAAAGTACTAAATCAAGGTAAGCCAGGAACAGAGAGTAGGAAATTGGTGAAAAAACAATTTAGGAGGGCTGCCAGGAAAAAAATATTCATGTAAAGAGTGATCAACACTGGTAATGATCCTCCACGTAGGCAGTGGAGGTGAAAACCAGAAATTCTGTCAAGATACAGCAAGATGGCATGATGGGAGCAATATAACTTTTTTTTCCCCAGATGGAAATTAAATTAAGATAAAATGATGCTGCATTGTATTCATCTTGTAATTGATGCATTAATTTCTTACTGCTCAGGAGTTTCCCTAGCTGCCGAGGTTTTCATGTGACAGGAGGAGGAGGCATTTTACAGCATTACTACATGATCGAGCTTACAATGGGGGTCATTTTCACTTTCAGTGTGGGCAAAAAATGGGTGATATCGAATCGACCACCTGTTATTCGCCCTGCCTGATTTTCCTTTACATTGAGGTCAGTGGAATTACCCTCAATGGGATCTATATCTCTGCACGTACTCTATACAGAACAATGAATTGCATATAAAATAGGAGATGGCCAGGCAGTTTACAACTGTTTGCACAGTCTACCTTCTGGGTTTGATGGTGTGAAATTTGTAAAGAAGCCACAATGTGCACCTATAGTGCCAGACCAGTGAGAAACCCAATACTGCCGCGGGTTTGGGAGGCAGAACCTCCCAAACCCGCAACCTCTACCACCTAGAAGGACAAGGGCAGCAGGCGCATGGGAACACCACCACCTCCATGTTCCCCTCCAAGTCACACATCATCCTGATTTGGAAATATATCGCTCTTCCTTCATCGTCAAAGTCCTGGAACTCCCTCCCTAACAGCACTGTGGGAGTACCTTCACTTCACGGACTGCAGCGGTTCAAGAAGGCAGCTCACCACCACCTTCTCGAGGGCAATTAGGTAATAAATGCTGGCCTTGCCAGCGACATCCACATCCCATGAACGAATAAAAAAAACACATCTGTAATTGTTCCTGGTGTTTTGTTTTTTGTTGAATGCATGACAAGTCTCTCTTTATTCCCCCAATTTCTGTCCCTTAGTCTGACGTTTCAGTGAAAGGTAGTCGACAGAGCATGCTGTAGGTTATGAAGGATAATAGAGAGGATGACTCACTCCAAAGGATACCTGGCGTTTTAGGTCAACGCCCGCTGGAAAATAATGATTATGCAGTCGTTTATAACAGCAAGGAAAATACATTGTGTAGCGCTGATGGTCAATGCAGAATACAGACCTTGAATTGCGGGAACCTCTGTCCAATCTGCACTTGTTTGAATAGGAATGTTGAGTCATAAAACTATTGGCTGCATACGTGTTCCATGGTAACCCGCGGGTGTGGTCCCGAAAATTGCGTGCTCAGCATGGCCTACGTTTTGATTCTTTTCGTTTTACCTGAACTGCTGGTGATGGGGGGGGGGGGGGTAGTTACAACTGCTGAGGAAGTTCCCTTTTTTCATAAACAATGTGGTAATTTTATCAAAATGTTTGAGAAGGTGGCTCTCTATTTCTTAAGACTATAGTTTCAACTCTGACTCACCCCCCTCCCTCTTTCCAAAATTTAGCACAGAACTATGAGGCATCAGCTGAGCTGCACCTTTCTGTGTAAGGAAATGTTGACACTGCACTGACAGAAAGCACAGGTGTTGCCTCAGCAAATGCTGTACAGTGAGAGGATTGTGTTACAAGTCGAACTCCAAACCATCGTAAACACCTTCACCGAAGCATATGAGAGCATGGGCCTTACACTAAACGTCCGTAAGACAAAGGTCCTCTACCAACCTGCCCCCGCCACACAGTGCTGCCCCCCGATTATCAAAATCCACGACAAGGCCTTGGACAACGTGGACCACTTTCCATACCTCGGGAGCCTACTGTCAACAAGGGCAGACGTCGACGACAAAGTCCAACACCGCCTTCAATGTGCCAGTGCAGCCTTCGGTCGCCTGAGGAAGAGAGTGTTTGAAGACCAGGACCTCAAACCCGGCACTAAGCTCATGGTCTACAGGGCAGCAGTGATACCTGCCCTGCTGTATGCCTCAGAGACATGGACCATGTACAGCAGGCACCTCAAAGCACTGGAGAGGTACCACCAACGCTGCCTCCGCAAGATCCTGCAAATCCATTGGCAGGATAGGCGCACCAACGTCCGTGTTATTGCTCAGGCCAACATCCCCAGCATCGAAGCTCTGACCACGCTCAATCAGCTCCGATGGACGGGTCACATTGTCCGCATGCCCGATACGAGACTCCCAAAACAAGCGCTCTACTCGGAGCTCCGGCACGGCGAGAGAGCCCCAGGTGGGCAGAGGAAACGCTTCAAGGGCACCCTCAAAGCTCCTTGAAAAAGTGTAACATCCCCACCGACACCTGGGAATCCCTGGCCCAAGACCGCACAAAGTGGAGGAGAAGCATCCGGGAAGGCGCCAAACACCTCGAGACTCTTCGCCGGGAGCAAGCGGAAGCCAACGCAAGGAGCGCACGTCAACCCAAGCACCCCACCCACCCGCCCCTTCAACCACCGTCTGCCCCACCTGTGACAGAGACTGTAAGTCCCGCATTGGACTCATCAGTCACCTGAGAACTCATTTTTAATGTGGAAGCAAGTCATCCTCAGTTCCGAGGGACTGCCTAAGAAGAGAGACAAGGCTGAAACATAACCAAGGATTGTGACAATGTCAGAATCTTTGGATGAGGCGTAAGTAATTTGTAAGGCCTTGAACCCTGAGAAAATATTCCACTCTCCCCATTCATCTTTCATTTTCTCAAAATAGCCGTGTTGCCCGTTCTTGTGCTTGCTGACCGACATTGGCTCCCGGTCCAGCAATGCCTCGATTTTAAAATTCTCATCCTTGTTTTCAAACCCCTCCATGACCTCCATCTCCCTGTAACCTCCTCCAGCCTTACAGCCCTCGTGATGTCTGCATTCCACCAATTCTAGCCTCTTGCACAACCCTGTTTTTCATCTCCCCATAATTGGTGTCCGTGCCTTCAGCTGCCTTGGCCCTAGGCTCTAGAAATTCCTCCCTATACCTCTCTACACCTCTCCCCTCCTTTAAGGTGCTCATTAAAACCTACCTCTTTGATCAAGCTTTTGGTCACCTGCCCTAATATCTCCTTATGTGGCTAGGTGTCAAATATTGTTTGATAATGCTCCTATGAAGCGTCTTGAGATGTTTTACTATGTTAAAGGCACTTTCTAAATGCAAGTTGTTGTTGGTGGGAAATTTATGGATGTTTACCATCTGAGTGAGCCAGTCTTGCCTTGAACTTGCCATCATAAGTTAGCAGTCAGTACTATTTCTAAGGTCAATTTGTACCCTCTGTCTCAATATAAAACTGTGTAATGAGAATATTTGGGGTCATTGATGGCTTAGTTGATGAAACTTGCGCGTAAGTGAAGATCCTTAGTAAAGCACAGATAAGGGAGGCCCAACTGAGCTCATTGATCCAGAATAAAAAAAACTTGCATTTCCCTCATCGTGTCATCTAACTGTCTCTTGAATGAATAGAGTCATAGAGTTATACAGCACAGATAGAGGCCCTTCGGCCCATCGTGTCCGTGCCGGCCATCAAGCCCTGTCTAATCTAATCCCATATTCCAGCATTTGGTTCGTAGCCTTGTATGTTATGGCATTTCAAGTGCTCATCCAAATGCTTCTTAAATGTTGTGAGGGTTCCTGCCTCCACAACCCTTTCAGGCAGTGAGTTCCAGACTCCAACCACCCTCTGGGTGAAAAAGTTCTTTCTCAAATCCCCTCTAAACCTCCCGCCCTTTACCTTGAATCTATGCCCCCTAGTTATTGACCCTTCTACTAAGGGAAAATGCTCCTCAGTATCCATCCTATCTATGCCCCTCATAATTTTGTACACCTCAATCATGTCCCCCCTCAGCCTCCTCTGCTCCAAGGAAAACAAACCCAATCTGCCCAGTCTTTCTTCATAGCTGAAGCGCTCCAGCCCTGGTAACATCCTGGTGAATCTCCTCTGCACCCTCTCCAAAGCGATCACATCCTTCCTGTAGTGTGGCGACCAGAACTGCACACAGTATTCCAGCTGTGGCCTAACCAGTGTTTTATACAGCTCCATCATAACCTCCTTGCTCTTATATTCTATGCCTCGGCTAATGAAGGCAAGTATCCCATATGCCTTTTTTACCACCTTATACACCTGTTCCGCCACCTTCAGGGATCTGTGTACTTGCACACCCAGATCCCTCTGCCCCTCCGTCTTGCCTAGGGTCTTACCATTCATTGTGTATTCCCTTGCCTTGTTAGTCCCCGCAAAGTGCATCACCTCGCTCTTTTCCGGGTTAAATTCCATTTGCCACTGTTCCGCCCATCTGACCAACCCATCTATGTCGTCCTGCAGACTGAGGCTACCCTCCTCGCTATTTACCACCCTACCAATTTTTGTATCATCCGCGAACTTACTGATCATACCTTTTACATTCATATCCAAGTCATTAATGTAGACCACAAACAGCAAGGGACCCAGCACCGATCCCTGTGGCACTCCACTGGCCACAGGCTTCCAGTCACAAAGACAACCTTCGACCATCACCCTCTGCCTTCTGCCACTAAGCCAGTTTTGTATCCAATGTGCCAAGGCACCCTGGATTCCATGGGCTCTTACCTTCTTGACCAGTCTCCTGTGCGGGACTTTATCGAAGGCCTTACTGAAATCCATGTATACTACATCCACTGCGTTACCCTCATCCACACACCTAGTCATCCCCTCAAAAAATTCAATCAAATTAGTCAGACATGATCTTCCCTTGACAAAGCCATGTTGACTATCCCTGATTAATCCTTGTCTCTACAAGTGGAGACTAATTTTGTCCCTCAGAATTTTTTCCAATAATTTTCCTACCACTGATGTTAGGCTCACTGGCCTGTAGTTCCCCGGTTTTTCCCTACTTCCCTTCTTGAATAATGGTACTACATTAGCGGTTCTCCAGTCCTCTGGCACATCCCCTGTGGCCAGAGAGGTCCTGAATATATGTGTTAGAGCCCCCGCAATCTCTTCCTTTGCCTCACACAGCAGCCTGGGATACATTTCATCCGGGCCTGGAGATTTATCCATTTTTAGGCCTGCTAAAACCGCCAATACCTCCTCCCTCTCGATGTTAATATGTTCGAGCATATCACAGTCCCCCCGCCCTATTTCTATGTCTACATCGTCCTCCTCCATAGTGAAAACAGATGCAAAAAATTCATTTAGAACCCCTCCTACATCTTCCGGCTCCACACACAGATTGCCACTTTTGTCCCTAATGGGCCCTATTTTTTCCCTAGTTATCCTCTTACCCTTAATATACTTATAAAACATCTTAGGATTTTCCTTTATTTTGCTCGCCAGTGTTATTTCATGGCCCCTCCTTGATCTCCTAATTTCTTTTTTAAGTATCCCCCTGCACTTTTTGTACTCCTCTAGGGCTTCCTCCGTCTTTAGCCTTTTGTATCTGCCAAAAGCCCTCCTTTTTTTCCTAATCCATTCTCGTATATCCCCTGACATCCAAGGCTCCCTGTGGTTTTTGGAACCACCCTTGACCTTTACGGGAACATGTTGCCATTGTATGATCTCAATCTCCCTTCTGAAAGCCTCCCATTGCTCCGATGCGGATTTTCCTACAAGTAGCTGATCCCAGTCCATTTTGGCCAGATCCTGCCTTATCCTATTAAAATCGGCCTTCCCCCAATTTAGAACCTTTATTTCCGGCCCATCCCTGTCCTTTTCCATGACCACCTTAAATCTCACCATATTATGGTCACTGTCACCAAAGTGCTCACCTACTAGCACTTTTTCCACTTGGCCGGCCACATTCCCTAGAATTAGGTCCAGTACCTCCCCCTCTCTTGTAGGACTTTCTACATGCTGGCTCAAAAAGCTCTCCTGGATGCACTTTAAGAATTCTACACCCTCTGAGCCTTTCACACTTTGACTATCCCAGTTAATATTGGGGAAGTTGAAATCCCCCATTATTATTACCCTATTATTTGCACATTTCTCTGAGATTTGCCTACATATCTGTTCCTCTATCTCCCCCTGACTGTTTGGAGGCCTATAGTACACTCCCAGCAAAGTGCTTGCCCCCTAATCTAAGATTTTCCTCAACATTATCCAACCCAGAAGACCAATCTCTCCCGAAAGCCCTTTATCTTCCTCTGCTTCAAATATTTATCCATTTTTCCCTTAAGAGATGCACTGGTCTCTGCCTGAACTACTCTCTGTGGTAAAGCACTCCACACTCCAACCACACTCTGTATTTTCTCCTAACATCTTAGCCTCCCTGCACCATTGGAAATATTCCCAGTATCTCAGGTCTCTTCTCCTAACTGTAGTTTCTTATCCCTGACATCATCCGAATCCGTCTATGCTGTACGCTCTCTATGGCTGTTGTTAAGAATATTTAAAAATGGATTAAATTGGTCAAAGTATCCCAGCATGCTTTGCTTTAGAATTTTAGCCAGAGAGTGACTGTGGAGGAAAGGGGAAATGATGAACAAAGACAGTTTGGAAACTCAAAAGATAGAGAATGATAAAAACTCAGGTCAGGAGACGGCCCATATCAATATAAGGGGACCGTTGCTAAGACACCTCATACCACAGTAAGAGATAGCACAAGGCAGTCAGAGTGATGGAAGGCTGCACGGCCTCTTTAATATGTATTAAACAAAACTTGTAAAACAGAGTTGAAGGCCAAAAGATTAGAAGCGAGGTAGACACCTAAATACGTGGCCTGAGCCAACGTGCACCTTCACATCCTGTTACAGCCCAAGGTAGCCAAATAGTATAAGAGTGAGACCTTTTCCCTCTTAACTTCAGCGCACTCTTGGGATAGTCATAAGTCCATCCACAAAAGATTACGGGGGGGGGGGGAATTAGTTAGCGACCATTTAGCAATCGCTAACTTCAGTTTTAGCACCCCAAGAGGGAGGTCGAGCGCTAATTCAAGCGCTCCACTTCCTTTTTAGAGCGCTAACCCCGAATATCGGGACGGTGTGTTCTGCAGCACTACGCACTGGGTCACGTAGCACTGCTGCATGGAAGGGCTCTTCCCCTCATTAAGGGGGAGGGACCAAGCCCACAAATCTGCGGGACCCTACCTGGACCACCGGGGAACGGGGTACCGTGCCAGCAGCCCGGCAATCGAGATCGCGGCACAGACCCCACGTTCAAAGACGCAACGGGCCGCGACAAGTAAGTCGGACGATTTTTTTTCCCCCGCTGTCACCTCTCCTTTAGTTAGCGTCCCGCGAGCCTCCTGCCGCTCCGTTCCCGCCCCCTGAATCGGTCGCTGTCATCGCCCGGTGCAGATTCAGGTGGCGCGGGCCAATTTTGCGGGCGGGGCGAAAACGAGGCGCTGCGCACGATGATGCCGTCGTCATCGCCTGCGCAGCGGAGTGGAGCGTTACCACCGTCGCTAAACTCCCGCTGAATTTAGCGGGAATCGTTAGCGGCGCCGCGCCCGGGCGAAAAGTCGCTTGCGCCCCGTTAGCGAACGGGAGTCGCAAGTGCACCGAATTTCTAGTCCTACAAGTCTTATCAGCTTGAACGTGAAGCCAAACAGGTTGTCTTAACTGCTCGCCACTTAATGTAATACTAAAAAGAAAGACTTGCGTTTCTATTGCGCCTTTCATGACCTCAGGCTGTCCCAAAAGGCTTTACAGCCAAGGAAGTAATTTTGAAGAGTAGTTACAGTTGTAATGTAGGAAACGTGGCAGCCAATTTGCGCACAGCAAGCTCCCACAAACAGCAATGTGATAATGTCCAGATAATCTCTTTTTTTTAGTGATATTGATTTAGGGATAAATATTGGACAGGACACCAGGGATAACTCTCCTGCTCCTCTTCGAAATTGTGCCATGGGATCTTTTACGTCCACTTGAGAGAGCAGACTTGGTTTAATGCCTCATCCAAATGAAGGCACCTCCGACCGTGCAGCACTCCCTCAGTACTGCACTGGAGTGTCAGCCTGGATTTTGTGCTCAAGCCTCTGGAGTGGGACCCACTGAGCCATGGCTGACACTTGGGACAGTTATATAAAACCAATACTGTTATTAGTCAATGTATATTAAAGCATGTTGTTTAAAACCACCTGAATCTGAGCAGACGTTATTGTTGCCGGATTAACAACCCTTTGTTGCAACCTTAACCAAGTGGCAATACGCTAACTGCTGCAATGTTCTTTCTATAATGGGGTGCCCAAAACTGCGGACAGCACTCTAACTGTGTGGGCTAACCAACGTTTTGTACAAACTTCTTATAACTTCACTCGTACTCTATGCCCCCTTTTTAAAAAAAACTCAAAATCCTCTTGGTACTTTTTAATGGCTTTATCTGCCTGCACTCTCACTTTCAAAATATTATGTATTTGAACCCACATCCTTCTTTAATTGAGAGTTTGCTTCTTTTCCTTGTTTCTCCATCCATAATACATCACCTCACACTTCTTTACATTAAATTGCATCTGCTACCTGTCTGACCATTGTGCCAATCTGTCTGCCTCCTCCTGCCAGTTCGCTATCCCCTGTTTTGAGCGACTGCCAGAGACCAATTTCACCCCCATTAACCCTAATCTTTTTTCTGTACAGCCACCAACCTTCAGTCCTTGCTTCTACATCTGAATTTTACTAACAAGTACTCTGTGAGACGCCTTATTGAACAATTTCTGAAAAACCTTATGCACCACAGCTACTGTATTTCCTTTATCTGTACAATCAGTGATTTCCTCAGAAAACTCTATTAAATGCACCTACAATTGGTCTCTCTATATGTGAAGAATTGCAGCTTCAATGCATTATGACCATGCCCATGGTAAGCAAGATATCAACACTTTCAAGCAAGCAGGTGGAAAAAGGGAGAAGGTTGGCGTATAAAAGAGAGTATTGACAATATATGAAGCAAGGATTGTACTAATCCATATTGTATCTTTTTCCACTAATTAACTTTATTTTTGTAAAGAAAGTAAATGGCTTGACTGAATGCTTTGTTGTTGAGCACTGAATACCCTTAGCAATCACATTTTCATGGATCATCACTATATCTAAAGCGAGAGTTTATTCCCTATATATTTTTTACGAAATTAAAAAAAATTGGAAAGTTGCTTAGTGAAAACTTTTGACTGTAAAGCGCAACAGATATTCTGTAACTGTGAACATAACGAAAATATAAATATAATATAACGAGAATACCAGATTGGACAGAGGCTGCAGCTATCGTCGTATTTTAAATAAAGTAGGTGGGGTGAAGTTGTGAGGAATTTGTACAACAACCTCAAATGATGACAGTAGAGTAGCTTGTGCAGCTTTTTAAAGCCATGAGATTGTGGTTGCATCGTTTGATGCCTCTTTTTATGGGTACCATTTTAATTATAGTTATTAGAAATTTTAAATTTCTTATGATTCAAGTATCCGAGCTACCCTCATCCTTTATATTCACAACACTGTGACATAAGAGGCTGCAGGATGTTGATCACGTGTGCTGTAGTGTTAGCCATTCCTTTGTGTATGTTATATTTGTATTGTACACTGACTAGTATATTTGAAACTGTGATCAATCATAAAACACTGCCTATTTTGGGGAAAAAAAACTTTGGGATGCATCATTTAC
Source organism: Somniosus microcephalus (assembly GCF_052327205.1). NCBI lineage: Eukaryota > Metazoa > Chordata > Chondrichthyes > Squaliformes > Somniosidae > Somniosus > Somniosus microcephalus. Next base: position 118,047,091 of record NC_140994.1, on the reverse strand, counting down.
CCATTCCCAAAGAGTGTATTCATAATATATGAAGCAAGGATTGTACTAATGCGTATTGTATCATTTTCCAGTAATTAACTTTATTTTTGTGAAGAAAGGAAATGTCTTGACTGAGTGCTTTGTTATTGAGCACTGAATATCCCTAGCAATCCCATCTGAGCTCCCTTCTGGCCTCTCCCACCCCCTAAACAGATGCACAGGAGTGACCCTCGCAGACTTTCTCTATCCAGCTCCCTCTGATCCTGTGGAAGCACACCACTTCCATGCAGTCCATTCTCTTGTGGCAGTCCAGCCTACGTCTCAATTCATCCTGTGGGATTGTGGACTCCGGATGAAGGAGGGGAAAATCCAGAGTTCCCACTCCTGATCAATAAGCAGTGACTACTGCTGCAAAGTACCTATGTATGGACGTTGGGTGAATGCCAAGTTGGGCTCGGCTAAACAGGCTGCCAATACTTACTATCTAGGAGGACAGGTGAAGAACGGGCAGCTGTGCCAGGGACTGACGGACTGCTGCTGCCAGGGGAACTACAGCTATTCCGACTCAGTGCCTCCGGGAGAGTCGGGGAAAAGTGGAGAAACTAAATTATCTTAAAATTTCTGTTTCAGAATAGATACAATTTTTCCAAGAATTGAGTTGTTATATTGTAAGAAAAAAAAATAAAGTGAGGGAAAAATGCAATTGCAGGAGGTATTCAGTACTTAATAACATTAACTAAGCAGCTCAGCAGTCTCTTTATTTCCTTTCTTTACAAAATAAAGCAAATAATTCTGAAAGTTAATTAGTGGAAAACATTGTGCTGCAAGGTACAACACAGATTAATTGTGCAGCTGTTAATATAATGAGAATATTGTGTTGTTCGGGCTTTGCAGCCATCATTTGGAATATTGGTGTCCATTAAATGCCACATTAAGCAAAGCACATAATTACTGTTTGGGGCCAATAATGATTGCAGCGCTCCAACAGTGCTGCTCCAAGAAGTACAAGCAATATTTATAGTCTAATATTCAAAGGTTTCTTCAATATTAATAGTGTTGCTTATTAAGACAAATTATAACATTTATGAGAATTGTGGAAAAGCATGTGGAAGGGGATGCAGCAAAGTGTTTAAATGAATCACATCCACGATTCGCAAATTATATTTGTTACTGAGCTTTGTTTAACCCACAGAGCTTTGGACAATTATTACAAAGCATAATTATTATTATTATCACTGTTGTTCCATTCAATCCAAGAATAGTGCTAATTAAGAATTTTTTTGACCATTTTGGCTGATTTGACTGTGATATTCAGTAGTTTCATGCAGAAGTTGTGCATATTGCTCACTGAGTGGCTCAGTTGGTAAACACACTGCCTGCCTGCTGTAGCACTGTATCTTAACTCCTGACTCCTGCTGTTTTAGTTGATCAGGGCATCTCTGTTGAAATAGCCTGCTGACATTCCCTGTGTAGGCTCACATAGGGTGAATATACATTTGGATGGGACGTGTACCCCAGCGAAGAGTTAGCGCCTTCAGCAGAGGAGGAGAGGGGCATAAACAGTTGTGCGTGTATTAAAATAAAAACTATTGAGGCCAGTCGAAAAGTAAAGAGGAAAATGCACAGAAGGCCAGAACCCCCAGGCTGCCTCAGCTACTTACAATCTATATTAATGACTTAGATGAAGGGACCGACTGCAATGTATCCAAGTTTGCTGATAATACAAAGCTAGGTGGGAAAGTAAGCTGTGAGGAGGACACAGAGAGCCTGCAAAGGGATATAGATAGGTTAAGTGAGTGAGCAATAAGGAGGCAGATGGAGTGTAATGTGGTAAAATGTGAGATTATTCAATTTGGTAGGAAGAATTTAAAAAATATATATTTTTTAAATTGTGAGAAACTATTAAGTGTTGGTGTTCAGAGATATTTAGGTGTTCTCGTACAGGAAACACAGAGAGTTAGCATGCAGGTACAGCAAGCAATTAGGAAGGCATATGGCATGTTGGCCTTTATTGCAAGAGGGCTGGAGTACAAGAGTAAGGAAGTCATACTACAGTTGTACAGGGCTTTCGTGAGACCGCACCTGGAGTATTGTGCAGAGTTTTGCTCTCCTTATCTAAGGAAGGATATACTTGCCTTGGAGGTGGTGCAACGAAGGTTCACTAGATTGATTCCTGGGTTGAGAGGATTGTCCTATGAGGAGGGATTGAGTAGATTGGACCTGTACTCTCTGGATTTTAGAAGAATGAGAAGTGACCTCATTGAAACACATAAGATACTGAGGTGGATTGACAGGGTATATGCTGTGAGGTTGTTTCCCCTGGCTGGAGAGTCCAGAACTAGGGGGCATAGTGTCAGGATAAGGGGTCAGCCATTTAAGACTGAAATGAGGAGGAATTTTTTCACTGAGGGTTGTGAATCTTTGGAATTCTCTACCCCAAAGGGCTATGGATGCTGAGTCATTGAGTATATTCAAGGTTGAGATAGATTTTTGGAATCAAGGGATATGGGGATCAGGCGGGAAAGTGGAGTTGAGGTCGAAGATCAGCCATGATCTTATTGAATGGCGGAGCAGGCTCGAAAGGCTGTAGGGCCTACTCCTGCTCCTAATTCTTATGTTCTTATAGATGTCTGAAGGATGTGGGATGGGATGTAAGGCTGGAAGTGTTCACAAAAACAAAACAAAACACAATGGGGGAGAAATTCGGTATCGCCCCGTTTGGGGTGCAATTATCGGCCGGTCGCAAAGTTTAGCGCCTGGCGCTAATTATCGCCTCCGACTGCAAACTTGGCTTCTATCGCCCCTGGAGGTGATTGGAGCGCTAAATCAGGCGCTACACACCTCTCTTAAGGCGTTAACGCCGAGGAGCGAGGCGCTACCTCAGAGCACTGGCGAAGCTCATGTGATGTCAGTCAGCAATGGAACACAGACACACTGGTGCCAGTCAGTTCTTAAAGGGGAGGGTCGATCTTGGTCTCCATCCACACCCTGCTCATTGCAGCCTTGAATTTCGGCCTGGAGAGACCTGTACATCAAATCTGCTGGAAAGAACAATGGAGAGGCCCCAGGGAAAGAGTTCAGAGTGCAGCCCCCCCCCATAGTCTCTTCTAAATCGATGCAAGGAAGGTCAAATAAAAATGAACCTGCAAAGTGCTGCTCAGTACCCAAAACTCCTTCACACAGCGTTGAATCTCTCCAGAAGTCTCTCTCTCTCTCTCTCTCTCTCTCTCAGAATGCGTGGTGCAAAAATGACACTGACAAAAAAGGCAGGAAGCGGTCGCCTTTAAATAGCGCTCCCCCCAGTCTCTTTCCGACTGCGAAACATTCCCCTCAACCTGTCGTTACTAGCAGCAGGCAGAAAGGCAAGGGGCGCCACTCAATATTCGGTCTGGGGCACTACCGGGGCATTGCACGCTCAACTGACGTCACGATCTGCAGGCACAGGAGATCGTGGCGATATTGTTTAGCGCCGCCACAAAATGTCTGGTCAATTTTGCAAGCGGCGCAAAAATTGCTGCGCCCGGGTGCTAGTTGCTTTGCACCCCATTAGCACCCTTTTAGGGCGCTAACGGGAGGCGCAAAGCAACCGAATTTTTCCCCCAATGCCTCATCCGTGTAAAAGGTGCTGGTCTTGATATCTTGCAAAACGTTCTGCATTTTTTTCCACGGTTTGCATAATCACTCTCCACTTCACTTACTTTCCCTGACATTGGGGAGGGATACAGCTTGACACGGAATGCACTTGCAGTGAATCTGACTGCTGAGATTGGGTCCTTGACATCGAAACCCGGTTAGTGTAAGGAAAAACCTCTTGCCTCATGCTTTGCGAAAGGAACTTTATACCACAAGACGTTATTCAAGCTGTAAGGTAATTTCATAGAAGTTTACGGAATCATAGAAGTTTACGACACAGATGGAGGCCATTCGGCCCATCGTGTCTGCCGGTATCATTTCTATCAGATAGGAGTTTAAATGTTTTTGTATAATGTATGTATGTATTTGTACTTAAAATGATGCTACTGATTTAAACTTTAATTATTCCTAAAGCATTTGCATGCCATGACATTACATCAATTCATTGTCCAGACCATCATTATTTATACATTAGCAATAAAAAAGCACATGCTGGAAACACAGCAAGTCAGTAAGTATCTGAAAGAGAAAAGTAGGTTCATGCTCTTGATGGCACCATGCTGCAGAGGTGGCATGATCAGGGGCAGACACCCTTTATAGCAGGGATGTTCAACCTTTTGGACCTTGGACCTGGAGACTGGATACCAGTGTCAAAACCAGCCATTGGGCTGCATGTAATTATGCAATAATGCGAGCCTCCAGACAGGTGAAACCCCATGTACTAAAAAAGCAAAACTGCTGCTATCTACTTTCCTCACTCATTCTCCCTCTCCTTTGTCCTCATCCTTTCCTCCCCTGAAGCCTGATTATTTTGCACTCCTCTTCTCATTCTTCCTCTGTCGTCCTACCCCTCACTTTTCTAGTCCTTGCTGTCCTCTTCTAGTTCTCTCTGCTCTGTGTGTGTGTGTGTATGTCTCATTGGGGCAGGGCATCACAGTTTAGCTCAAACCTGCCCTCATCATTGTTCATGTACATGAGGTTTCCTCCCCAGCCTCAGAACATTGTAGCATCCCCACTACTGCACAGGCTGATGTCAACTAACCTGTCACCTTTTGGACTGTATGGCTTGGTTATATGTAGGCTTTACCAAGTGAACCATCGGGGGAGTCTTTCTTTTATTTCCATTGATTTTTTGATTAATTCTTGGATTCTGGGCACTGCTGGCCAGGCCGGCATTTATTGTCCAGCCCTAGTTGCCCTGATGACTGAGGGCATTTAAAAGTCAACCATGTTTGCGTGGGGCTGGCATCACATATAGGCCAGACCGAGCAAGGACAGCAGGTTTCCTTCCCTAAAGGACATTCTTGAACCAGTTGGGGTTTTAAGGAAAATCTGATAGCAAATGGTCACTATTACTGATACCAGATTTTTATTTCCAGATTTGTTTTTAACTGAACTGATGGGACTTGAATGCATGTTGTCTGGATTATTAGTGCAGGCCTCTACATTACTAATCCTGTAATATAACCACTACCGTACCCGTTCCATTGATTTGTAGCTTTTACATGAAGTTAGCATCATATTGATAATATCACTGGGTGCCTTTCATGTACAAAAATGTCAGAGCCTGGCAGTGATGACCTTTAAGCTTGTACTATCAGATAGGATTGAGTATTTTGAAAAGCAGTTAGTAGTGCTGACAAGGGACTAAAGATTCTAAGTGTTGGTTCAGTAACAGCTCAGTATAGAAATTCTAGTCAGAAATGACAGCATCATTTTTCAGTTTACTACGTAGAGAGGACAGATTGAGAGACCAACAAAAGAAACAGGAATTCCTTGCTGGAATGCCATGGGGCATTGAAGAACCTAATGAAGCTTTAATGGACAAGTAGATTGAATATACATTTGTCTTTTTGATTTTCCTGGGAGTAGACAGGTTTTCGTCTTCAATCGACTGGGCGTTAAACAGACATGAGTGGACTGCAGAGGAAAATTGAATGGGGAGAATGGCACGCCTGTTACAGAATGCACCTGATTTTTCCTTCGTTAATTTAAATGGAAGGAAAATCTGGCGGCTTCTGTTGAGGGCTGGGAATCTCCCCCGACAATCTTTGCCCCTGCCCGACAATGCATAATGACCAGGCAGTAACAACAGGAATCTACCTCTATGTCTTCTGACTGAAAGACCAAAGAGACCCAGATACTGGGAGGATCAGTGACTCGTGAGAGGCTCTTGGTGACACAAATCAGCCTCCATTTTTTTGTTGCCTACATCGACCGATAGCTACCAAGGTTGGGAAAATAGTCTGATGGGAATCATGGAGAATCAAGAGCCCAGTATGCAAAATGATTGCCTAAACTTTTCCCCAAGAATTTTTCATTAGGAGTGAACAGCAAAAGCAGTCGGTAAATACATTTTGGACATTCTTTTGGGATCTCACAATAACAAGACCTTGCACAGAAGCAACAGAAATATAGAACAAGAAAAGAATATTTGATCTATCATGGCCACTCCTTTCTCAGATTATGTACTGTCTGCTCGATCATGGAATGTACCCCTAACCTATTTTATATCCTCAGGGAAGATTCTGCACAGTTTTTTTTCCTACTCCAGATTTGTTTTTAACTGAACTGGTGGGACTTGAATGCACATTGTCTGGGTCTGGGAGTTGGTCACACCGCAGGTAAAGGCTGCACAGGCAGGAAGGGAATGGGTGACCACCAGGCAGAGTAGTAGGCGCAGGCAGGTAGTGCGGGGTCCCCTGTGGCCATCCCCCTTTCAAACAAATATACCACTTTGGATATTGTTGAGGGGGGTGGCTTATCGATGGACGGCAGCAGCAGCCAACTTCCTGGCACCATGGGTGGTCCTGCTGCACAGGACGGGAGGAAAAAAAGCGAGAGAGCTATAGTGATAGGGGATTCTATTGTAAGGGGAATAGATAGGCATTTCTGCGGCCGCCAACGAGACTCCAGGATGGTATGTTGCCTCCCTGGTGCAAGGGTCAAGGATGTCTCGGAGCGGCTGCAGGGCATTCTGGAGGGGGAGGGTGAACAGCCAGTTGTCGTGCATATAGGTAAAAAATGGGATGAGGTCCTAAAAGCTGAATATAGGGAGTTAGGAGGTAAATTAAAAAATAGGACCTCAAAGGTAGTAATCTCAGGATTGCTACCAGTGCCACATGCTAGTCAGAGTAGAAATAGAAGGATATTTCAGATGAATACGTGGCTAGAGGAATGGTGCAAGGGGGAGGGATTCAAATTCCTGGGACATTGGAACCAGTTCTGGGGGAGCTGGGACCAGTACAAACTGGATGATTTGCAGCTGGGTGGGACCGGAACCGATGTCCTAGGGGGAGTGTTTGCTAGTGCTGTTGGGGAGGGTTTAAACTAAAATGGCAGGGGGTTGGGAACCTGTGCAGGGAGACAGAGGAAAGGGAAGCAAGGATAGAAGCAAAAGACAGGAAGGAGAAAAGCAAAAGTGGAAGGCAGAGAAATCAAGGGTGTAAATCAAACAGGGCCACAGTAAATAATAATTCTAAAAGGACTAAGAGTGTTAAAAAATCAAGCCTGAAGGCTTTGTGTCTTAATGCGAGGAGCATTCGTAATAAGGTGGATGAATTAGCTGCGCAAATGGATGTAAACGGATATGATATAATTGGGATTACTGAGACATGGCTCCAGGATGACCAAGTCTGGGAATTCAACATCCAGGGGTATTCAATATTCAGGAAGGACAGGAATAAAGGAAAAGGAGGTGGGGTAGCATTGCTGATTAAAGAGGAGATTAACACAATAGTAAGGAAGAATATTAGCTCTGATGATGTGGAATCTGTATGGGCAGAGCTGAGAAATACCAAGGGGCAGAAAATGTTAGTGGGAGTTGTATACAGACCCCCAAATGCTGAGGTTGGGGATGGCATTAAACGGGAAATTAGAGATACGTGCAATAAGGGCACAGCAGTTATCATGGGTGACTTTAATCTACATATAGATTAGTCTAACCAAATTAGTAACAATACTGTGGAGGAGGAATTCCTGGAGTGTATATGGGATGGTTTCCTGGACCAATATGTCGAGGAACCAACTGGAGATCAGGCCATCTTTGACTGGGTATTATGTTATGAGAACGGATTAATTAGCAATCTTGTTGTGAGAGGCCCCTTGGGGAGGAGCAATCATAATATGATAGAATTCTTCATTAAAATAGAGAGTGAAATAGTTGACTCAGAGACTAGGGTCCTGAATTTAAATAAAGGAAACTACGATGGTGTGAGGCACAAGTTGGCTCGGATGGATTGGGGAACGTTACTTAAAGGGTTGACGGTGGATAGGCAATGGCAAATATTTAAAGATCGCATGGATGAACTACAGAATTTGTTCATCCCTGTTTGGCATAAAAATAAAACAAAAAAGGTGACTCAACCGTGGCTAACAAGGGAAATTAGGGATAGCATAAGATCCAAGGAGAGGACATATAATTTGGCCAGAAAAAGCAGCAAACCTGAGGATTGGGAGCAGTTTAGGATTCAGCAAAGGAGTACAAAGTGTAGGGGGTGGCGTCTGCCCATGTCAGCTCTGCCCCTGACTGTCTCTGAGCGGTTCAAATCGCTCCCACACCCCTGGGTTCTAGACACAGGACTTAGGTACAGGCGGCGATACAGAAAATCGAGTAGATAAGTGGTTTGGTGCAAGAAAACCGCAATTTTTATTAAAGGCACAATAAAACACAATCTTACTGAGAATTACTGGAATAATTACAGGCATAAACAATTTACACTTATATGGGAATGGGGAACACACGGCACATCGAGGGAAACAAATACATTAAAATCCCCTTATCCTTATCCCACCCCCAATACCTAACTAGATTAAGCTACGAGGGGCCAGGAATTCATGCTCACCAATTCGAAACCTGTTGATTTAACTGGTTGTGGGTTTTTGAGATTTACTCTTGTTGTCCTTTGGGGTTCGTCGTTGTCACCTGGTCGCAGGGCGCGGCGATGGAGTTGTTTGTGCGAAGCACCCTCCTTTTTCTCCGTTAACGTCTTCGTTGAATACTTTGTCGCGATGGGTCGTCTTCTTCGAGCGGTCGCCAACGGTATTGCTGCGGTTGGGGGTCGGTTGGCGGGTTTTACCGTTATTGTGATTTTTCTACCCAAGCTTCGAACACCAGTTTATTCTTTACTGGGTTTTACTGTCCAAGCATCAAACGCCAGCTTATAACTAGGCCATTTGTCTTGATTTCACTGTCCATGCTTCAAACGTCAACTTATTCATCAAACACCAGCTTATAACTAGGCCGCTTGTCCCCCAACGCATCTTTCCGCTGCCCTTCTCTGCCTTTACCGGTTTTAACGTTTTTCTCATCTTGTCTCGTCTGCTCGTGACCCCGTATGTCCTGTACATTTTTGATTCGGGTCTCGTTCTCCTCCCGCCTTTGGCCCCCAGTGTAGTAATGGGCGTCCTTGGTGTCAAGCGGCATGGGGAGGGAGAAGAGGGCCCGCAACGAGGCACGAAGCGAGAGCAAGAGGCAGGAGCAAGAGGCAAGCGACAAGTGATAAGAGACTGATCACTACCGGTGGGCCTACAATTATACCCGGTTCTTCACCCCTTATCTGCGCGCCAAATCAGGTCAGTCCTTTGTCTAACTTTTGGCGGGCTCGTCTAAAATGATTACAGCCATTTACTTTAACGACTTCTGGGGCGGTTGTCTCCTATAATGGCTTCGATATCCTGGCTGTTTGTTATTTATGAAACTTAATCGTCTTTCCTGGCTTGGCAGCTACCTGTGAGCTGTTACCGATTATTTATGCGAAGAGTTGATGGCCTTCAGATTAGGCCCATCCTGACTTGATCTGTTCCAAGGTGAAGAATGCATATTCCGTGTTTACCTAGTTGTCTGGCTTTACAAAGTCTTTTTCACAGATCCATGCATGTTAGGTTTCGTTTCAGGGCCTGCCTTTTTGCAGGGCCTTGCTTTTAAAATCCTGTCGGTTTTGGTCACGAGGTTTCAGAAGCCATTTTGGGTACCCTTTTTAATAACTTATCCATAAGTCCCTTTTTCCATAGCTTTTGGGGAATGTGGGAATTTTGAGAACCCTACAAAAGGGATTAATTAAGGAGGAAAATAGATTATGAGAGTAAGCTTTCAGGGAACATAACAACTGACAGTAAAAGCTTCTATAGATATGTGAAGAGAAAAAGATTGGTGAAGTCAAGCGTAGGTCCCTTGCAGTCAGAATCAGGGGAATTTATAATGGGGAACAAAGAAATGGCAGACCAATTAAATACATACTTTGGTTCTGTCTTCACAAAGGAGGACACAAATAACCTCCCAGAGATGTTGGGGAACATTGGGTCTGATGAGAGGGAGGAATTGAATGAAATCCGTATTTGTAGGGAAATTGACGGGATTGAAGGCTGACAAATCCCCAGGGCCTGATAATCTACATCCTAGGGTACTTAAGGAAGTGGCCCTAGAAATAGTAGATGCATTGCTGGTCATCTTCCAAAATTCTATAGACTCTGGAACAGTTCCCATGGATTGGAGGATAGCTAATGTAACCCCACTATTTTAAAAAGGTGGTAGAGAGAAAACGGGAAATTATAGACTGGTAAGTCTAAGTGGGGAAAATGCTAGAGTCCATTATAAAAGATGTAATAGCAGAGCACTTGGAAAACAGTGACCGGATCGGAGAAAGTCAACATGGATTTACAAAAGGTAAATTATGCTTGACTAATCTACTGGAATTTTTTGAGGATGTAACTGGTAGAATAGAGAAGGGAGAACCAGTGGATGTGGTGCATTTGGACTTTCAGAAGGCTTTCGATAAGGTCCCGCATAAGAGATTAGCGTGCAAAGTTAAAGCACACGGGATTGCGGGTAAGGTACCATCTTGGATAGAGAACTGGTCGGCAGACAGGAAGCAAAGAGTTGGAATAAACGGATCTTCTGAGTGGCAGGCAGTGACTAATGGGGTACCGCAGGGATTGGTGCGAGGACCCCAGCTATTCACAACATATATAAATGATCTAGATGAGGGAACTGGATGTAATATCTCCAAGTTTGCAGACGACACAAAGCTGGGTGGGCGTGTGTGTTGTGAGGAGGATGCAGAGAAACTCCAGTACGATTTGGAAAGGTTGGGTGATTGGGCAGATGCATAGCAAACGCAGTACAATGTGGATAAATGCGAGGTTATCCACTTCGGTGGCAAAAACAGGAAGACAGATTATTATCTGAACGGCAATAGATTGGGAAAGGGGGAAGTGCAACGAGACCTGGTTGTCCTTGTGCATCAGTCGCTGAAGGTAAGCATGCAGGTGCAGCAGGCAGTTAAGAAGGCAAATGGTATGTTGGCCTCATAGCGAGAGGATTTGAGTACAGGAGCAAGGATGTCTTGCGCAGTTGTACAGGGCCTTGGTGAGACCACACCTTGAGTATTGTGTGCAGTCTCCTATGAGGAGAGATTGGGTCGATTAGGCTTATATTCGCTAGAGTTTAGAAGAATGAGAGGGGATCTCATTGAAACTGATAAAATTCTAACAGGACTAGACAGACTAGATGCAGGAAGGATGTTCCCGATGGTGGGGGAGTCCAGAACCAGGGGTCATGGTCTAAGGATAAGTGGTAAGCCATTTAGGACTGAGATGAGGAGGAATTTCTTCACCCAGAGAGTGGTGACCGTATGGAATTCTCTACCACACAAGGCAGTTGAGGCCAATTCATTAAATATATTCAAGAAGGAGTTAGATATATTTCTTAAGGCTAAAGGGATCAAGGTATATGGGGAGAAAGCAGGGACCGGGTACTGAATTTGGATGATTAGCCATGATCTCATTAAATGGTGGAACAGGCTCGAGTCGCCAAATGGCCTACTCCTGCTCCTATCTTTTATGTTTCTATATTTCTATGTCCTGCCCCATCCCAACTTATCTAACTTTACATCCTCCATTTTCCTATTTTCTTCAGCAGTAGGCCTGGGTTTCAGTGCAGACTGATGTCCCCTGCTGCTGTCTGTGAAGCTTCTAATTGAAATGAGTTTGTGGCTCTTAAACCAGCTCTTAGCGGTTGTCAGCCTCCGACACCAAACTGTCTGTAGTTCAGCACTAGTTGTCTTCTCACTCAGTAGCGATGGCTTGAGTTCAAACTAAAAGAGACACTGGCAAAGGGCTGCTGTTCTGACAGTCATCAGGCTAGAATAGAGTGCAAGGACCTATAATGGGTTCTTAGCTGTGCTGTACCTGACCTGGATGCTTGGAGTGTCAGCCGTGGCTCAGTAGGTAGCACTCTCACCTCTGAGTCAGGAGGTTGTAGGTTCAAGTCCCACCCCAGAGACTTTAAGCACAAAAGTCTTGGCTGACACTCCAGTGTGGTACTGAAGGAGTGCTGCACTGTTCGGAAGTGCCGTCTTTTGGAGGAAATATTAAACCAAGGCCCCGTCTGCTCTCTCCGGTGGACCTAAAAGATCCCATTGCACTATTTCAAAGAAGAGCATTCTTCCTGGTTTTCTGGCCAATATTTATCCCTCAATCAACATCATTAAATAAACAGATTATCTGGTCATTTATCTCATTGCTGTTTGTGGGACCTTGCTGTGCGCAAATAGGCTGCCGTGTTTCCTACTCTTTTCTTCTTAGGCAGTCCCTCTGAACCGAAGATGACTTGCTTCCACATTAAAAATGAGCTCTCAGGTGACTGATGAGTCCAATGCGGGACCTACAGTCTCTGTCACAGGTAGGGTTGCAAAATTCTGGGAATTTTTAAAAGAGGAAACTTTCCATGGGAATTTTTGGGAATTTATGGGAATTTTGAGTTTTTTTGCACACTGATGGTTTTTGTCTCTGACCCTTATATTATCTTTGTCGTCAAAATAGACATACTGTTCCATACAAATAAAAACAGGCTTTCAAAACTTTATTTAGGTTATAATTTTGAACTTTATTGAACCCCCACAAAAAAGACCCATCTAAAATAAAATAAAAAGAGCGTCAGCTTATTTAGCCTGTAATTTGTCCTTATTTTGTCCCTTTTGAGTCTTCTACTCCTCATTGCTCCTCCTGATTCTCTGGCTCTGGCTCTGACGTGTCCATTTCCTCCTCTGTGTCAGTGTCTAGCTGTGTGGTGGACACTTCTGTATCTGGCTCAATAAGTTGTAGGTTTGCCCGGATAGCCACCAGTTTCTCCACTCTCTTGTTAGTCAGCCTGTTGCGCACCATTGTATGCGTATTCCCAAAAAGTGACCAGTTTCGTTCAGAGGCCGCTGATGAAGGTGGGATTTGGAGTATCACCGATGCAATAGGTGACAGGGCCTCAGATGCACACAGTCCCTTCCACCAGGTATGTGCACTGATATGCTTGCATGATTCCCATATCCCATCCCCATTCCAAAGACCTTGCTTGGTAGAGAACTTTGCCAGACTTCCCAGACGTAATATGAGGGTAGGCCTCCTCCACTTGAGCCCAAGCAGCCTTCATATTCGCAGCATTGTCAGTAACTACTGCAAAGACCTTTTGTGATCCAAGATCGTTGATGACCGCTTTCAGCTCATCAGCAATGTATGTGCCTGTGTGTCTGTTGTCCTTCGTGTCTGTGCTCTTGAAGAACACTGGGAGAGGAGTGGAGATGATGTAGTTTATGATGCCCTCCCCTCGTACATTTGACCACCCATCTGAGATAACTGCAACACAGTCTGCCATCGCTATCGTTTCTTTGAGCTTTCCTTGGACTCTGTTATACTCAGCCTCCAGCAAATAAGTAGACAAAGCATGTCTGGTGGGAGGACAGTATGCAGGGCGAATAACATTGAAAAATCTCTTCCAGTACACATTGGCTGTGAGCATGAGGGGTGAGCCTGTTGCATATACAGCTCAAGCAAGGCACTCATCTGCATTCTTCTGGCTATGGTTATCCATTGTATCAAAGAACCTTCCAAGTGGGCCAGGAGTTGCTGATGATAAGGAGCCTGATGCTGAATGAGAACCATCATCTTCTTGAATGGAAGCAGAGGAACTCTGGGCTGACTGCTGTGAGCTTTGAGTGAAGTTGTTGCATTTGGATAAATGCTGCTGCATCTTTGTGGCATTCTTTACATATGGCTTTCTACAGTGTTTGCACATGTACACAGTCTTTCCATTTTTAATGCCTGGGGTAAAATGCTTCCACACATCCGACGGTAAACGTGGCATTGTTCTATGCAGAGAAATAAAGGGCATTCATCTCTGTGTCGAACTGCAGTCGATCAGCACGATTGCAACAGGGTGAGTACATTTTTGCTGATGCTCCATGTGATGGAAGCATGACCTGTACACACACGACGCTACATCACCAATAGTGTATTATTTTGTATATTTTAAATTGAAGGACAACAGAGTTCAACAAGTAACTGGTTTATTTGGTATAAAGTCTGATTTACTTACTGCATCATCACAACATCAGCAGAAAACAAAATGACTTCCCTCAGGACCCCTAACCTGGATCTTAAAAAAACTATAGCAGTCTTACAGATGCCTGCAGGCCAATCACAATTTGATATGCAAATATTACAAATAGAGGGAGCTAATCGCTCATCCACTCATCCAACCAATCAGGACACATTTGTTCACAGTCACACACAAAACTTGTAATTATTAAAACAAGCCAAGTAAGAAGATAAACATATATTGATTAAGAAATTCCTTAATAATTAAGATTCCATCTCTGTTAGTAATTTTAAGAGAGGACCTGTGGAAAAAAAAGAAAGAAATACAAAAAAAACAATATTATGCTAGCATGTGCTTTTTTGGGCAAAATTCCCAAAATTCCCAAGCTAAACTTCCCGTGGAAAATTTCCGGAAATTTACCGGAAACTTTCCACCCCTTTGCAACCTTAGTCACAGGTGGGGTAGACGGTGGTTGAAGGGGCGGGAGGGTGGGGTGCTTGGGTTGACGTGCGCTCCTTCCGCTGTTTGCGCTTGGCTTCCGCTTGCTCCCGGCGAAGAGACTCGAGGTATTCGGTGCCTTCCCAGATGCTTCTCCACTTTGTACGGTCTTGGGCCAGGGATTCCCAGGTGTAGGTGGGGATGTTGCACTTTTTCAAGGAGGCTTTGAGGGTGTCCTTGAAGTGTTTCCTCTGCCCACCTGGGGCTCTCTTGCCGTGTAGGAGCTCCGAGTAGAGCGCTTGTTTTGGGAGTCTCATATCGGGCATGCGACGATGTGACCTGTCCATCGGAGCTGATCGAGTGTGGTCAAAGCTTCGATGCTGGCCTGAGCGAGGACACTGACGTTGGTGCGCCTATCCTGCCAATGGATTTGCAGGATCTTGCGGAGGCAGCGTTGGTGGTACCTCTCCAGTGCTTTGAGGTGCCTGCTGTACATGGTCCATGTCTCTGAGGCATACAGGAGGGCAGGTATCACTGCTGCTCTGTAGACCATGAGCTTGATGCCGGGTTTGAGGTCCTGGTCTTCAAATACTCTCTTCCTCAGGCGACCGAAGGCTGCACTGGCACACTGAAGGCGGTGTTGGACTTCGTCATCGATGTCTGCCCTACGTGTTTCCTACATTACTACAGTGACTACATTTCAAAAGTACTTAATTGGCTGTGAAGCGTTTTGTGACATCCTGAGGTCATGAAAAGCGCTGTATAAATGCAAGTCTGTCTTTGTTTTTCTTGTAAGAAGTCACACAACACCAGGCTATAGTCCAACAGCTTTATTTGAAATCACAAGCTTTCGGAGCGCTGCTCCTTCTTCAGGTGAAGTGGAGAAATGCATAAAGACACAGCTTATATAGTCAGAGAATCATGTCAGATGTTTACAGGTAACCTTTCCAACTGCCATTTATCGCACCTCGGCAGAGAGATAATCACAGCAGTCAAAGGTGTGAATGGTGTCCAAACAGGTCAGTCAGGGAAACATTACATCAAAGAACAATGAGGTGGGGTCACAAGGGGTCAAATATTGCAGATGCTGGGGTCTGTATGAAAAACAAAAAAACAGACAAAAAACATTTTTTTTGCCTGGAAATCACAGCAGGTCCGGCCGCATCTGTGTAGAGAGAACAAGCCAATGTCGACTCGAGTCTGGATGACCCTGCATCAGGTGGGGTTACATGTAGCGTGACATGAACCCAAGATCTCGGTTGAGGCCGTCCTCATGAGTGCGGAACTTGGCTATCAGTTTCTGCTCGACGATTTTGCGTTGTCGTGTGTCTCGAAGGCCACC
This sequence comes from Somniosus microcephalus, assembly GCF_052327205.1. Classification (NCBI taxonomy): domain Eukaryota; kingdom Metazoa; phylum Chordata; class Chondrichthyes; order Squaliformes; family Somniosidae; genus Somniosus; species Somniosus microcephalus. The sequence goes on along the minus strand of NC_140994.1, from coordinate 118,031,333 downwards.
TTGGAGAATGCTTACCCGAAGATCGGAGGCTGAATGTCCTTGACTGCTGAAGTGTTCCCCGACTGGGAGGGAACACTCCTGCCTGGTGATTGTTGCGCGGTGTCCGTTCATCTGTTGTCGCAGTGTCTGCATGGTCTCGCCGATGTACCATGCTCCGGGGCATCCTTTCCTGCAACGTATGAGGTAGACAACGTTGGCCGAGTCACATGAGTATGTACCATGTACCTGGTGGGTGGTGTCCTCACGTGTGATGATGGTATCTGTGTTGATGATCTGGCATGTCTTGCAGAGGTTGCTGTGGCAGGGTTGTGTGGTGTCGTGGTCGCTGTTCTCCTGAAAGCTGGGTAATTTGCTGCGAACGATGGTCTGTTTGAGGTTAGGCGGCTGTTTGAAAGCGAGTAGTGGAGGCGTGGGGATGGCCTTAGCGAGGTGTTCGTCGTCATCGATGACATGTTGAAGGCTGAGAAGAACATGGCGTAGTTTCTCCGCTCCGGGGAAGTACTGGACGACGAAGGGTACTCTGTTGGTTGTGTCCCGTGTTTGTCTTCTGAGGAGGTCTATGCGATTTTTCGCTGTGGCGAAGAATCACTGAAAAGACTACACGATAACATCAACAAGTTCCATCCCACCATCAAACTCACCATGGACTACTCCTCAGAATCAGTCTCATTCCTGGACACACGAATCTCCATCAAAGACGGACACCTCAGCACTTCACTCTACCGCAAGCCCACGGACAACCTCACGATGCTTCACTTCTCCAGCTTCCACCCTAACCACGTTAAAGAAGCCATCCCCTATGGACAAGCCCTGCGAATACACAGGATCTGCTCAGACGAGGAGGAACACGATGGACACCTACAGACACTGAAAGACGCCCTTGTAAGAATGGGATATGACGCTCGACTCGTCGATCGACAGTTCCGACGGGCCACAGCGAAAAATCGCATAGACCTCCTCAGAAGACAAACATGGGACACAACCAACAGAGTACCCTTCGTCGTCCAGTACTTCCCCGGAGCGGAGAAACTACGCCATGTTCTTCGCAGCCTTCAACATGTCATCGATGACGACGAACACCTCGCTAAGGCCATCCCCACGCCTCCACTACTCGCTTTCAAACAGCCGCCTAACCTCAAACAGACCATCGTTCGCAGCAAATTACCCAGCTTTCAGGAGAACAGCGACCACGACACCACACAACCCTGCCACAGCAACCTCTGCAGGACATGCCAGATCATCAACACAGATACCATCATCACACGTGAGGACACCACCCACCAGGTACATGGTACATACTCATGTGACTCGGCCAACGTTGTCTACCTCATACGTTGCAGGAAAGGATGCCCCGGAGCATGGTACATCGGCGAGACCATGCAGACACTGCGACAACGGATGAACGGACACCGCGCAACAATCACCAGGCAGGAGTGTTCCCTCCCAGTCGGGGAACACTTCAGCAGTCAAGGACATTCAGCCTCCGATCTTCGGGTAAGCATTCTCCAAGGTGGCCTTCGAGAACACGACAACGCAAAATCGTCGAGCAGAAACTGATAGCCAAGTTCCGCACTCATGAGGACGGCCTCAACCGAGATCTTGGGTTCATGTCACGCTACATGTAACCCCACCTGATGCAGGGTCATCCAGACTCGAGTCAACATTGGCTTGTTCTCTCTACACAGATGCGGCCGGACCTGCTGTGATTTCCAGCCAAAAAAAATGTTTTTTGTCTTTTTTTGTTTTCCATACAGACCCCAGCATCTGCAATATTTGACCCCTTGTGACCCCACCTCATTGTTCTTTGATGTAATGTTTCCCTGACTGACCTGTTTGGACACCATTCACACCTTTGACTGCTGTGATTATCTCTCTGCCGAGGTGCGATAAATGGCAGTTGGAAAGGTTACCTGTAAACATCTGACATGATTCTCTGACTATATAAGCTGTGTCTTTATGCATTTCTCCACTTCACCTGAAGAAGGAGCAGCGCTCCGAAAGCTTGTGATTTCAAATAAAGCTGTTGGACTATAACCTGGTGTTGTGTGACTTCTTACATTTGTCCACCCCAGTCCAACTCCAGCATCTCCACACCTTTGTTTTTCTTGGTGTTGATATTTCTGTGCAAAAAGGGGAAAGCTATTTTGTTCTTCAACACGGATATTTCTCGACCTGATGAGATTTTAAAAATTCAATTGCTGTAAGTAAAAAAAATCAAAGGCAGTGGCTCTCTGGTTTTTCACGTACCAATTGAGTCTGTTTACAATCAATTATCCAAATGAAATGAATGTTTATCATCCATTTGTACTTAAAATGGACAGATTGAGGTGTACAGGTAGACTACCCTTTATCCGAACTTCCGAAAACCGAAACCCTCTAAAAACCGAAGGTTTTTTCGTTCAGCGTAAGTCGTGCGCACGACCCCGACCCCCACCGACCCCCCGCCCTTTCGGATAAGGGATAGTGTATCCTTTATCCGCACTTCCGAAAACCGAAATCCTCTGAAAACCGAAAGGTTTCGTTCAGCGTAAGTCGTGCGCACGACCCCGACCCCCGCCGACCCCCACCCCCGACCCCCCGCCGACCCTCCACCGACCCCGACCCCCCGCCGACCCTCCACCGACCCCGACCCCCACCCTGACCCCCCCCGACCCCCGCCGACCCCCACCCCCGACAAATTTCCCAGTCTTATAAAATACCTTCTGAAATCTGAAATTTTCCGAAAACCGAAACACGGCTGGTCCCGAGGTTTTCGGATAAAGGATAGTCTACCTGTAGTAGCGTTTTTGGTGACTCTAAGATTAATGTAGGATTTTTAGCCATACACAGTTGAACATAACATAAGAAATAGGAGCAGGAGTAGGCCATTTGGCCCTTCGAGCCTGCTGTGCCATTCAGTAAGGTAGTGGCTGATCTTCTACCTCAGCCCCACTTAGCTGCCCTATTCCCATATCCTTTGATTCCCTTAGTATCCAAAAAGCTAATGATCTATGTCTTGAATATACTAATGACTGAGCACCCACAGCCCTTTGAGTGAAGAATTTCAAAGATTCACAACCCTTTGAGTGAAGAAATTTCTCCTCATCCCAGTTCTAAATGGACGACCCCTTATTCTGAGAGTGTGACCCCCTAGTTCTTGACTCCCCAGCCAGGGGAAACGTCCTCCCAGCATCTACCCTGTCAACCCCCTTAAGAATTTTATATGTTTCAATGAGATCACTTCTCATTCTTCTAAACTCTTGGGAATATAGGCCTAGTCTATTGTCTCCTCATAAGACAATCCCCTCATCCCAGGAATCAGTCTAGTGAAACGTTGTTGCACTCCCTCTAAGGCAAGTATATCCTTCCTTAGGTAAGGAGACCAAAACTGTACATAATACTCCAGGTGTGGTCTCACCAAGGCCCTAAATAATTGCAGTAAGACTTCCTCACTCTTATACTCCAATTTTTTTGTAATAAAGGCCAACATACCATTTGTTTTCCGAATTGTTTGCTCTACCTGCAAGTTAACTTTCTGTGATTCGTGTACAAGGATACCCAGGTCCCTCTGAATAACAACATTCCCCAATCTCTCACGGTTTAAAAAATATTCTGCTTTTCTCTTTTCCTAGCAAAGTGGATAACTTCACATTTCTCCACATTATATTCTATCTGCCACATTCTTGCCCACTCACTTAACCTGTCTGTAGCCCTTTGCAGCCTTTTTGCGTCCTAAATTGATTCCTGGGATGAGAGGGCTGTCCTATGATGAGAGATTGTGTAGAATGGTCCTATACTCTGGAGTTTAGAAGAATGAGAGGTGATCTCATTGAAACATACAAGTTTCTGAAGGGGATTGACAGGGTAGAGGCTGAGAGTTTCCCCTGGCTGGAGTGTCTAGAACTAGGGGGCATAGTCTCAGGATAAGGGGTAGGCCATTTAAGACCGAGATGAGGAGGAATTTCTTCACTCAGAGGGTTGTGAATCTTTGGAATTTTCTGCCCCCGAGGGCTGTGAATGCTAAGTCTTTGAGTATATTCAAGGCTGAGATAGATAGATTGTTGGACTCTAGGGGAGATCGGGCGGGAAAGTGAAGTTGAGGTCGATGATCAGCCGTGATCTTATTGAATGGCGGAGCAGGCTCAAGGGGCCGTATGGCCTACTCCTCTTATTTCTTATGTTCTTATGTTCTCACAGCTTACTTTCCCACCTATCGTCAGCAAACTTGAATACATTACACTCGGTCCCCTCATATAAGTCTTTGGTTTAGATTGTAAATACCTGCGGCCCAAGAATTGATGCGGGCGGTACCCCACTAGTTACAGCCTGCCAACCTGAAAATTACCCATTTATTTCTACTCTCTGTTTTCTGTCCTTTAACCAGTCCTCAATCCATGCCAATATATTACCTCCTGTTCAACCTCAAAAACAGATTTGTCAAACACGATTTCCCTTTCATAAATCCGTGTTGACTCTGCCCAATTATATTATGATTTTCTAAATGCCCTGCTACTATGTTCCTAATAATATATTCTAGCATTTTCCCTACTACTTGACTTGAGTTTGGGGAGAGGAAGAGAAGGATGTGAGGGAGGAAAAGATTGTAGGTAAAAAAACAGAATGATCATAAAGTAAACTATATACTAATAATTCAGTAGGTCAAGACGATCTTGTGACTTGCTAATAATTTGTTTATTTCTGGTATCTGTATACAGTTGATGCTGACTCTTTGTGCTTCCTTTGTTATTAAGAAACCTAAGTGAAGAGGCAAGGCCCATAGTGTAGGACACCACCAAGTTTGGGGGGATTAAGTAGAAGAAAAGGTGAAGTTAATCAGGAAATACACAGCAGGTTTGAATTTTAAAAGCCTGTGGGTTGTGAAATGGAGAAGACTGATGGAGGTCAGATCAGGTGGTGGTTGGGGGGGAGGGGGGGAATAAGCATGTAAGACAGCATATTTGGAGCGCTCTATTGATATAAATTGTGGAGGGGATGCTCTGCTGTCACTCTGCTCCTTTGCAGGACTGAATAGTGTAGGTCAAATTAAAACCCATACCGCCACTCACCCCAATAATTGAAAACAATTGCATCAAATGTATTATACGGCAGCTGTCATTTTTGCTGATCATTGTAATTCATGTGAACTTTATAAAACAGATTGACGTTGTGCATGTAAAACAAAATCTGCCCGTGTGTTTGAGGAGGACTAATGGTCTTTGGTTTCTTAAAAACGCAGGTTGTTGAAAATAGGTTACTCAACCTCACTTAAAATATATACCAAGGATTTTTGAATAAGTTCTGTGCTGAAAGAGATTGCTCCCAGGATTATATCTTTTCTTACAGACCTCTACAAAAATGCTGATGGAGGATGAGCGCCATACATCACTTTTATAATAGTGGGCTATTAAAAGGTAAATGTGAAAGCAGTTTGAGGCCCATAAGTGCTGATAATAGCTCCCGCTTTAATGAATTCCCTCTTAGATGTCCATTAAATGCTCATGGCAAATGTACTCTTAATGGAAATGGCTAATCCGAATGGGATGATATGAATAATCCATAGAGTCGAATAATAGTTTGAGACCCTCTTTGCATTTATTTTCAGAATGGCACAATTTAGTTTTTATTGCATTTTAGTATAAAGAGGACAGGGAGTAATTGATTGCTTGGAGGAGATGAAAATCGATTTGTTTCTTTTCTAAGCAGAACTAGTGTTTGTTGTTGCCAAGTGTGCTTTTTTATATTTATATTAGCTCAAATGGCTGAAAGTTATTGTGAAAGTTCTTTTAAAACTCTTAGCAGCTCACTGTTTTGTACCTTGTTTAGGAGAATGTATTTTTTCTTATGGAGATTTATGAGTGGTGTGCGAATAGTTGGCAATCTGTATGTTGAGTCATTTTGATTTTATTGCAGGCATAATGAATCAATGATATTCCCATCATTACTGTAATACTGTTTGCAACCCATTAGCACACAGAAATTACAACCCATCATACATCATTACTGTGATTGAGAGTTTATTGTCTGTGTTCTCAATTTGCTGCTTGCTCTGGGACTAAATAGATACAAGATCACCGTGTGTATACAATGGAATAGATGAGCTTCTCTTGAAGTTCAGTAATGAAGAATGACTATATCTTGTGAAGATAAAAAAATAAATAACTTACACAAACAGCAGCCAGCAGTTTTTTTCAAACTAGATATTCCCAGTTTAATAAAACAGACTTTTTTTTTCCAAAACACTTCTGCTGTTATGTTAAATATCTTTCTACATGGGCTCACAATTTGGGCACTGGACAGCTAATTAAACGTGGGACGCAGGATTAGTCAATTAAACAAATATTAATCAGCTGCTACATCAATAGCTGCTTAAACCGACTGGTGTTTGATAGTATTTTAAGTTTAAAATGATTAGTCCATTGTCAAGGGAAGGAGCAGCAGTTCTCCTACAAGGAGTGAAGGGAGGTTGAACGCCAAGTGAATTTGCTACTCCAGTGCTTAGTTCTGTGGGACTGTTGAACCTGTACTTATAGGCCTAGAAGGTGGGCCGCACCCTTTTATGGGCACACGGGAGCGTAGCTTGCGCGCCTCCCCCCCCCCCACCCCCCCGGTGCCTGAATGGTGAAGAGCTCACTGATCAAGAGGACTCCAAAGTTTGGGCCGCTTCTAGTGCCGCAGCGACCCTCACGAGAGTGTTGTCAGGGAATCAGGTCCTGGGTTCGGGATCGACCGTCAGGAGAGGATGCCAGGGGGGATGATCGGGAGTCGGAAGAGTAGGCCAGTGAGGCGGTGGGGGAGGGGGCCCAAACGGGGGTTGGGATAGGAGGCTGCAGGGATGATCAGCTGTTGGAAGAGGACGCCAGGGAGCCGATTGAGGGTTGGGAGGAGCCAGTAGTCAGGGGGGATGCTCGGCTGTCGGGAGAGGAGGCCAGGGGGCGATCAGTGGTTGGGAGATGAGGGCGGGGTGAGATGCTCGGCTGTCGGGAGAGGAGGCCAGGGGGCGATCAGTTGCCGGGAGAGGAGGGCGAGGGTTGGAAGAGGAGGCCACGGGTGAGATGCTCAGCTGTCGGGAGAGGAGGCCAGGGGGCAATCGGTGGTCAGGAGAGGAGGGCGAGGGTTGGGAGAGGAGGCTGCGGGTGAGATGCTCGGCTGTCGGGAGAGGAGGCCAGGGGGCGATCGGCTGTCGGGAAAGGAGGCTGGGGGCGGGGCGATCGGAGGTCTGGAGAAGAGGCCAAGAGGGGGGTTGGGAGGAGGCCAGTGGGGTGGGAGCGGTCGGGAAAGAAGGCCGGGGGAGCAATCGTGGGTTTAAGAGGGGGCTGGGGGAGTGATCGGAGTTTGGGAGAGGAAGCCGCTGGGGGTGGTGGGGATCAGGTGCACGGTGAACAGGAGGGTGGTTAAATGTGGGGTTGGGAGGAGCAGGATTGCTTGCATTCAAGTAAGTTGCTTACTTTGTTGCAGACAATATGTAACACTTGTTTCTCATGATGGCGCTGGCTGCCTCAAGGCAAACCAGTCTTGGAGAGGGGACCTCAAACTGGTGATAGGCCCTTTATTTGCATTTGCAAAGCACTTAATGTCTGCTTCGGGCGTGGGTATAGGACGTTCCTTGTTTGTCTTTCCCCAATATGGTGGGCGGTGCACTTCCACCCAGAAATGAGTGCACACTTCCTGCCCACCATATTGAGGCCTTAGTAGTCTGTCTAACACCCGAAATACAGACGCTGCGCGGACCAATTTCTAAGCCATAGCCCCAATATTGACAAGAGGCAGGTTGCGTAAGCGGGAGGCGGGTTGCATAAGCCAGGGGCAGGGAGAAGAGTTTTGGTCATGCTGTGGCGTTTTAACGATGGCAGGGAGGGGCTTCTCATGGCAGGGAAGAAGTTAGCTTGATGGGCTGGAAGGAAGCACATCTGCTCCTTTTGGCTCACAAGCTGTGCTGTAAGGGCATTTACCTTTCCCCCGAAGCTGTCCTTTGAGCTGCTGGATTTATCGAGGCCTGGGAAATCCAGCCGGCCAGGGTTAAACCTGTAAGACATGTTAGCTGAGAGGCTCCCAGCCTTATATTATAATATTTAAATGGCCAACCCTCCTCCTGGGAGCAGTTTGGCTGCCCACCCCCAGACCCGCCTTCATTAAACCTGGCGGGTTGGGTTTGAGATTTTTAAGATTTTTACATCTCCCCTGACCGGGGTCAAGCAAGGCTGTGTCATCGCACCAACGCTCTTCTCGATCTTCCTTGCTGCAATGCTCCATCTCACTCTCAATAAGCTCCCTGCTGGAGTGGAGCTAATTTACAGAACAAACGGGAAACTGTTCAACCTCCGTCGCCTCCAGTCCAGATCCAAGGTCGTCCCATCCTCTGTTGTCGAATTACAGTATGCAGACGATGCTTCTGTCTGCGCTCACACGGAGGCCGAACTCCAAATTCGTCAACACCTTCACCGAAGCGTACGAGAGTATGGGCCTTACACTAAACATCTGTAAGACAAAGGTCCACTACCAACCTGCCCCCGCCACACAGTACTGCCCCCCGATTATCAAAATCCACAACAAGGCATTAGACAACATGGACCACTTCCATACCTCGGGAGCCTACTGTCAACAAGGGCAGACGTCGATGACGAAGTCCAACACCGCCTTCAGTGTGCCAATGCAGCCTTCGGTTACCTGAGGAAGAGAGTGTTTGAAGACCAGGAACTCAAACCCGGCACTAAGCTCATGGTCTACAGAGCAGCAGTGATACCCGCCCTGCTGTATGCCTCAGAGACATGGACCGTGTACAGCAGGCACCTCAAAGCACTGGAGAGGTACCACTAACGCTGCCTCTGCAAGATCCTGCAAATCCATCATGTCAGTGTTCTCACTCAGGCCAACATCCCCAGCATTGAAGCTTTGACCATGCTTGATCAGCTCCGATGGACGGGTCACATCGTCCGCATGCCCGATACAAGACTCCCAAAACAAGCGCTCTACTCGGAGCTCCGACATGGCAAGAGAGCCTCAGGTGGGCAGAGGAAACGTTTCAAGGACACCCTCAAAGCCTCCTTGAAAAAGTGCAACATCCCCACCGACAGCTGGGAATCCCTGGCGCAAGACTACACAAAGTGGAGGAGAAGCATCCGGGAAGGCGCCGAACACCTCGAGTCTCTTCGCTGGGAGCAAGCGGAAGCCAAACGCAGGCAGCGCACGTCAACCCAAGCACCCCACCAACCCGCCCCTTCAACCACTGTCTGCCCCACCTGTGATACAAGGGAATGTCCATTAACGTCCGTTGATTTGAACTGAAGGTCGGTAAACATGAAGTTCTCGACATAGGGATGGGGAGATCCTTGTGCAAGGCGTACTTCGGGGTCAGCAGCTAATGCCATTTGATTGGATATGTTTTGGCAAAGTCACAGTTGAACAAAGTTTCGGAATCTGTCCATCTGGATAATGGATAATTATGATTATGGCAGTGTTAAAATAAGGATAACCTGGTTGCCTTTGAAGTGCACATCAGTCATCCACAGTCTAACTTTCTGACTGTAGCAACCACCTATGAATTACAGCCAAGCAGCCACTCAGCAGACTGTAACAAACAGGTTCAACTGTACATCGGTTGCACAAGTGATTCCCCTGCCAGCTGTGCTGTTGGGAAGAGGGGCAAAGAGGCAGACAGATACCCAGGGATCAGGAAAAGTTGGACGGAGAATCGCTCATTGGCCAATCCTATTGGTGGCCTTAAGGAGGCCATGGAAGCAGTCCCCTGCCTGCAATTTCAACTGATAACTGCTCATAGGAAAAGATTAAAATGCAGCAGAAAAAAAATACAACTTAAAACAAAAAAAATCACGTTAAAAGTGGTTGGATAGAAAGATAAACTGTGGACAACATTATTTTGCAGCCTTCGGTATAGTGCTATAATAAATCGAACTTGCATCAGAATGTAGTCAGGTTCGTCTAAACTAACACTGTCATCTAAATTTATCTTTTCAATTTGCTGTTCACTGAACTTCATGTTTTCATTTGTGTTCACCTGTCAGGTTTAGTCCATGTAGGTGAGAGTTTCACATATGAATGTGTAGGTACTTATACTGTACAGTGTGGTAATTATATCTGAGAACTCCAACATGAACTATCTGTGCATTAAATACCTGTCAGCATTTCTATCATCTCCCTATCATAATCCAAGTTAAAAGGTTCTGTGCACAGCGCACTCAATACCCTATTGGGTAAAGGCACCATACAGAACAGAATGACCCAGGTTGGATGCTTGGTCTGTGTTAAATTATTTGGTCTCAGCCAGGCAACATAAGGTGTTTGATTTGTGCGCAGCACCCCTGAGTTAAGAAGGGGGAAGAATCGATCAGGGTGCCTGGTCCTTGCCTGCTGTCCAGTAACTTATGCTGAAACATGGGTGTATATGGACTTTGGGTGACCACTGGACTGTTTTTTTTTCATTTTTGGTATGTGGGCATCACTGGCAAGGCAGTTCATGAATTTTGACCCAGCGACATTCAAGAAATTATGATATATTTCCAAGTCAGGATGGTATGTGACTTGCAGGGAAACTTGGAGGTGATGGTGACCTTGTCCTTTTGGTGGTGGAGGTTGCGGGTTTGGGAGGTGCTTTCAAAGAAGCCTTGGTGAGTTGCTGCAGCGCATCCTGTAGATAGAACACACTGCAGCTGTGGTGCGCCGGTGGTGGAGGGAGTGAATGTTTAAGCTAGCGGATGAGGTGCCGATCAAGTGGACTGCTTTGTCCTGGATGGTGTTGAGCTTCTTGAGTGTTGTTGGAGCTGCACCCATCCAGGCAAGTGGAGAGTATTCCATCACACGCCCCACTTGTGCCTTGAGGCTTTGAGGAGTCAGGAGGTGGGCCTCCTGGTATTATTGTGAAATTGCCCAGTGAGAGACAAAGAATGGCCACTCAGACAAAGAACCAGAGAGCTTCTGGTGCCTATGAAACTACACCACAGTAAAAGTCACAGTGCTCAGGAGAGGATGGGTATAAATTGGGTGGCCGATCCACTATCACCCATTTTCCGCCCAGTGGTACAAGTGTGAATTCAAACCGTCGTTTTTATTGTGTTGTATTCGGTGCAATAAAAATGAAAGCACTTAAAATGCCAGCACAGAGTTTATGATTACTGTATATTAAGAAAGTTGACCAATTCCATCTAAAGGGAGCTAATGATGGTCAATGTGAGATTAATCCTTTGGGATACATTAATATTCATATTGCTTCTTGCTGTGGAGCTGCATAACAAAATAGCTGCTGAACAGCCGTTAATGATGTCATGCTTGTGGTGGAACATGTGGAAAATAGATACGGTTAATTAAAAAAATCTGTACAAATAAACAGGACAAAAAAAGCTGCTCCAGGTGAAAAACTGTTTTTGTGTAAATGGAACCTAAATCTAGAGTTAGGGCCCAGTCAGACTCCTTGGAGAGCAAAGTTGAACTGATGCTATAGTTCTAGAGTGACTACAGCCTTAAATTGGAGTCGGGCTGAATCTGACACCTGAGTGAAGTGGAGCGTGACTCCCTGAAGAAGGAAGTTTCGTCCTGCTCGATTCAGGAGCCAGGTCAACAAGAGCTTTTATATAGTGTCATTAACGTAGCATAAATGTCCCAAGGCGCTTCACAGAGGTGTAAGGAAAAAATTATGAGCTAAAGGAGGTGAGACCAAAAACTGGATCAAGGAGGAGGGTTACAAGGAGGGTCTTAAAGTAGGAGATGGAGTAGGAGAGGCGGTGGGATGTAGAGAAGTAATTCCAGAGTGTGAGGCCTAGGCGGTTAAAGGCACAACATTAGTGTTTAGAGCCTTTGATGGATCTTAAGCGTATTTTGAATTTGCTTAAAAAAAGTACAGAATCTAGGATTGGACTAGTAGTTGGAAAGCCAAGACACTGAATGATGAGACAGTTATGGTCATGTCTCCCTTTTACAGGCAGGGTTGCCACTCTCAGTGAAGGAGACTGTCCATGAAAGTAAAACTGCTGTTACACTGGCACTTCTGCATTACTGCAAAGCTGTTTCTGCTTCGCAGTGACATAGCAGTATCAGCAAACCTCCGGACCCTCAAGGTCCATGCTCATCTGTGAAGAATAGTCACAAGAGCAAAGTAGCAGAGGGCTGCATGTGCCCATAGACCTAAATTGGCAGCCTAGGTCATGCATTCAGGTGTTGTAGGATGGCTTAAACGCAAAAACCTCTGACTCAGAGGCAATAGTGCTACCAACTAATCCAAGCTAATGCTTATAACGTGTCACGCAGCACAGTGCAGCCATTTACCAGATGATCTTGAATATCATCCTCATACTGTATTTATCTATATTTTCTGTTCTATATTTTCTGATCTATAATAGTTTGGGGAACTGGGAGGCATTAACATAATTGATATCGCTCTTGTTGTGAATTACCATCATAGCATATTGTGCAAGAAGAAAGGGATGGGGTATAGAATAAAATTAATGATCTATAGGGATCTCGGCATGAGTCAGTGTCTTAGAGGGCAAAAGGGAGAGAATTGAAGGGTAAAATTTATCAAAAGTAAAGCAACACATTATTTAGAACATAGTGCAAAATTGTGGTAACATGATGGGATTGGTTAACATGCTGCCACATGGAGTGGTGGAAACAGATGACACTGGCACATTTAAAGAGAGTCTTTATGCATGCATGAAGGAGAAGGGAATAGAGGGGTATGACTGCAGGGTGGAAAGAGAGAATTAGAGTGGGAGGAGGCTCATTAGCAATGTTCCCTTTAATTTTTTTTTGGGTGTGTGGCCCATTCAAATTTTTTTTATTAAATTCCGTTCATGGGATGTGGGCGTTGCTGGCAAAGCCAGCATTTATTGCCCATCCCTAGTTGCCCTTGAGAAGGTGGTGGTGAGCCGCCGCCTTGAACCACTGCAGTCCGTGTGGTGAAGGTACTCCCACAGTGCTGTTAGGGAGGGAGTTCCAGGATTTTGACCCAGCGACGATAAAGCAACGGTGATATACTTCTAAGTCAGGATGGTGTGTGACTTGGAGGGGAACTTGGAGGTGGTGGTGTTCCCATGCGCCTGCTGCCCTTGTCCTAGGTGGAAGAGGTCGCAGGTTTGGGAGGTGCTGCCGAAGAAGCTTTGGCCAGTTGCTGCAGTGCATCTTGTAGATGGTGCCAATCAAGCGGGCTGCTTTGTCCTGGATGGTGTTGAGCTTCTTGAGTGTTGTTGGAGCTTCACTCATCTAGGCAAGTGCCTTGTAGATGGTGGAAAGGCTTTGGGGAGTCAGGAGGTGAGACACTCGCCACAGAATATGCAGCCTCTGACCTCTTGTTGCCACATTATTTATGTGGCTAGTCCAGTTAAGTTTCTGGTCAATGGTGACCCCCAGGATGATGTTGGTGGGGGATTCGGCGATGGTAATGCTGTTGAATATAATCCGCATACGCAGATTTTCCTATTTAAAAACCGGTGAGCTTGCTGCGTGGGAGCTGTAGAGCACTGTGCGGCCGCGCAGCTTAAAGGGAACGTTGCTGATGAGTATGAATATCGGCAGCGAATGTCCTGCTTCTGTGCTATAGATTCTATGTAATGATGTACTGCAAGAGCAGGGTTGAGGACATCAGTGTCATCATTTCAAAATTAGAACCATGTGGATACAGTTTGTTACTGGTGTGCTAAAAGCTAATACAGTGGCATGCAGGATGCATTATTTTCAGAGCTTTATATTAAAGAGACAGAAATATTTCCAATATATAAACCTCAGGCCAGTTTAGAGGTGCTCAGAAGCCATCACAAATGTCAGGCCTGATTTTTTTTATTCTGGGGATATGGGAGTCACTGGCAAGGACAGCATTTATTGCCCATCCCCAGTTGCCCTTGAGAAGTTTGTGGTGAGCTGCCTTCTTGAACCGCTATGTGGTGAAACTACTCCCACAGTGCTTTTAGGTGAAGGAACGGTGATATATCGCCAAGCCCAGGTTGTGTGGGACTTGGCGGGGTTTGGAGGTGATTGTGTTCCCATGCACCTGCTGCCCTTGTCCTTCTAGGTGGTAGAGGTCACGGGTTTGGGAGGTGCTGTTAAAGAAGCCTTGGCGAGTTGCTGCAGTGCATCTTTTAGATGGTACACATTGCAGCAGCGGTGGTGGAGGGAGTAAATCATGGCTGATCTTCTACCTGAACTCCACTTTCCCGCACTATTGGACGGACCGCCCGGCATAGTTCACGGCAACGGCACACCCAGCCCATTCGACTCTGCAAAGTCCTCCTCACCAGCATCTGTGTGGAGTTTGCACATTCTCCCCGTGTTTGCGTGGGTTTTCTCCGGGTGCTCCGGTTTCCTCCCACAGTCCAAAGATGTGCGGGTTAGGATGATTGGCTATGATAAATTGACCCTTAGTGTTAGGGGGATTAAATACGTGGGGTTACGGGGATAGGGTGGGATATGTGTTGGTGTAGGGGCTACGGGGATCGGGTGGGATATGTGTCGGTGCAGGCTCGATGGGCTGAAATGGCCTCTATCTGCACTGTGGGGTTTCTGTGATTCTGTGATTCATCCCTGGGTATGGAGCTATCCTGTCCCATCGGCAGGACAGACCCACCAGGGGTGGTGGCACAGTGGTATACAGTCGGGAAGGAGTGGCCTTGGGAGTCCTCAACATTTACTCCGGACCCCATGAAGTCTCATGCCTTCAGGTCAAGCATGGGCAAGGAAACCTCCTGCTGATTACCACCTACCGCCCTCCCTCAGCTGATGAATCAGTACTCCTCCATGTTGAACACCACTTGGAAGAAGCACTGAGAGTAACAAGAGCACAGAATGTATTCTGGGTGGGGGACTTCATAATAATAATCATAATCAACTTTATTGTCATTGTTAGTGCACAAGTGCAGTACAACGAAATGTAGGCTTGCGGCTCCCAAGAGTGTACATTTAGATTAAGACATTTAAACATTCAACATTCATTTGGCTTGTAATACATTAACATAAACATTATAAAGTGCATTGGCAGATGTGCAGGCTTTAGAGTTTATTTGTGGAGTTCAGTAGGATGACAGCCCTGGGAAAGAAGCTGTTCCTGAATCTGGTCGTTCGGGTGCGAATGCATCTGTAGCGTCTCCCAGATGGCAGGGGGGCGAACAGACTGTGGCTGGGATGGGTAGGGTCTTTGATGATGGTCAGTGACCTCCGTAAACAGCGTTTCTGATAGATGTTCTCTGTGGTCGGTAGCCGGGTGCCGGTAATGCATTGGGCAGTTTTGACTGCCCACTGCAGGACCAAGAGTGGCTTGGTAGCACTACTACTGGCTGAGTCCTGAAGGACATAACTGCCAGTCTGGGCCTGCGACAGGTGGTGAGAGAACCAACAGGAGGGAAATACCTACTTGACCTCGTCCTCACCAGGCTACCTGTCGCAGATGCATCTGTCCATGACAGTATTGATAGCAGTGACCACCGCACAGTCATTGTGGAGATGAAGTCCCGTCTTCACACTGAGGACACCCTCCATCGTGTTGTGTGGCACTACCACCATGCTAAATGGGATAAATTCAGAACACATCTAGCAGCTCAAAACTGGGCATCCATGAGGCGCTGTGGGCCATCAGCAGCAGCAGAATTGTATTCTACCACAATCTGTAACCTCATGGCCTGGCATATCCCTCACTCTACCATTACCATCAAGCCAGGGGACCAACCCTGGTTCAATCTGGAGTGTAGAAGAGCATGCCAGGAGCAGCACCAGGCGTACCTAAAAATGAGGTGCCAACCTGGGGAAGCTGCAACACAGGACTACATGCAGGCTAAAGAGCGGAAGCAGCATGCTATAGACAGAGCTAAGCGATCCCACAATCAACAGATCAGATCAAAGCTCTGCAGTCCTGCCACATCCAGTTGTGAATGGTGGTGGACCATTAAACAACTAACGGGAGGAGGAGGCTCCATAAATATCCCCATTCTCAATGATGGTGGAGCCCAGCACGTGAGTGTAAAAGACAAGGCTGAAGCGTTTGCAACCATTTTCAGCCAGAGTGGATGATCCATATTGGCCTACTCCTGAGGTCCCCACCATCACAGAAGCCAGTCTTCAGCCAATTCGATTCACTCCACGTGATATCAAGAAACGGCTGAGCGCACTGGATACAGCAAAGGCTATGGGTCCCGACAACATCCCAGCTATCGTGCTGAAGACTTGTGCTCCAGAACTAGCCGCGCCTCTAGCCTAGCTGTTCCAGTACAGCTACAACACTAGCATGCAACTAGACCCGGACGATGTTCAGGCTTGGGAAGATAAGTGGCAGGTAACATTCGCTCCACAGAAGTGCCAGGCAATGACTATCTCCAACAAGCGAGAGTCTAACCACCTCCCCTTGACATTCAACAGCATTACTATTACCGAATCCCCCACCATCAACATCTTGGGGGGTCACCATTGACCAGAAACTTAATTGGACGAGCCACATAAATACTGTGGCAACAAGAGCAGGTCAGAGGCTAGATGTTCTGTGGCGAGTGTCTTACCTCCTGACTTCCAAAGCCTTTCCACCATCTACAAGGAGTGTGATGGAATACTCTCCACTTGCTTGGTTAAGTGGAACTCCAACAACACTCAAGATGCTCTACACCATCCAGGGCAAAGCAGCCCGCTTGATTGGCACCCCATCGACCACCTTAAAGATTCACACTTTCCACCACCGGTGTACCGTGGCTGCAGTGTGTACCATCTACAAGATGCACTGCAGCAACTCGCCAAGGCTTCTTCGGCAGCACCTCCCAAACCCGCGACCTCTTCCACCTAGAAGGACAAGGGCAGCAGGCTCATGGGAACATCACCACCTCCAAGTTCCCCTCCAAGTCACACACCATCCTGACTTAGAAGTATATCGCCGATCCTTCATCGTCACTGGATCAAAAACCTGGAACTCCCTACCTAACAGCACTGTGGGAGTACCTTCACCACACGGACTGCAGCGGTTCAAGAAGGCAGCTCACCACCACCTTCTCGAGGGCAATTAGAGATGGGCAATAATTGCTGGCCTTGCCAGCGATGCCCACATCCCATAAACAAATAAAATTTAAAAAAAATTCTCCATATCCCTTGATTCCCTTAGAGTCTAAAAATCTATTGATCTCTGTCTTGAATATACTCATCGACTGAGCATCTATAGCCCTCTGGGGTAAAGAATTCCAGCGATTCACAACCCTTTGAGTTAAGAGAGTCTGTAGTACCATATAACTACTTTTTCTGCCTATTTTCTCCTGCTCTCTCCTGAAGACATTGGCTCATACTGGAATACAGTGCCTTGGGCACTGGCACTCCCTGTTACCTCACCCACTGACCATTTATCATGTGTCGGCACACTATTGTATCATGGAGGGCATGGCAGCTGAGCCCAGTTCTTCCCTCACCTGACTCCCACGTGTGCTCGCTTCCCAGCAGAACACACTGGATAGTGATCAGGATAGAGCCGACTTGTTTTTGCCCCTTTCTGAGCTTATGGGAGCTGAGATCAATTGTAGTACCCCAATTAGTGCCACGGCTGAGATCAGCTAACTCAGCCCCACAGTAAGCATTACATTTACCCACTGTGTCGCTGAATCATTCTCGATTTAGAGATATCCTGCAGGTTTAGTTCAAAGTTGTAAATAACAACGGAGAATGATATTTAGGAGATTATGCTGAGTACTTCACTCCTAGAAATGTCTGTATCTATGTGTCCAATATGAAGGGGGAGCATAATAACTTCATCTATCATTATTACATTTGTTCTCCTGCTCTGACATGGGGAAAATTCCATATTTACTCATAATAAAAGAATTAGTGAAGCTGTCAATAAATTTTCAGGCATAATTTAATCACTTGGTACCTAAAAGGTTGATAATATGATCTGCCATTTACACATAGCTGTCTAGAGAAAATGATGGATTAATTGACTGATGGCTAAAGTTTCTTCTAAATATAATGCTTAGTCAGTTTATTTGATTTGAGTAAAGTAACTTTCTCTAATATAAGATTTGCTCAGAGGCAATAGGAGAATAAATGGTTATCAAACCAAACTTAATTAGTCTGTTCTAGATTGATGTTACTTTGGGAGTCTTAGCTGTAATTGTGGAGAGCAGATTGTTAAGAGTTTGGTTCATTATTTTCTCCGTAAGCTGTGTTACGCAAACTACCTATGGAATATTAAAATGTCAATTCATTTTAATAAATGCTTGTAAGTAAATTAGGTAATTAAGCAAGGATAAAGATGATTTCTTTAATTATTTCAGATACTTTCCTGGCTCTATCTGTTTTGCCACTTTCTTGTGATAGCCTTTTGATGTTTTGTGATTCCTTGTTGAAATATCGCTCTCTTTACAGTATCAGTTCTCTAATGTCGTAGTTTCCTCGTGACATCAGAACATAGTTAAGCTTCTTCAGTGTTTGTCTTGAGGGTGAATGTTAGTTTTAGGAAATAGAGCACTTTCCCATTTCAGGCACTCCTAGGCCAGGTTCATCATGGAGTAGATGCAGAGGTAGGCTCCCTCTATTCTGCCCCAACAATATTACTTACCATGTGCCTCAGAATAGCACCCACTATATACCAGTGTGACAAATCACATTTCCCACACCTGACATCCTTGCGGCTCTGCTGAGGTGGGACTGCCAATTAGTGCCAAATCAAGGTTAGTTTTAGACCGTAGGCCCACACCCAATACAAACTAAATTGAACAAATTGATTTCATGTCAGAGTCAAAAGGACACTTCAAGGCCTTTGAACAATTACTAGAATGTTGTATGAGTCCTTTTTGATTAATAGCAAAGCATGTGCGAAAGAGTAAACTGACTATTTCATCAGTTGAAAATTGTCATCCTTATTTGCAGGAATATAAATAATAATTCACGCACTCTCCTCAACAGCGATCTGCATGGTAACCTTAATTGTGTTATGTAATCTGCAAAATGATTGTCATTCTAAGTAATAATTAATAATCGCTGAACTGTACCAGGGAACTGAGAACAGGAAAGCTGGTCTGAAGAACTGAACCCCTGATACACAGTGTTAAAGCCCATTATTATTCAAACCATTACCTTGTTTCTTGGTCCATTGCAACTTTCACAGACTGCTGACCAGACTCTGACCTCTGTAAGGAAACCCTTTATTGCTGCTGCTGACATGCTGGGGGAAGGGAAGAGATTGGTTAACACCCTGCCACATGCCAAAACATTCACTCCTCAGACTGACCTTGATGTCTTCAGTTGAGTCTAATTATATAACGTTCAGCCAAGTGCTGTTTCTCTAAATAGTATTCTGATTAAATGACATTTAATAATCGTTGTGCTCTGTTATTTTGACCGTGCCCTTTTCTTCAGTGAAGGTGTCAGCAATTCAGGCCATTTGTGTGTGTGTTTGCATTTCCATTGAGGTTAAGGGCTGATCAAACATAGACTAAGTTGTCCAAAGCAACTGAGTCTACTAGTTCTTGCGTTGTCAGAAATCAGCCTTCTCTTTCACCTGCAGCTGCTGGTCTCATGCCCTTCTGTATGGCGTTTGAAAGAGGGGCCTTTACCAGTTCTATAAGAGTTATAAACAATGCCTTGTGAAATATGAAGCTGCTGGAAAAAAATGAGGAAGGAACATGTATTTTGTAAAAACTGTTAGTCTGTGGTAGCAATACCTATGCTGCTTTTTAAAAAAAAAACCTGAAAGCCACCATTTATACACGAGACGCAACAACATCTTCTTCTATAGGCCAGAACTTGCAGAATGCTGCACAGATACAGTGGAGTTCTCTTATTAAAATATATAAAATAATCTGTCAAACAATAAAGTAGAAAGTGACATTGATATGAGCTTATTAAACCACACTAGGATAGAAACAGAACTGAGCATGAAATAGAAAAAGGAGTAATCCAAGCAAATGAGGAAAGGAACTAATGTACTATGAAGAGATGAGAAATGTTTAAAAACAGGTACTAAGGAGTTTAAAAACTTTGGCTTTTATTTAACAACAACTTGCATTTATATAACGCCTTTAACGTAGTAAAACGTCCCAAGGCGCTTCACAGGAGCATTATCAAACAGAAATTGACACCAAGCCACATCATGAGATACTAGGGCAGATAGAGGTAGGTTTTAAGGAATGCCTTAAAGGAGGAAAGAGAGGTGTTGAGGTTTAGGGAGGGAATTCCAGAGCTTAGGGCCTAGGAAGCTGCAAGCACAGCCGCCAATGGTGGAGCGATTAAACTCGGATGTACAAGAGGCCAGAATTGGAGGAGCGCAGATATCTTGAAGGGTTGTAGGGTTGGCAGAGGTTACAGAGATAGGAAAGGGCGAGGCCATGGAGGGATTTGAAAATAAGGATGAGAATTTTTAAATCAAGGCGTTGCTTAACCGGGAGCCTTAATTAGAATACTATGTAGGTCAGCGAGTACTGGGGTGATGAGTTAACGGGACTTAGTGCGAGTTAGGATATGGGCAGTAGAGTTTTGGATGAGTTTAAGTTTATGGATGGTGGAATAGTCAAGTCTAGAAGTAGCAAAGGCATGGATGAGGGTTTCAGCAGCAGATGAGCTGAGGCGGAGTTGGGCGATGTTACGGAGTTGAAAATAGGCAGTCTTAGTGATGAAGCGGATATGTGGTCGGAAGCTCATCTCGAGGTCAAGTATGACATCAAGGTTGTGAACAGTCTGGTTCAGCCTCAAGCAGTTGCCATGAAGAGGGATGGAATCGGTGGCTAGGGAACGGAGTTTGTGGCGGTGACTGAAGACAATAACTTCGGTCTTCCCGATATTTAATTGGAGAAAATTTCTGCTTATCCAGTGCTGGATGTTGGACAAGCAGTCTAACAATTTAGAGACCATGGAGGGGTTGAGAGAAGTGGTGGTAAGGTAAATATGGAACCTGACATGTTTTCGGATGATGTCGCCGAGGGGCAGCGTGTAGATGAGGAATAGGAGGGGCCAAGGATAGATCATTGGGGGACTCCAGAGGTAACAGTGTGGTAATGGCAAGAGAAGCCATTGCAGGTTATTCTCTGGCTACGACTGGATAGATAGGGATGCAACCAGGCGAGTGCAGTCGCGCTCAGCTGGACGACGGTTGAGAGGCATTGAAGGAGGATGGTGTGGTCAACCATGTCAAAGGCTGCAGACAGGTCGAGAAGGATGAGAAGGGATAGTTTACCATGGTCACAGTCACACAGGATGCCATTTGTGACTTTGATAAGGGCGGTTTCAGTACTGTGGCAGGGGATATATCAATATCCACCTGGAGGAGATGGCCAAGCAGTTCATGCTATTAATGAGGACTATTTGCTTATTAACCCCTAGGTTAGTTGTACATAGTTGAGGTTCTTTAAGATGTCAGTTTGGTTCATTTGTTCACACATGCCCTTGAGTCAGTAGGTTGTAGGTTCAAGCTGCGCTCTGAGGCTTGAGTGCAAAATCCAGGCTGACATTTCAGTGCAATACTGAAGGAGTGCTATATTGTCGGAGGTGCTGTCTTTCAGATGAGACATTAAACCGAAGCCCCGACTTCCTGTACAGGTAACTGCTAAAAAATCGAATGGTAGTACTCTAAAGGAGAGCAGGGAGTTCTCCAGGGGCCCTGGGCACCATTCCTCGCTCAACCAACACCAGCAAAACTGGTCATTCATCCCATTGCTGGGGTTCTTGCCTAATGGTTCATTTGATAAACACATTGCCCAGTGTGGTCTGAGGCTCCTAGTTTGATCCCCAGTCTGTGCTGAGTTTGCCGATCTGGGTCAGGGTGATGGTGCATCAATTTGCCTCAGTGCACCTAGGCTCGGCAGGGGAGAAGGTTCTGCTCTTGATCGCTGTCCAACGACTCCTGCTGAAACCACACGTGTTACCGATGAGTGAGGATAGGTTTGGGTTTGTCCATCACTAATGCTGCTTTATAGTGGTTGGAAAGCGATGTGATTTGATTGTGGCATTTGTGCCCCATTCCCTCTTGATATGAGAACACCTTTGTTTTCTTCCAAAGCTCACTCTTACGAGGCAAATGAGTTCCGGTCACAGGCAGCCCAATGACTTGGACTTGAACTCTTATCTCTTGGTTAGGAGTCAATAACTTAACTTCTCTTGAGTAAATAGGTTACCATTGAAATGTTATTTGACTAGAAGCCAATATATTATAGGAAACATTACACTTAAGATGATCCTTAATATTGAGGACTAATGGGCCTAGAAATTGGGTATAGCCCCGCTTGAGGCGTTAGAACTGGCGCTGCGCAAAGTTTATAGCCAGACGCAACTTATCGCCGCCTGGCGCGATATTGGGTTGCATCGCCCCCAAAGGTGATTGAGGCGCGACTTCAGACGTTGCATGGGACTCCTAAGGCGCAAAACTTCTGGCGCAACCCAATATCGGCGCAGGCGGGCGCAGTGCAGGTGCTCTCAATTACCGAAAACCACGAGACTTCCAGGCGCCGGCCGGCTCTTAAAGGGGTGGGTCAGTCAGCCTCAGCTTCCACACTCAGCGCCTTGTAGGCCTCAGAATCGGCGCAGGCCCTTCTGTGGCGCAAAAACCTTGGACCAGATGGAGAAGGTGAGACAGAGAGCAGAGCGCTTCAGCAATGAGGCTCTGGAGCAATTGGTGGCCGCAGTGGAGCGCCGTCGAGATGTTCTGTACCCAGACAATGGCAGGAGGCCGAATCAAAAGGAATACCACCGAGCTTGGAGGGATGTTTCTCAGAGGGTCAACTCCAGCAGCATGGTGACCAGGAGCCCTGTACAGTGCAGGAAGAAATTCAACGACCTCACTCGGGTCGTGAGGGTGAGTGGTGTTTATTCAAACTTCTGAATCCCTCCATCTGCACCTGACTTTATGGCTACAGGGTGCGCGATGCCCCAATGGCCATGTGTCAGCAAGCACCCATGGCCCTTTCTGGGCACACACATGCACATTTGACTCAGGGCATCATGTAAGGGCTCTTCCACCATGGGGGGCATGAGATGATCACTCCGGGCATCATGTAACATAACTTCCCCTTCTTTCCCCTGCAGTCCAAGCTGGCGAAGAATCGCAAAGACCAGCTTCGAACCGGTGGAGGACCTCCACAAGTGGTCACTCTCACGGATCTCGAGGAGAGAGTGCACCAGATTCTTGGTGGATGTCTGAGTGGTCCTGTTACCACTGCAGCTGCCGACCCCATTGTCGACAGCGATGGTAAGGTTCTCACCTTTTACAGCTGTCTCCTTCCACTTGGTTCCCCCGCCAGCATGCTTTCTCACTGTGGAGCCATGTCATAGCCTTGCCGCAATCTGGCATGCCTTGCTGCCAACCTGTCCTTTTGCTAAAGCCACTCTTCTACCTCCTTGCTTTCAGATGCTGCATCACCAGCTCGGGATCAACGCCCTGAAGCTGCCAGTGCCTGTGCCTCCGGAGGCGAGGATCAGGAGGAAGCCGGACCATCCGTTCCAGCCGCAGGGGAGCCTTCACATCTGCAGACTGGGGATAGTAGTTCCCTGGAGGGGAGGGGGGGGGTGGCTCTGATGCGGAGCCAGTTGCCGGAACAAGCGGCCTGCAGCAACGCGAGGGGGGTAGGCAAGTTCGGCCACCGGCTCCCCGGAGGGCAAGGCACGGAACGATGATTGCTGCACAGAGTGCAGAGGAGGTGCGGAGTCTGGCTGAAATGAGCACCCAGGCCCGGCTCAGGCACACTGAGCTTATGGCTGCAGTGGGGAGGATGCCTCAGTCGACAGAAACACTGGCAAAGAGTGTGCTGGACTTTGGGGCAGCAATGGAGAGGATTGTCCAGGGCTTCGGGCAGCAATGGAGAGGACTGTCCAGGGCTTCGAGGCCGCTATGGAAAGGACTGTTCAGAGCTTCGGACAATCCCTGGAAAGGTCTGTCCAGGGCTTGTCCGAGGCAGTGGAACGGACTGCTCCGGCCTTATCCGAAGCAATGGAAAGAACTGTCCAGGGCTTCTCCGAAGCACTGGCACCTGCCACACAGGTCCTCACTGCTGCCACGCAGTCACTTGCTGGCCTCGTCCACACCCAGATTGAGGCAACGCGAACTCTCACTGCTGCCACCCTATCTGCATCAGTTAGGATCACCCCGGGCCCTTCCAGTACCACACGAGGCCAGGAATCAGTGGAGCAGTCGATTGTGGCGGCTGAGCCGAACCGGTCCCCTCAGAGAGCCAGTGTGTCGTCCGACCATGGTGCAGGTGTCCTCTCTCGGCAGGTGACCATTGCTCGTGCCAGCGCTGGGACGTCTGCAGTGCAGCTGCCACCACCTGCAGTGCACACTGCTTCCAGCCATGCCCAGATCAAGCAGCCTGCGTCCGCACCCTCCAAGCCCAGAGGTCGTTCAGGCCGTCCCTCAGGGGATTCTGCGATTCCAGACAGCTGGCGTCCCCCAGCCTTGACCCCGCCACTGGGGTTCAATTACGTAGGAGCAGCAGGGAGGGAAGGGGCTGACCGCGAAAGAGAAGTCGGTCTCCATCAAGGGGCCAGCAGTAGAGGGAGTTGCAGGCCGAGCCGGGCAGTGTGAAGGAGGTACCGGGAGAGTGAACCCAACAATACAGCGGCCCGTCCGATATTCTTTTCTCCCCCCGAACCGAACCACGGCCCGTCTGATATTCTTTTCTCCCCCGCCTCCCCCCCCCCCCCGACCCGACCCCCGACCCGTCCGATATTCTTTTCTCCCGACCCAACCCGAACCGCGGCCCGTCCGATATTCTTTTCTCCCCCCTGACCCCCCCCCCCCCCCGGACCGGACCCCCCCCCCCGGACCCCTTCCCCCCCCCTGACCCACCCCCTTCCCAACCCCAACCCCCCTTGGACACCCCCCCCCCCGACCCCGACCTGGACCGGACCCCCCCGACCCCGACCTGAACCGCGGCCCGTCCGATATTCTTTTCTCCCCCCCCCCCCCCGACCTGATTTGCGGGCCAGCTTAGTAGGTGTCAGCCGATATCCGGCTTTCCAGAGAAGCAGGAAGGAGAATGAGACACGGAACAGTCGCAAGAGGTAGCCTGAACTTTTAAAATTTATATTAAATACAAATTTCCCAGTCTTATAATAATACCTTCTGAAATCCGAAAAATTCCGAAAACCGAAACTCAGCTGGTCCCAAGGCTTTCGGATAAGGGATAGTGTACCTGTACTCGTAACTATTTACACTCATGGTGGCCTTCATGGGCTTTGAACGATCCGAAGTGCGCAGGACGAATGACAGCCATCATTCCATCAGAGGGGCCTAGAACCGAGTCCTTATGAGCCTCTGATGGACGGCCCTTCCACTTTCAGGAGCCCTCCCATCTTCCTCCTCCTCCTCCTCCTCGTCCGCCTGCACTTCCTCCTCCTCCTCCTCCTCCTCGTCCGCCTGCTCTGCTGGACCTTGAGGGTCGGCTGGCATTGGCTGGGTTCGTCGAATGGCCAAGTTGTGGAGCATGCAGCAGACGACGACGATGCGACCCACATGACCCACAGACGAGTACTGCAGGGCTCCCCCCGAATGGTCCAGACAGCGGAAACGCTGTTTGAGCACACCAATAATGTGCTCGACAATGTTCCTGGTCGCCTGATGGCTGCTGTTGTAAAGCTCTTCTGCCGGGGTGGCGGGCAAACGGAGTGGGGTCATGAGCCATGGGCACAGAGGATAGCCCTTGTCGCCCAGAAGCCAGCCTCGTGGGTGAGCCGGGCCCTCACAAAGGTCAGAAACTGAGGTCTGCCGCAGGATGAACGCATCGTGGCTGCTCCCAGGGGATTGTGCGTTGACTGCCATGATCATCTGGCGGTGGTCACAGACCAGCTGGACATTGAGGGAGTGGAACCCCTTTCGGTTGCGGAACTCCTCTGGATTCTGCAATGGCGCCCGCAAAGCACGTGTGTGCAATCTATGGCCCCCTGCATCATGGGGAAGTCCGCAATAGCAGCGAAGCCCTGCGCGCGCTCTGCCTGCTTCTCCAGGGTCACAGGGAAGGTGATTAATTGACGCCTCCTTCTATAGAGGGCAGCTGTCACTTGCTAGATGCAACAATGCACTGCAAATTGTGTTATATTCGCGATGTCCCCAGTGGCTGCCTGAAAGGATCCGCTTGCGTAAAAGTTCAGGGCAACAGTCACTTTGACGGCAACCGACAGAGAGGTCCTGCACCGTAGACGCGGCTGCAGATCCTCAGCAAGCAGGTGGCACAGCTCAGTCACAACCTCCTTACCGAATCTGAGCCTTCGCAGACACTGCTCCTCGGACATGGTAAGGTATGACACCTGCTGCCTGAAAACCCTCGCAGCGTATCGTCGGATTGGCCGACCTCCATTGCCCCTCCTCCTTCTGGGCAATCCCGGCCCTCCCGCCGTCTCTGTGCCCCTTCCAAGTGTCCGGCCATGAGGACGTTCCCCTCCAAAGCAGCTCCCATTGCTATGCCAGACGGGCAACACGCAGTAATGTCTAGCGCTCCAACTGCTCCGGACAGGCCTGCAGGTCCCAAGTCTTCGAAGGCTAAATCCGAAAAGTTGTGTGCAACAGTAGTTCACCAACTCTCTCCAGCAACGAACAGAATGAACAGGCCAAGTGGCTGCAGCTTTTATACTAGAGCTGTCCCCTTTAAATAGCGCCCCCCGACTCCGAGAAGGGCCTGGGAATGTTCCATCCAACTGTCACTAATAGCGCCAGGCGGAAAGGTTCCGGGCGCCACCGAATATCCGGTCAGGGGGCGCCAAAAAGGCGTTGCACACTGAAATGATGTCATTAACTGCCTGCGCACACGGGCGCGCGCTAAGAGTTAGCGCTGGCGCTAAATGGATACGCAATATGGGAGGTGTTGCTATATTCATTGCGCCCGCCCGAACATTGGGTAACGCCCCAATTCTTGGGCTCTTTAGGCGCTAATCGCTGGTGCAACCAACCGAATTTCTAGGCCATGGTATCTTAATTCATCACCTCAAATTGCTCTCACCAGTGACATACCTGTTAACCACCAATACTTCATCCTGGTACCATACAGCTCCAAATACTCTCTCCAAACACAATGCAAGCTTGGGACAGAATCGCTCAATAAACAGCTAGTTGTTTTTTCAGAGTTCAAGTGGGCAATGTATATAATTTTTCACCTCTTGGTAAGAACATGGAGAGCAGTGAAAATGTTTGTCATTGTTTCTAACATGTGTGTAGACTTCAAATAATGCATTGAAAATCACACTGTTTTCTTCCTTCTGGTCACCTGTGTTGTAATTGTTGCACACTGCACTCATAGTTCCACAGACCAGCTCTCTCTCCACCACTGTCCCAAGCTTGGCAAGAACAGGTAGGGGTTAGGGTTAACCTTTCTCCCCCTCTGTTTTGCCAACACAGACTCTACACAACCAAAAACCCCTGCTAACTGTCAACAACAGGGCAGTAAATGCCACGACACAGTCACTCCTAGAAGCACCTCTTGCTGCATTCTGTATCCACACAGCACGTTTGATTAGTACTTTGCTACTCCAGAATTGTGAGATCTGCATCACTCCAATGGATAGGTACCCTGTATTGTAACTTTTATGATGCATTGTAACTGTGAACCTCACTTATCCAGTGAATGCAGTGGTGTTTGAAGCAAGGACATTGGGCGAATGCTACACTCTATTTTTGTTGAAACACAAAAAGGAACTTAATGTTCTAAATCCATCATCCTCTCTACAAGTTTTTTTATGTCATTGGTGATATATTTAAAAAATTAATTCTGAAAAATAATTTTTACCAATTTCCAAAGCACCATGCTGGTTTACGTTACAAACTTAATCTTTATTAAAATCATGTAATCTGTAACTTCTAGAAGCATTAATTTGTTTAATTTTGTAATGAGCAATGTGTGTTACATTGGAAGTCCATATGAATAAGAACTGGTAAATTTCTCCATTAAATATTATTTGTTTTTGTTCAAAGCTGTAATTGTATCATAATGAAAATAACTCCTGAGACAGCATGTAACAACAGGGTAACTTTTTTTCAAGTTATGCAAATATGCCAAATTCATTTGCTTAATAACAGTAATTTCACATTTATAACTTCTGTGACAATTGCAAATAATTACTCTAATTCCTCCAGGAAAATAGAAAATTCTCAAGGTTGTTAGTAATGCAGAAAAGTACATGGGAAGAAATGATTGGACTATGAACTTCCATACACATTAATAATAACTTAATTGTTTTATCAGGGAAGCAGTGCAACATTTATCAATCTAATAGTTTTTTAGGGAGGAAGTAAACTTGACGCTTTTTTAAATTTATTGCCTCCATAATAATGTGGTGTAATACTTTGTGCATGAATAGCCTAGCACACACTTGTTTCAAATTGCTTTTGTATTGCATACTGCATCACGTCATCCCCAGGAAACATCCACGGTATACTACAGGGCGCATGCCTATCATGTCACGACGTTGCACGTGTCACGACCTCACCGCAGGGTATTTGTTACCAGTGGAGCAGTGTGTTTACTGCAGCCGGTTAGACTAGCAGCAGCTGGTTTTAAAAATAAATATCTTGCTGGCTGCCAGACATCTAAAATCCAGTCTCTTGATCTCGCTGCCACCTTGTGCAGTTTATGTGGGACAAAGAAAAAATCCAATTGATGTTGATTTTCCAGGTGTTGGTATATTCTCCATCCTATTTCAAAACTTGAATTTTGATGAGAAATGGATTTGGAACCCATCTTCCAGCAATCTGCATTTTCTGCTGTGTTTATATTTGAATGAAGCGTGTTTCCTTGCAGCACCTAAAACTGCCCCATATACAACATTGCTGGGCAGGAAAAGACCAGCTGGTCCATCAAACCTGCCTCATGCCATGATGGCCGGAGCATCATGACTAAACACTTCTTCCCTCCCTCCTCCTCCCACCCACCTACCCCTGCAGCCATGTAATCTGGAAGAGGCCAAAAGACAGAGAAAAAAGTTTTGACAAACGTCTTGGTCAAAGAGATGGGTTTTAATCTGGGTCTTAAAGGATGAGAGTCAGAAAGACATAGGCCTAGAAATTGAGTTTTGGCTTAGCCAGGGCTTTAGCGCCGGAAGTTAGTGCCGGCGCTAAGTCCCCCTGCGCGCGCCAAAAATTCAGCAGGGCCGCGCCCAAACGGCTGCCGGCGCTACTGAAGGGTCTTTGCGGCGGTAAATCGGCGCTAACTGCCGTTTCGCGCCGCAATTCCGGCGCTGCGGCACCCGATGCGGTGCGGCAGGCTCGGGAAGTGCAGGCCTCCTCCTTCCCTTAAGGAGGAGCTGCCTGCACCCGGCCGCGGCCCGCGAAAATCTTTTTAAAAATGAGCCCGGCACCTCGGACAAGTGCCGGGCTTGCTTCTGTTCCGGGGGGGGGGGGGGGGGGGGGGAAGTCCGGGGAGGGAGCTGCGGCCAGGCGGCCGGCGGGAAAGCGGCCGGCCGCCGCGGGGCCTTTAATGCGCCGGCGCAAAGACTTGTAAGACTCTGTTGCCAGAGTCTTAGTTGCGGCTGCCACGGGCGAGGCGGCCGCAACTGAATTTCGGCGCTGGGGCCCGTCGGCATGGCAACCGGGACGCTGCGCACACCGATGACGTCATCGGTGCCGGTGCAGCGCTACCGGTCTACCGCGGCGGAAGGGCCCCAGGCAATTTCGGCGCCGGCGCCAATTGCAGCGCTAGGCCCTCTAGCGCCGCAAAATCGGCGCTAAGGGCACTCAATTTCTAGGCCAAAGGGGTTTATTTATGCAGGGAATTCCAGAGCATGGGCCCTACGTGGAAATCTTGTATGTCCAGTCAAAAACACTCCGAAGTTTCCTGATCTGGCAGCAGACTTTTGCCATCCACCAGCTGCAAAACTTAAGTTCAGTCAGGTCAGCTCTAAAAGCCCAGACAACTCCACCTGCTTCCTTCCCCTCTGATTGGGAAAGCTACAGCCATCATTCTCTGCAGAGTAACAAGTGTTAGCACAGTGAAGAATTTATCCCTCAGAGTTTATTGGCTGATGGTGCTCTTGGCTTAACTGAGAAACAGTATGTGAGGAGGTTCGGGGTAAACAGATTTGGTGTCAATAACAGGAAGGCAGATTATTATCTGAATGGCAATAGATTGGGAGAAGGGGTAGTGCAACGAGACCTGGGTGTCCTTGTGCACCAGTCGCTGAAGGTAAGCATGCAGGTGCAGCAGGCAGTTAGGAAGGCAAATGGTACGTTGGCCTTCATAGCAAGAGGGTTCGAGTACAGGAACAAGGATGTCTTGCTACAGTTGTACAGGGCCTTGGTGAGACCACATCTTGAGTATTGTGTGCAGTTTTGGTCGGCTTATCTGAGGAAGGATATTCTTGCCATGGAAGGAGTTCAGCAAAGATTCACCAGGCTGATACCTGGGATGGCAGGAATGACGTATGAGGAGAGATTGGGTCGATTGGGCTTGTACTCGCTGGAGTTTAGAAGAATGAGGGGGGATCTCATTGAAACTTATAAAATTCTGGCAGGACTGGACAGACTAGATGCAGGGAGGATGTTCCCGATGGTCGGGGAATCCAGAACCAGGGGTCACAGTCTAAGGATAAGGGGTAGGCCTTTTAGGACAGAAATGAGGAGGAATTTCTTCACCCAGAGATGGTGAACCTGTGGAATTCTCTACCACAGAAGGCAGTAGAGGCCAATTCATTAAATATATTCAAGAAGGATTTGGATATATTTCTTAAGGTTAAAGGGATCAAGGGGTATGGGGAGAAAGCAGGTACTGAACTTGGATGATCAGCCATGATCTCATTGAATGGCAGAGCGGGCTCGAGGGGCCGAATGGCCTACTCCTGCTCCTATCTTCTATGTTTCTATGTTTCTATAGGTTGCTGAAAATTTGGGAATCATCTTGGTGAATCTTACTATCACTCGTGTCGGTGAATATATCTCAGCAGCCCTGAATGTTTATGCCACAGTGTCATTCAAGCTTCTATGGGGAATATACTTGATTCTGCAAAGCATAATATCAAGTTGAATATTGACAGTTATTGAAGTTAGAATAGTCTACTCTTGCATCCTTTATGCATTCTTAAGAAGTAGAAGCAAAACAATTGTGAAAGGAGCGGAGTTTCCACATAATTTGTGGAATTCGAGACACCGCTGAGTGTGGTAAACTGTGCACACATTGATACCCTCTTTTCCAAGTCTGAAAATTCAGTACTATACAGTAATCCAAAGGGATGACACTCGTTTAACATGCAGGTAATTTGTGATGCGCAGTACATTATTATAATTACAGGAAACTTTGGTTTATCCGGAGGTTGTATGTCCAGAATAATTGATCTAACGGCAAAAATCAGGAGCCGTTTTCTATAAGTTTTTTTTAGAGCTCGTTTTTTTTTTCACTAGTCAGGCACTGCAAGGCCTGTAGCTATAGCAACAGCTTCAGCTAGAGACACTTGCAGCTGCAGCCGACTCTTTAGAAGCTGTTGCTAAGCAACAGTGTTGTCAGATACGGAGATGAAAACCTCCGTATGCTTCAACATTAACTTTGTATGTCCGGCAGTTTTGATAGATCGGCAACACGCCGGTCCCATCGGTGCCGGATATCACAAAGTTTCCTGTACTTGGTTTCACACATGATTCTTTTTCCATTCCTAATGATTTATGTGTGCCAGGATTGTTCAAATAACCTGCTGCAAGGATGGCTACTGGGAGACCCAGAGTATGGCTTAAAGTGGCTCGTGACAGGCAAACAAAGTGGAACATAATTACAGCCATTGCTGTACAGAAATGTTTAAAACTTGCCCAAAGTGCTTTGCTGCCCAACATGAGCAGCAGTTCCAAGCAACTTTAAATTATTCTTCATATTAACTTCATTTACAAAATAACACTATTGTAACAAACAAGGTATCTTTATTCAGTTTTAATTTTTGGCAGTTCCTTCAAATCCGGTCAATGTACATAAGCATTTTTTTAAAGTAGCTGTTTATTTCAAATGCTGCAAGGTTGGTTCAAACTGACTCTTGAATGGTATGTTTGAGAGGGCGAACCAAGCTAACTTTGAAGAAAGTTAGATGGCGTGATTTGTTCAGTTAAATGCATGACAGCCATTTATTTTGAGTCTGTCTCTTATGAAATGGCATTTAATTGACTGTATCTGTTCATTAAGCTGAACTAAGTTGTGATTAGAAGGTATTTGGACTGATTGGAAGCTGCACAAGACACTGTAAAGATGAATGACCAGCTCAAGTAGTCAGAAGAGATTGTAAGAAAGAGAAGGGCTATGTTTATAAAAACTATCTATGAGATAGCTTAATACAGGTAGACTACCCTTTATCCGAACTTCCGAAAACCGAAAACCTCTAAAAACCGAAAGTTTTTTCATTCAGCGTAAGTCATGCGCACGACGCCGACCCCCGACCCCCCCGCCGACCCCCCTGCCGATGCCGACCCCCCCCGCCGACCCCGACCCCCCCGCTGACCCCGACCCCCACCCCTGACAAATTTCCCAGCCTTATAAAATACCTTCTGAAATACGAAATTTTCCGAAAACCGAAACACGGCTGGTCCCGAGGTTTTCGGATAAAGGATAGTCTACCTGTAGTAGATTGTAACTGATTTATTATTTTATTTATCTACTTGAGTTAGAGAGCTTGTTCATTGTTCATTTGATAAATTTGCTTCATATCTTAAACCAAAAATCGAGACCTGAGATGTTCTACCACTTTTGAAATCTGAAGTGAGAACTTATGGAGGCATAAGATAGTCCAGTAACTAATAGCAGTCACCAATAAGGGTTTGATGTTTATTTTTCTTGGCGTGCTACTGAAAGCTTACCTAGATCTCAAGAAAAGGACAGACACTCTTAAAGGGATGGGATGCTGGTTCTCGCCCAGGAAGCAAGATAATCTAGGGTAAGAAGGTTTAAAATAACCCACAAACATATCAGTAATATACAGACTTGGAATAGCCATAGTGATTTTTGACAGCCAGATTCTGAAATAGGTAGCAATTGGAAATCTGAGAATATCTTCTTCTTTTGGTAAGAAATCATTAATAACACTGTTGTATGATTTATAGCTGGTGATTTTGAGAAACTCATTTTCATTAGTGGGAATAGTTAAAACTGTCAAATTATTTCGCACCTGTATTAATGTTGTTTTCACAATAGTCAAGCAACCAGTGAGATACTAACTTATGTAAAGCAACCATTTCATTTATCTAGCTGCACTGTGCAGAAAACTGAAGTGTTCACAAATATATTAAATGTTTAGAAAGCCCATTTTATGACTGAGCCATGGAGGTCCTAGTAGATAGCATCAGTGGGATGATGTATTCACACTGAAGAATTCCTCTTCATTTCTTACAATTACTTACCTTTAATTCCAAAGCCATTATTTGAATAGAAAGGAGTTCAGTGTTCAAAGGTGAGCAAAGAGGGGATATGGCTGCCAATGTGGTGTCACTGTGGAATCCTTTATTTTTACCTACACATGTGTTATATCAAAAGAAAGCTCATTATTAGGGGACTCTTGTAGGCGTATTTATTTTTTGGTCGGACAAAAATTGTTCGCACATTATAAAAAAAACCTTCAAAATTCCACTCATTATCCACTCATTAGCATTGACTGACATCAAGGTCGACCAATCCTGTGCCGTCATGATTGACCAATCCTACAGTTGAGTCACCTGATGGTTGACCAATCGGTGTGTGTGG
>NC_140994.1:117810891-117997279 GCF_052327205.1 Somniosus microcephalus | reverse complement strand
GGTAGTTACTCAGACTGACGGAAGGTGGGAATTAGTGTGCCACAGGGATCGGTGCTGGGACTACTGCCGTTCATCATTTACATAAATAATTTGGACTCGGAAATCGAAAGTACAATTTCTAAATTTGCAGTTAACACCAAATTGAGGAGTGTGGTTAATACTGAGGAAGACTGCGGCAAAATACAAGAAGACATTAATAAACTTGCAGAATGGGAATGTAAATGGCAATGAATTTCAATATAGATAAATGTATAGTGATGCATTCTGGTAGGAGGAATAAGGAGGCCTCATATTCCTTGGAATATTAGAGTCCAAATGGGGTAGAGGGGTAAAGGGATTTAGGGGTACACATTCACAAGTCATTAATAGTAACAACGCAAGTTAACAAGGCCATAAAAATTGCAAACAAAGCACTGAACTTCATTTCTAGAGGAATAAAATTGAAAAGCAAGGAAGTTATGCTAAACTTGTATTGAACCTTGGTTAGACGACACTTGGAGTACTGTGTACAGCTCTGGTCTCCATATTACAAAAAGGATATGCAGGCACTGGAGAAGGTACAAAAAAGATTTACAAGGATGATACCAGGACTGAGAGGGTATAACTATCAGGAAAGACTGAACAGGCTGGTGCTCTTTCCTCTAGAAAAGAGAAGCCTGAGGGGTGACATAATAGAGATCTTTAAAATTATGAAGGGGTTTGATGGGGTAGATGTAGAGAGGATGTTTCCACTTGTGGGGGAGACCAAAACTAGAGGCTATAAATATAAGACAGTCATTAATAAATTCAATAAAGAATTTAGGAGAAACTTCTTTACCCAGCGAGTGGTTAGAATGTGAAACTCACCACCACGTGGAGTGGTTGAGGTGATTAGCATAGATGCATTTAAGGGCAAGCTAGATAAGTATATGAGGGAGAAGGGAATAGAAGTTTATGTTAATAGATTGAGATGGATGGAGGCTTGTGAGGAGCATAAACAAAGGCACAGATCTGTTGGGCCAAATGGCCTGTTTCTGTGTTGTAAGTACAATGTACTCTAATCCATTTTCCTGTCCCATATTTTTATATTCTTCCATTTTAAATATTTATCAGTTCCCTTTTTAAATTATGTTAAAGTTTCTGCTTCAGTAGCCATTTGCAAGAAAACATTTTGGCTGCGATTTTATTAATGGAGGCGGGTTGAGGGCGGGCCCCCTGCTCGGCAGCTTTCGGACCTGCTCCAGGATGCTGCCGCCCAGCAGTTACGATTTTACCTTGATTGGCCTCGTTACGGCTGACGTGCGAGTTCCTCCAGACAATTGCTTGGAACATGTCAGATTCTCGCCTCTGATGACGTGTTGTTTGAGTAAAAATTTAAAGGGGCCATGTCCCCTTTGCAAAAGCATTAGGTTTTTTCTCTTAAAGGTGCTGGCTGCTGCAGGAATGGCAGCCCCAAAAACTAAGGCTGCACCCAGATTCAATGAGGGCTCCCTCCATGCTCTTGTGGAGGGAGTTAGAGGACGTCAGGAGGTCCTCTTCCCTGGAAATGGAAGGAGGAGGCCTCCTCAGCAAACCAAGGCAGCTTGGCTGCAAATTGCTGAGGAGGTGCGTTCGAGGTCTGTGTGCAGACGCACATGGGTTCAGTGTCGAAAAAGGTTCAATGATCACCTGAGATCACCTAAAGTGTGGCCTCTGTTCTGGGAAATGGAAGTTCAAGAGTGAGGGCTCAGAGCGAATTCCATGTGGAATGTTGGTGTTGACACTGAGCGCAAACCACCGTTTATTGGACAGATGATGCCTGGGGTTTGGAGAATGTCGGACTTATATTCATTTCCATGTGCCAGCCACCTGTGGTTGAAGCATAAGCTTACGCGAATCTGGCATGGATGAGTGCATCCCTTGCCTGACAGCCAGCAATGTGGTCGCTTGCTGCTGGATTAGCCACATCTGGTTCCCGCAAGGCGTTGCTCCCCGTCCTCCTCCTCGTTCTCCTCCTCTTCCTCCAAGGAGGCTGTGTGCTGAGCCACTTGTTCATCCGGCAGCACTAAGCTGCGCTGCTGTGCGATGTTGTGCAGGGCACAGCAGACCACGACAATTCTGGACACCCTGGCTTGTGCATACTGCAAGGCTCCTCCAAATCTGTCTAGGCACCGGAAGTGCATTTTGAGCAAGCCGATGGTTTGCTCGATGATGCTTCTGGTGGATATGTGACTCACATTGTACCGCTCCTCAGCATCGTTTGATGGCCTCCTCGTCAGTGTCAAAAGCCACTTTTTCAGGGATAGCCCTTGTCGCCAAGTAGCCATCCGGAAAGTTGGTTTGGTGGATGGAAGAGCTGAGGCACAGTAGACTGGCGCAGGATGAAGGAGTCATAGCAACTGCCAGGGTACTTTGTGCAAACATGCATGATGACCTTCCTGTGGTTACACACCAGCTGCACGTTCAGGGAGGGAGGGGGGGGGTGGAGGGAGGGGGAGGGGGAGGGGGGAGGAGGGGGGAGGGAGGGGGAGGGGGAGGGGGAGGGAGGGGGCGGGAGGGGGAGGGGGGAAGGGGAAGGGGAAGGGAGGGGGCGGAAGGGGGGGGGGGAAGGGGGGAAGGGGAGGGAGGGGGGAAGGGGAGGGGGAGGGAGGGGGGAAGGGGGGGAGCCCCCGAGCCCCGCCCCCCGATGTCCCCGAGCCCCGCCCCCGATGTCCCCGAGCCCCGCCCCCGATGTCCCGATGTCCCGCCCGATGTCCCGCCCCCCCCCCCGATGTCCCCGATGTCCCGCCCCCCGATGTCCTGCCCCCCCCCGATGTCCCGCCCCCCCGATCTCCCGCCCCCCCCCGATCTCCCGCCCCCCGATCTCCCGCCCCCCCGAGCCCCGCCCCCTGCCCTCCGAGGCCCGATCTCACGAGCGCCGATCTCCCGAGGCCCGATCTCCGATCTCTCGAGCCCCGCCCCCCCATCTCCCGAGGCTCGCCCCCCCAATCTCCCGAGGCCGATCTCCCGAGCCCCGCCCCCCCCCCCGAGCCCCGATCTGCCGAACCCCGATCTCCCGAGCCCCGCCCCCACCCGAGCCGGCTTCAAGAGCAGAGAGAGAGACGCCGCCGCGCAACCTACCGCGTGAGGCCCGGCCAGACTCAAGTCGCGCGCGCTGACTCCTGCCCCACCTGCCTTTACTAAGATGGCGGCGGTGGCGACGCTCGGCTCAGGCCCGCCCCCTCCAGCCTTCACAAAGATGGCGGCGATCGCGAGCCGCTTGTTGAGCGCGACGGGTGGTGTCTAGCTCGGGCGTGGCTGGGCAACAGAGGCCCAGGCTTACAGGCCTGGAAAAACGGTGAAAGGTAGGAAAATTCTAGATGTTAGAGAAAAGATTTACAAATTAATTAACTTTTTTTAAAAACAATTTGTGTTTTAAAAGCAACTTTTTTTTTGCTGGAAATGTAGATTTGAAAAGAAACACGCAGAAAGTGGGAAAAAGAAATGAAAAGTTTGGAATCAAGATGGCGGCGACTCACCTCGGTTCAGAATGATAAGGCCCGCCCACACACGCACCGATTGGTCAACTGTCAGGTCACTGAACTGTAGGATTGGTCAATCATCACATCACTCAACTGTAGGATGGCCCGCCCGCGCACACAATGAACCCGCCCCCACTTGATGCAAATGAGCGGATAATGAGAGGAATTTTGAACGTTTTTTGGATACCGTCGGCACAATTTTTGTCCGACCAAAAAGTAAATATGCCTACAAGAGTCCCCTAATGATGAGCTTTCTTTTGATATAACATATGTGTAGGTACGCTCTATAACTTTTGATTGTATAGCCGGCCAGAGAGACAGACAGAGAGACAGACAGAGAGACATATCCTTTTATATATATAGATGTATGGAAAATCAGTTTAAAAAAAAAAAAAAAGCCCGCACTGTACAAGGTTTTTAGGGTTGGTATCTTTGCTGAGCTGATTGATCTTCTCATGAACCAATTATTCTTGTGCTGGGTTTGTTGGGTCTATGTGAAGATAACTCCATTTTTGACCTGACTGGGATCAGCTGTTCATTTTTCGGTGTCGAGCAAGCTTGAAAGCACCCACTTACATACAAAGCACAGTATTCTGCACAATAAATCTGGCGCCTTTTATTTCAAAGCTGAACCACAACCTTGAAAGACTTGTTGGTGATGGCGAGTAATTGAATCTGGCTGAATTTTCATAACTTAGATTCTTAATTCTTGAAAGTTCAGCTTTCTTTGTTTCTCTTTTAAGTCAACATGATTGAGCCCTACATAGTCTATAACATGCTTTGCTTTTATTTAGGATTGATTTAATGATTTGTTTTCAATTTTTTATGAGGAAGCACTTACCAGTAGGAGTTTGACATTTTGTCTGACCTTAATCATCAGGAGTACTATGAGAGGTTTATTCAGTGGTAAGAGAACTGTTAAAGCTCTGGAGCAAATGATAGGAAGTAAGTTAACAGCCTTTCAAATCTTCCGCAAAAAATCAATGGGGTTTAAATATGATGGACGTTGTGGATGTTGGTGTTTTTGCTACTTAAGGACTTCAACCTTTTACTGGGAAATGTGTGCTCAAAGTGTCAGCAAGATTTTTTAATGCATGTAATATATCACAGTGGACTCCTCCGTCAATTGAGATGTAACCTGTATTGACAAGCAGAGCTCCATGCTTTGCAAATGAAGTTGCAGAATCATAGTTTTGGATTTCCTTTGATGTGATGAGCCGTGTTCACTGAAAATGATTGCAAAACGAAAACTAAAAGTGGTCAGCAGCAGTGCAAAGGAGGTTGTTATCAGTGCATGCTTTTAGCTACAAGCTGGATCGAGTCTGGTGCTGTGGCTACTTTTTCTAAAGATTGCAAATTATGATACTCTATGGGGTTGATTTTCTTCTTCACCACTTGGGCGCTAATCTAGCGGAGCGCATCGCCCGGCCTTTATAGAACCTGATGGATTTTCAATCTACTAAAATCAGTGGCATGAAAATCAGACGGGTTCCATGGCGGGCAATCGAACCGCTCCACTCGATTTCTGCCCAGGCAGTGAAGGCGAAAATCTATGCCTGTGTTTCTTGAGTGATCACACGGCCCTACTTCTGTGTTCTATGTTGCATTTCTTTGGTGTTCTTTCCATGTGTGAAAAGCAGCTTATCAGTAATGAGACTATTCTTTAAAAGTATGAGCATCAACAATCTGTTGGGTACAAGGCCAGATGTTGGCTAGGATCCAAACCAATAGCCATCTAAGCTGAGAGTCGGATTTCATCACACACATCAGCTTGTTGGCATTTAAAAGAAAATCCACCTTTCCACAGATTAAAGGTTGTCAATGTTAACCAATCAGATCAGTTGATATGTGGGTCTGCAGGCTGTTCAAATGAATCAAGCAGATCCTATTTTCTCTCATTGTTGGTTGCGCACAACTTACGGAAGTAAAGTTTTTAAGATGAACTTGTTTTTTTGAAAGTCTCAGTTACCTGTCTGTTTGTCCCAAAGACATTATTTAAAGCAATGCAACTTTTTAAATCTTTATCTTTTCCTCTAAGGAAGATTTATTTTCTTCACGATCAGTTGTAGCCACATTTTTTGATATAAGGAAGGAGGTCCCTGGTGTGTGATACGCTTATCAATTACTTCATAAAAGGTGATGAGTCGAAGAAGAGATGATGAGTCGAAAGAAGAGATGAATAAGGCTTTTATTAGCTAAGAAGAGACCATGCTTCTTCGTGAGTGACTGAACAAGTCTGAACGAAACCCACACAGTGGTGGGTGGAGTCAGCTGAGGCATGCCTCCATACACAGCGCCACCCAGAGGTGGCAATATACAATACAGTGGTTTACCACATTCACCCCTTGTTTAATGTGAAGTCCGGCGGGGTGAAGGGTACTACAAGTTAAGTCTATCAGGAGGCCTTGTCTGACGTCCTGATCGTCGTGGTGGCGGCGGTGGTGTTGCAGCATCCGACGTCGGGTCTGGTGTCTGGGTGGTTGGCGAAGATTCCTGGGGCTTTGGCATGCCGTCTGCAGGGGTTGGGTTGGGAGGGGTGGTGGGGGATAACAGTGGTAAGGGGGATAACGGTGGTAAGGGGGATAACGGTGGTAATTCAGGGGTACCCGAGGGTGCGAGATCTCGTATGGAGACCGTGTCCTCCCGCCCGTCTGGGTATGTCACCCAGGCATACTGGGGGTTGGCGTGTAGGAGGTGCACCCGCTCGACCAGGGGGTCCGTTTTATGCGTCCTCACGTGCCTCCGCAGTAGGACGGGCCCAGGAGAAGTCAACCATGCCGGTAGCGAGGTTCCCGATGTAGACTTCCGGGGGAAAACGAACATTTTCTCATGAGGGGTCGCATTAGTGGCAGTACAAAGCAGTGACCGAATGGAGTGAAGTGCTGCAGGGAGGACCTCCTGCCAGCGGGAGGTCGGAAGGCCCTTAGATTTTAGTGCTAAGAGGACTGCCTTCCAAACCGTCGCGTTCTCCCTTTCCACCTGGCCGTTCCCCCGGGGGTTGTAACTGGTGGTCCTGCTCGTGGCGATACCTCTTGTTAGCAGGTACTGCCGAAGTTCGTCGCTCATGAACGATGAGCCCCTGTCGCTATGTATATAGCTGGGGAACCCGAACAGAGCGAAGATGTCATTCAGACACTTGATGACCGTGGTACTGGTCATGTCTGGGCAAGGGATGGCAAAGGGGAAACGGGAGTACTCATCAACTATGTTGAGGAAGTACACATTGCGGTCAGCGGAGGGGAGGGGCCCTTTAAAATCGACGCTCAGGCGTTCGAAGGGGCGGGTGGCCTTGATCAGGCTTGCTCTGTCCGGCCTATAGAAGTGCGGTTTGCACTCGGCGCAGATTTGGCAGCTCTTGGTCATGGTCCTGACCTCCTCGATGGAGTAGGGCAGGTTACGGGATTTGATAAAATGGAAAAACCTGGTGACCCCCGGGTGGCAGAGGTCATTGTGGAGGGACTGCAGCCTATCACTCTGCGCGTTGGCGCATGTACCACGTGATAGGGCATCTGGGGGCTCATTGAGTTTCCCTGGCCGATACAAGATATCATAATTGTAGGTGGAGAGTTCGATTCTCCACCTCAAGATCTTGTCGTTCTTGATTTTACCCCTCTGCTTATTATTAAACATAAAAGCTACTGAACGCTGGTCAGTGAGCAGGGTAAATCGTTTCCCGGCCAGGTAATGCCTCCAGTGACGCACCGCTTCTACAATAGCCTGGGCCTCCTTTTCGACGGAGGAGTGTCTCGTCTCGGGGCCCTGGAGGGTCCTTGAGAAAAAGGCCACGGGTCTGCCCGCCTGGTTAAGGGTCGCGGCTAGGGCGAAGTCGGAGGCATCGCTCTCCACTTGGAAGGGGATGGACTCATCCACCGCGTGCATTGCGGCCTTCGCGATATCGTTCTTGATAAGAGTGAAGGCTGCACACGCCTCTGGTGTCAGGGGGAAGGAGGTGGCTTTGATGAGGGGCCTGGCTTTGTCTGCATAGAGGGGCACCCACTGGGCGTAGTAGGAGAAAAACCCCAGGCATCTCTTCAGTGCTTTTTGGCAGTGGGGAAGGGGTAGCTCCATTAGGGGGCGCATTCTGTCGGGGTCGGGCCCGATGACTCCGTTCTCCACCACGCAGCCGAGGATGGCCAGGCGCTTGGTGTGAAACATACATTTTTCCTTATTGTACGTTAGGTTCAGCCGTTGGGCCGTACGGAGGAAATTTGCTAGATTAACGTCGTGGTCCTGCTGGTCGTGGCCGCAGATGGTGACGTTATCCAAATAGGGGAAGGTTGCCCGCAGCGCGTTCTGGTCAACCATTCGGTCCATCTCCCTTTGGAAGACCGAAACCCCGTTGGTGACGCCGAAGGGGACCCTAAGGAAGTGGTAGAGGCGGCCGTTTGCCTCGAAGGCAGTATACTGGCGGTCCTCATGGCGGATGGGCAGCTGGTGGTACGCTGACTTAAGGTCGATGGTGGAGAATACTTTGTATTGCGCAATCTGATTGACCATATCAGATATGCGAGGGAGGGGGTACGCGTCCAGCTGGGTGTACCGGTTTATGGTTTGGCTGTAGTCGATTACCATGCGGCGTTTTGCAGTGGTTTTAACGACTACAACCTGGGCTCGCCAGGGGCTAGTGCTACCTTCGATAATGCCCTCCTTCAAGAGCCGCTCCACCTCAGAGCTGATAAAAGCTCTGTCCCCGGCACTGTACCGCCTGCTTTTGGTAGCGATGGGTTTACAGTCGCGGGTGAGGTTAGCGAACAGGGGAGGGGGGAGGACTTTTAATGTGGAAAGGCTGCAGGTGGTTTGCAGCGGGCGATTTAAAAGTTGTTGGTTGCAGACTGTGAGTGGGGGGAGGGGTCCACCGTATGCTAGTGTGACACTCTTAAGGTGGCACTGAAAATCCAACCCTAGCAGGACGGCAGCGCAAAGACGGGGCAGGACTAGCAGTTTAAATTTTTGATATTCAGTGCCCCCTACTGACAGGGTCACCACACAGTAGCCGCTGATGTCCATTGACTGGGACTTGGACGCCATAGAAATGCGATGGTGCATTGGCAGAATCGTGAGGGAGTGGCTACGTACCGTGTCGGGGTGGACGAAACTCTCTGTGCTCCCGCTGTCGATCAGGCAACTGGTGGCGCGGCCGTTTACCGCGATATCCATCATGGAGCTGGATAGATGGTGAGGGTGGCCTTGATCCAGCGTCACGGAGGCCAGTATGTGGCTTAGTGAGTCACTATAGTCATCCGCCGAGACGGTGGTCGGTTCCGGTGACGAAATGGCGGTTGAGTGCGTTGGATACGATGGCGGCGGATGCCATGCGGCCGGGGGTACACAAAATGGCGGATAAGATGGCTGCTCCCACGGCCCGCACGCTGCGCTGCTGGCTGGCTTCCCCTTGCAGGCGTTAGCGTAATGGCCTTTCTTCCCGCAGCCCGAGCAGGTAGCTGTCTTAGCTGGGCAGTGCGCTCTGGGATGTTTTAACTGGCCACAGAAATAGCATTTTTGGGCCTGGTTACTGGGCATCGAAGCAGTTCTTACCGGAGGCTGCTGTCTCGGTTGGGTCGCTGCAGCGGTTGGTGCCGGGGGCGGCGGTCCCGTGTCCCACGGTTTCGATTGCCATGTCTCGGCGCCGTTACGGGGGTATGCCTCGAGGTTTCGGTGGGCCTCCTCTAACGAGAGCGCAAGGGCAATGGCCGTCTTCAGGTCGGGTTCCTTGCTTTCTAGCAGTCTCTGCCGGGTGTGGTCTGACTGGAGGCCCCTGACGAAGGCATCACAGGCGAGTCCCTGCGCGTGCTCCACAGCCGTTACCGCTTTACAATCGCAGTCTCTGCAGAGTGCCAGTAGCGCCCGTGCAAATGCCCCTACCGATTCTCCCGGTTGCTGCCTGCGGGATCCCAAGAGGTGTCGGGCGTAAATTGTGTTCACTGGGCGCGTATATTGCCCTTTTAGTAGCTCGAGGGCCGCCACGTACGTATTAGAGTCCCGGATTAGCATATATACTTGATGGCTCACCTGGGCGGTCAAAATTTTCAGTTTGTGATCCTCCTCTGTAACCTGTGAGATTGCGAGGAAGGATTCAAAGCAGCTCAGCCAGTGTTCAAACTTGGCTGATGCACCCACATCTTGAGGGTCGAGGTCCAGGCGTGGTGGTCTGAGGGCTCTCAGCAATGTCTGCTGTATCCGTTGCTGTTGTTGCTCCTCAGGTGTCGCCATTTAACTTTTAGCTAATAAAATTGATACGCTTATCAATTACTTCATAAAAGGTGATGAGTCGAAGAAGAGATGATGAGTCGAAAGAAGAGATGAATAAGGCTTTTATTAGCTAAGAAGAGACCATGCTTCTTCGTGAGTGACTGAACAAGTCTGAACGAAACCCACACAGTGGTGGGTGGAGTCAGCTGAGGCATGCCTCCATACACAGCGCCACCCAGAGGTGGCAATATACAATACAGTGGTTTACCACAGTGTGAGTGTTTTGACTGGCTTTACTTGAGTTTTCCTAAAACTGGACTTGTGCTCTATTTTGGAAGTAAAGTAGAGTGGGGTATTGGGCTGAGTTCTGATTGTGATGAGATTCCCAAATCAAACATTTTACTACAGTAGTATTTTGCAGTGATTACTTATGTTCTGCAATTGTTTTCAGCTTCTTTGCAGACTTGTGGGGGAGATCCCTTTGTTATCATGTAGCAATCAGAGAGACAACCCACATCTTCGTATTACAGTAGTGGATATACATGAGGAGTGACATAATAATCAGAAAAATAGGTTCCGTACCTCAGACTGGAGGCTGTCAGTCAGGTGCACCTGAGAACAACATTCCCCATCCTTGTTCCTGCAAGGTCAAAAAAGCGATTTGGCTAGAAATTAGTTTTGGTGATAAAATAGTGGCAAGCACATAATTCATTCATGTAACTTTGCTATTTTAATGGAGGCATCAACCCACTGATTTTAAGTAAAAATTTGCTTAAATTGAGATTTATTTTCCCAGATCCCTTGGAAAATAAATTTTGCACTTTTAGTGATCTCTA
Organism: Somniosus microcephalus; assembly: GCF_052327205.1. NCBI lineage: Eukaryota > Metazoa > Chordata > Chondrichthyes > Squaliformes > Somniosidae > Somniosus > Somniosus microcephalus. Next base: position 117,986,775 of record NC_140994.1, on the reverse strand, counting down.
AATCCACAACTGCTGCAAACTGTACTTTAGGTCCCCTCCTCCCCCCCCCTCCGCAAAACAAACAAATGACGGAATGCTGGGTATGCCTGCAGTTTAGGCTCTGATGAGCACATGTTCCACTGTACTGACAGTCTAACTCCTTGCCTTTGTGTGTCATAAGGACTTTTTTCTGGGCTGTTTTGGAGTTATCAGCTCTTTCAGGGGACTGTGCTAGGTTTTTTTTAGTTTTGCAGGTATGATCAGCCTGAATGGATGCATTTACTGAGCTGACTCAGCCATTTGACTTTAATACTAAATTACAAAATATAGCAAGGTGACAGGTTTATTTACTCACCTGTGCAGCACAATGTGTATGGCCTACATTGTGAAACTTAGCTTAATATCTTCAGTCGCTGTAATTTTCAGTGGATCAAATGAGATTTTGTACCTAGGTTTATTTTGATAGACACTCTGATGCAATTAATTGTCATTTCACTTATCTCCATTTGCTGCATGTCTGACTTAGCTTGACAAGGAGTTAGAAAAAGTCCACAATGGAGTAGGATGAGGCCGAATGTAACATTTAAGTTCATTTTGGTTGAATTTGGTTACCATTTGATCCATTGGATGGTTTTAGAAGGGACAGTATTTCCTGAAATGTTTGTGTCATCTTATTTATATCACTCAATGAAATGAGACCACATCACTGGCTTATTTGAATGCTCTTTATGCGCAGGTTTGATTGACAGTTGAATGCAAGAACATTTGTCTCTTTACAAGGAATGATAATGTTAAATCCTAATTAGGTTGAAACCTGTCTACAGTGACAACCTTTGGGACTGACTTCAGGAGGTTAAATTTATTTTTAATATGGGTTCAGATCTGATTAATTTGTGGTTGAGACTGATGTTAGCACATGTCTAAAGCAAGTAGTTATCTATATATAGTTGTCTGATTTTCATTGTGTGCTGTACAAATAACCAGTATAAAAACTTCACATGGATTTTGTAATATTGGGGGATTTATTTTCCTTTTAAGCTAGAAACAAATAATGCAATTAATGAAATCTTGACAAGTGACACCGATATTGCACGTCTGCTAGTCTTCAGTTTTTTCCTGCTTTACGTACAATTAGGGATTCTGATTTTCAATTTAAACCAAAAACAACCCTGGGAGAAAAATTCTCAAACTTTATTTTTTTAAATAAACATCGGAGGAAAGGGGAAATCTTACCGCTGCGAATTACAAAAAGGAACAGTTTCAGATTTCAGAACCCATGTAAGGGGTTTTCAGCTTCCTGCTTTTTGAATATTTTCTTCAGTGAATTGGTAAGTTGTAAAATGTAAAGATTCTGAATTACTTGAGAAATTGATAATGAGATTCGATGTCTATTATTTCAACAGTTTAGACAAAGCCAGCCTTAAAATTGACTAAATAAATGCAGCCCTTGATATTAGCATTGATTGTTGGTTCAATATTGATAGTAAATGATTTTATAGCTTTAAATAATTTTGGTAAGAAAAAGATAGATATTTCCAAATTTGGTCAAAAATAACCACTGAAATTGAGGGGAGGGGAATCGAAACTGGAAACCAGAAATCCTTGGTATAATTAATGAAAACATTTGAACAATCCATAAACATGTCAAAGCATAAACCCAGAAGTCATTAGTGCAGAGCCATTATATGTGGTCAGTTTTACTGGAAGGGATCTGTTGATACAGTGATGCTGATCTTTAATAATTAATGTCTGCAGAAGTAGTCCTTGTAGAAGGTTTTCTAATCTGTTTAATAAATTTTAATCCCTGACACCACTAAAAGCAGGATGAATTGATGTTACTGTACTATTTCTTCACCTGTTCTTTCATCTGTTTGCCCAACTTTAAACTCTTGTTGCTTCCAGATTTGAAAACACGTCATGAGATTTTAATAGGTTCATCTCATCAGATAATGTAATCCTTTGGAAAGTGTGCATGTTGGAACCATCCATTTTTCTTGTTTCCAAGTCAACAATAATTGAGTGTCAACTCGGGAACACTGAAAATTGTTCAGCTTTGTTGGGTCAAATTCGTTCTCTGCACTCCCTGCCTCCTGTTCTGAAGATTGAATCCTGCTCATGTATAGTTTGAGGACCCAGGGAACCCTCTGGTACCTTACCTAATGGCTATTCTTCATGTGAATGAAACATTTAGTATCGGCAGGCTAGTTGAGCATAGGGACCTCAAAACCAAGCTTAATCATGTCCTCACATGCCATCCATACACACTTAGAAGGGATCTCAGAAGCAGGAACCCTAGCTGATCTTGCCCCACACTCCCCTCTCTAGCCCAGGGGCATGAAGGCCACTGTAGTGTAGTGTATGTACCTTTAAGAGGAACTATGTTTTTGAAGCCCCTGTATACTGTAGTATCAGTAGTGACCACTCAGGTATATAAGTCTGTGTAGCGTCTTGTGTAGTTTTAGTTCACCTCCAGACTTTGTTCAGTAAACACTTGTTAAATCAACTCCTGCATTCCGTGTCTCCATTAACACACGGATCTAACAGTGGCGACGATTTAGAAACAAACTTACCTGCAATTCGGCAGCACCTCAAGGGGATCGATTCCTCAGACGAAGGTCGAAGCCAGAAGCAAGAAGAAAAAAAAAACTGTGGTTTCACCAGCTAAACGGGCTGGTGGCAGGTAGTAGTACACTGATCCTTCCTGGGCTGCGGCGGGCTAGAGCTCGATCGGGTGGCTCTGCAACGGGGCCGGGCAGCGAGTCGGGAAGCAGAAGCAAAGAGAGACAGAGGGTGGAGCACTCAGGGCGCGGCCGGTGCTGCAAAGCAGGTCGGCGTTCGGAACCGAGCAGAGGGAGGGGAAAGTCCCAGAGGGTCCACTCCACGACGGGAACGGTTCTCCAAGTAACGGAGAAACTATTGAAGAGATATATATAAGAAAAAAAATAGAAATACCGCGAAAAGCTGCAGGTCGCAACGGGAACCGCGGAGAACAGCCTTGGAGAACCGTTCCCGTCGTGGAGTGGACCCTCTGGGACTTTCCCCTCCCTCTGCTCGGTTCCGAACGCTGACCTGCTTTGCAGCACCGGCCGCGCCCTGAGTGCTCCACCCTCTGTCTCTCTTTGCAGCGGCGGGAAAGCGCGGGAGGCGCCATCTTAACTCGGCGGGGAAGAAAGAAAAGCGCGGGAGGCGCCATTTTGATCCATCGGGGACGGAGGAAAAGCGCGGGAAGCGCCATTTTAGATTTTCAAGATGCCGAAGACTGGCAATATTACTGCTTTCGATAGTGATGATCTAGAAGATTGGACCACATATGTGGAAAGAGTGGAGGTATATTGCAAGGCGAATGAAGTAGCGGATGATAAAAAGGCATCGGTACTTCTAAATCTGATGGGCGCAAGGACATACGGGCTGTTACGAAACTTGATCGCTCCAGCCAAACCGATGGACAAGAATTTTAAGGAGATTGTTGATACCTTACAGGAGCACTTAAACCGAACACCGCTGCTGATAGTGGAACGATTCAAATTTTTCAGGAGGAATCAGCACAAGAATGAAAGTAACGCTGATTACCTCACCGAATTACGAAAGCTGTCAAAGCACTGCCAATTCGGGGCAGGACTGGCAGATTCTCTACGAGACAAATTCGTCTGCGGTCTCCTAAGCGAAGGAACACAGAAAAGACTACTTTCTGAGAAAGATTTGACACTGGACAAGGCTTTCAGTATGGCTGTATCATACGAAGCAGCAGCAAGAGGAGCTGCAGAGATACAGCAAAAGCCACAGGACTTCGGCACCCATGAAATGACATGGGGTTTCGAGAGATGTTATCGCTGCGGCAGATCCACCCATGACCTGAAGGACTGCTGGTTCAAGGACAAAGCATGCAGGCAATGCGGAAAGATGGGACACATTGCACGTGTATGCAGATCTGGAAAAAAATCCACTGACAGTAAAAAGGTCAATAAGGAAAAGTACAGAAAGGTACAAATGATGACGGACAGTAGCTCCGAAGACCAGAAGAGTGATAGCGACTCCGGAAACAAGAGACTAAGCTGTCTCAAATTACATAATGTAATTGCCAAAGAAGATTACCAGACCATTTGGGTTACCCTCACGATAGCGGGGTCCCCAGTCAAAATGGAGCTAGATACAGGATCAGCTCTGACCGTCATGAGTCAACGGGATTATGAGCGGCTATTTCCGCATATACCTTTGAAAGACACATCCATTATCTTGAAGACATATACGGGGCAGAAAGTATACCCCAGAGGGAAAATAAGGGTGCCTGTTGTATACAACGGCAAGGAAATACAGAAGTTGTATTTATACGTTCTGCAAGATGGTGGTCCACCGTTGTTGGGACGTGAATGGATCAGAAAGATACGTTTAGACTGGCACTCCATTCAGGCACTGACGGAGACCAGTAAGAAAAAAAATGATGATGACGTCATACCTGGACGATTAAAAGAAATCTTGGCTAACGCCAAAGAAGTGTTTCAACAGGAACTAGGAACCCTGAAAGGCGCCACCGCCTCAATAAAAGTGGAAGATGCGGCAATTCCCAAATTTTTTAAGGCAAGGCCGGTGCCATACGCAATTCGTCCAGCCGTCGAGGCAGAGCTGGAGAATTTGGAAAAAGCAGGCATGTTATCCAAGGTAGATTGGAGCGAGTGGGCAACACCCATCGTCCCGGTCATGAAGAAAACGTTGAATAATGATAAATCTGAAGAACAGAGAAAAATTCGCATCTGTGGGGACTTCAAGGTGACTGTAAACCGGGTTCTTCACACGGTACAGTATCCTCTTCCGAGGATAGAAGATATTTTCGCCTCACTATCCGGAGGGAAACGTTTCACCAAAATTGACTTAGCACAGGCATATCTACAGATGGAGGTTGAGGAGGCCTCTAAAAAGTATCTCACGATAAACACACACAAAGGCCTGTACAATCGACTGGTTTTCGGAGTGGCTTCAGCTCCGGCTATCTGGCAAAGAGCTATGGAGCAAGTCCTGCAAGGGATTCCGGGGACTCAATGCTACCTAGACGACATCCTTGTAACAGGAGAAAACGACAATGAGCACCTTGCCAACTTGGAGCAGGTGCTCACGAGGCTGAGAGAACGGGGCCTACAAGCAAATCGCCCCAAGTGCGAATTTTTCCAGAAACAAATATCATATTGTGGCCATGTCATTAACGAAGAAGGGTTGCATAAGTCACCTGAAAAAATTGAAGCAGTCGTAAAGGCCCCAGCGCCTGAAAATGTCTCACAATTAAGGTCGTCCCTGGGATTAATAAATTATTATCATAAATTTTTACCAAACTTGTCTACGGTTCTGCACCCTCTTAACGCACTGCTACAAACGGGAGTAGTTTGGAAATGGAGCGAAGACTGTAAACGTGCCTTCCATAAATGCAAAGGCTTGATCACGTCCAGGGAAGTGTTGGCTCATTACAACCCATCACTGCCAATCAGACTGGCGTGCGATGCATCCCCTTACGGCGTGGGAGCGGTATTATCGCATAGATTCCCTGATGGCTCGGAGCGGCCGATAGCTTTTGCGTCACGCTCATTGAACTCAGCTGAGCGTAACTATGCCCAGATCGACAGGGAGGCACTCAGCCTGGTGTGGGGGGTGAAGAAATTCAACCATTACCTACACGGACAAAAATGTACCTTGTTGACTGACCATCAACCCCTCATCTCCATATTCAACCCTAAAAAGGGCGTTCCCAGTATGACAGCGCAAAGGCTACAGAGGTGGTCCCTTTTCCTAGGGGCACACCAATATGACATAGAATACAAAGGAACAAAACAGCATGGGAATGCTGACGGGTTATCGCGCCTACCGTTGCCAACGGTAGAAGAGGCGCCTACAGTGGACCCAGTGGAGATGTTCCACTCGACCATAGTGGAATGTCTACCGGTGACAAATTCTACCATTGAAAAGGAAACGAGAAATGACCCGACTCTCTCACGAGTCTACGATTTAACGGTGAAGGGATGGCCAGCACATGGCGAACCACTGTTGCCAGCATTCTTGCAAAGAAGAGAACAGCTGTCAGTGTGCCGAGGAACCTTGATGTGTGGATCCAGAGTGGTGATTCCACCCAAACTCAAGGATAGAGTGCTAAAGGAGCTTCACGAGGGGCATCTGGGTGGAGTGAAAATGAAGAACTTAGCCAGAGCGTTTGTGTGGTGGCCAGGTATCGATGGAGACATCGAAGAAATGACCAAGAGCTGTCTAGGATGCCAGAAGGTCCAAAACGCCCCACCACAAGCCCCTTTACATCCATGGGAGTGGCCCTCATCTCCATGGCAAAGGGTACATATCGACTTTGCTGGTCCATTTATGGACTCAATGTTCTTAATCGCGGTGGATGCACACTCCAAGTGGCCGGAGGTAATAAAGATGTCCTCCACCACCACGGAAAAAACCATCACAGTATTAAGGACCATATTCGCCAGGAATGGGCTGCCTGAACAGATCTGTTCTGATAATGGACCGCAATTTGTATCCGAAGAATTCAGGAAGTTCTTAAAAAACAATGGGGTTAAGCACTACACGTCTGCCCCATACCATCCCGCCACCAATGGATTAGCTGAAAGGTTTGTCCAGACCTTCAAGAAGGCCATAAAGGCCATGGGTAATGAAGACATAAATCTACAACATAAGGTAGATAACTTCTTGTTTGCGTACAGGAATGCAACACATGTGGTTCAAACCAAACCCCCGCCATGATGTTTTTCAATAGAAGACTAAGATGCCGGCTGGATTTGGTCAAGCCAAACGTCAGAAGGGACGTAGAGAACCGGCAATTTCAAAGCATGAATGAAAGGCCAACTAGAACCTTCCAGATAGGTCAACCAGTTTTGGCCCGGGACTACCGTACCGAGAAATGGCAGCCTGGAACTATTTGCACACGACTAGGACCGCTGATGTATACCGTGGACATTGGAGAAAGCATAATAAGGCGCCATGCTGACCAGATCATAGAGTCATCCGAAAAAGGACAACCTACAGCACAACTCTATACGCCTAGTGATGAAGCAGAGATACCCATAGTATCTACCTCCGATCCGGTGATACTGGAACCAGATGAACCCGACACTGGCATTGAAGCCGAATCGACCTTGCCAAAAGAACCTACTATACCACCGAAAACTACTACACCACCGAGGCGTTATCCGGACCGAGTCAGGAAGCCTCCAGAGAGACTGAATTTGTAATTGATTAACTTCAGCAAATGTGTAGATTATTGTTCTTGTAAAAATTTTATTTAATGATTACTTAGAATGTTATGTACTATTTATCTAAAAGGGGAGGAATTGTAGTGTATGTACCTTTAAGAGGAACTATGTTTTTAAGCCCCTGTATACTGTAGTACCAGTAGTGACCACTCGGGTATATAAGCCTGTGTAGCGTCTTGTGTAGTTTTAGTTCACCTCCAGACTTTGTTCAGTAAACACTTGTTAAATCAACTCCTGCATTCCGTGTCTCCATTAACACACGGATCTAACATGTAATACCTAAAATGCTGTCCATTGGAGATCAATGAATTCAGCACAAGCCTTTACCCACTGGTGTGTTCAGGAGCACTACCTTGATCAGTATGTTTCCAGCCCAGCAAGGAAGGAGGCATTGCTGGATCTGGTTCTAGGGAATGAGGTGGGTCAAGTAGAGTAAGTGTCAGTAGGGGAACATTTAGGGAACAGTGATCAGAGTATCATAAGGTTTAGATTAGCTATGGAAAAGGACAGGGAACAATCTAGAGTAAAAATACTTAATTAGAGGAAGGCCAATTTCAGTGGGTTGAGAATGGCTCTGGCCCAGGTAAATTGGAATCAAAGATTGGCAGGCAAAACTGTAATTGAACAATGGGTTGCCTTTAAAGAGGAGATGGTTCTGGTACAGTCGAGGTACTTTCCCACGAGGGGGAAAGGTAGGGCAGCCAAAGCCAGAGCTCCCTGGATGATGAAAGAGATGAAGCAGAAAAAGGGGACGTATGACAGATGTCAAGTTGAGAATACAAGTGAGAACCAGGCTGAATATAGAAAGTTCAGAGGGGAAGTGAAAAAGGAAATAAGGGGCAAAGAGAGAGTATGAGAATAGATTGGCAGCTAACATAAAGGGGAATCTAAAAGTCTCCTATAGGCATATAAATAGTAAACAGGGTAGTAAGAGAAGGGGTGGGGCAGATTAGGGACTAAAATGGAGACCTACACATGGAGGCAGAGGGCATGACTGAGTTACTAAATGAGTACTTTGCATCTGTCTTTACCAAGGAAGAAGATACTGCCAAAGTCATAGTGAAAGAGGAGGTAGTTGAGATACAGGATGGGATAAAAATTGATAAAGAGGAGGTACTAGAAAGGCTGAAATAACAACAGAAAATGCTGGAAATACTCAGCAGGCCAGGCAGCATCCGTGGAGAGAGAAACAGAGTTAACGTTTCAGGTCTGGGACCCTTCATCAGAACTGGAAAAAGCTGGAGATGTAACAGATATTAAGCAGGTGCAGAGACAGCAGGGCGGGGGGGGGCGGTTAGGAGGGGAGGAAGAAATAGAAAGAATATCCTGTACTTTTGTAAGAGGCAGGAAAGATAAAATGTTGCAAATGGGAATGGCAAAAATCATACTGCATGAAAAATGGGGGCAGGGATAATTATCTGAAATTGTTGAACTCAATGTTGAGTCCGGCAGACTGCAAAGTGCCCAATCGAAAGATGAGGTGCTGTTCATCGAGCTTACGTTGAGCTTCATTGGAACAATGTAATAGCCTGAGGACAGAGAGATCAGAGTGGGAGTGAAGCGGTGAATTAAAGTGACAGGCGACCGGAAGCTCAGGGTCACCCGTACGGACTGAACGGAGGTGTTCCGCAAAGCGGTCGCCCAATCTGCGTTTGGTCTCCCCAATGTAGAGCAGACCGCATCGTGAGCAGCGAATACAGTATATTAAATTGCAAGAAGTACAAGTAAATCGCTGTTTCACCTGGAAGGGGTGTTTGGGGCCCTGGACAGTGGGAAGGGAGGAGGTAAAAGGGCATGTGTTGCATCTCCTGCGCTTGCACGGGAAGGTGCCAGGTGAAGGAGCAGGGCTGTTGGGGGTGATTGAGGAGTGGACCAGGGTGTCGCGGAGGGAGCGGTCCCTTCGGAATGCTGAAAGGGGAGGTGAGGGGAAGATGTGTTTGGTGGTGGGATCACGTTGGAGGTGGTGGAAATGGCGGAGGATGATCCGTTGAATGTGGAGGCTGGTGGGGTGAAAGGTGAGGACAAGGGGAACCCTATCGTGGTTCTGGGAGGGAGGGGCAGGGGTGAGAGCAGAAGTGCGGGAAATAGAACGGACACGGTCGAGGGCCGTGTCAACCACGGTAGAGGGGAATCCTCGGTTGAGGAAAAAGGAAGACATGTCAGAAGCACTGGTATGGAAGGTGGCATCGTCAGAACAGACGCGGCGGAGACGGAGAAACTGGGAGAATGGAATAGAGTCCTTACAGGAAGCGGGGTGGGAGGAAGTGTAGTCCAGGTAGCTGTGGGAGTCGGTGGGCTTGTAGTGGATGTTTGTTGAAAGCCGATCCTAGAAGTAAAGGGAATTAAGGGTTACGGGGAGCGGGCAGGAATTTGGACATGAGTCTAGGTTCAGATCGGTCATGGCCCTGTGGGTAGCGGAGCGGGCCCAGGGGCCGTGTAGCCTGATCCTGCTCCTATTTCGTGTGTCTAATTCTGTTAGATTCAGGAGATGGTTCTGTGATAGTGGATTGGCGGTTAGGATCAGATCAGCCATGATCTTATTGAATGGCGGAGCAGGCTCGAGGGGCCCATTGGCCTACTCCTGCTCCTATTTCTTATGTTCTTATGATCGCCAGAAATAGAGACGGAGAAGTCAAGGAAGGGAAGGGAAGAGTCGGAGATGGACCATGTGAAGGTGAGGGCAGGGTGGAAAGTGGAAGTAAAGTGAATGAACTTATCCAGTTCAGGGCGAGAGCAGGAAACGGCACCAATACAGTCATCGATGCACCGGAAAAAGAGGTGAGGGAGGGGACCTGAGTAGGACTGGAACAAAGAATGTTCCACATGTCCCATGAACAGGCAGGCATAGCTAGGGCCCATGCGGGTTCCCATAGCAACACCTTTAATTTGGAGGAAGTGAGTGGAGTCAAAGGAGAAGTTGTTCAATGTGAGAACAAGTTCAGCCAGGCGGAGGAGGGTGGTGGTGGATGGGGACTGGTTGGGCCTCTGTTCAAGGAAGAAACAGAGGGCCCGAAGGCCGTCCTGGTGGGGGATGGAGGTGTAGAGGGATTGGACGTCCATGGTGAAAAGGAGACGGTTGGGGCCAGGAAACTGGAAACTGTTAAAGTGACGGAGGGCGTCGGAAGAGTCGCGAATGTAGGTGGGAAGAGACTGGACAAGGGGAGAACAAATAGAGTCGAGATAGGAAGAGATAAGTTCCGTGGGGCAAGAACAGGCTGAAACGATGGGTCTACCAGGGCAGTCCTGTTTGTGGATCTTAGGAAGGAGGTAGAAGCGGGCTGTGCGGGGTTGGGGGACTATGAAGTTGGCGGCCATGGAGGGAAGATCTCCAGAGGAGATGAGGTCAGTGACACACTTGGAAACAATGGCTTGATGTTTGCTAATGGGGTCATGGTCCAGGCGGAGGTAGGAGGAGGTGTTGGAGAGTTGGCGTTCAGCTTCCACACGGTAGAGGTCGGTTCGCCAAACAACAACAGCACCACCCTTATCAGCAGGTTTAATGATAATGTTAGGGTTGGATCGGAGAGAATGGAGTGCTGCAAGTTCAGAGGGAGTTAGGTTGGAGTGAGTGAGGGGAGCAGGGAAATGGAGACGGCCAATGTCACGTCGGCAGTTAGCAATGAAAAGATCTGGAGAGGGTAGAAGGCCAGAGGTAGAAGGCTGGCTGTACTTAAAGTAGATAGGTCACCAGGACCGGATAGGATGCATCCTAGGATGCTGAGGGAAGTAAAGGTGGAAATTGCGGAGATACTGGCCATAATCATCCAATCCTTCTTGGATACGGGGGTGGTGCCAGAGGACTGGAGAATTGCAAATGTTACACCCTTGTTCAAGAAAGGATGTAAGGATAAACCGAGTAGGCCAGTCAGTATCACTTTTATAGTGGGGAAGCTTTTAGAAACGATAATCTGGGACAAAATTAACAGTCACTTGGAGAAGTGTGGATCAATTAAGGAAAGCCAGCACGGATTTGTTAAAGGCAAATCGTGTTTAACGAACTTGATTGAGTTTTTTGATGAGGTAACAGAAAGGGTTGATGCGGGCAATGCGGTTGATGTGGTGTACATGGACTTCCAAAAGGCGCTTGATAAAGTGCCACATAATAGGTTTGCCAGCAAAGTTGAAGCCCATGGAATAAAAGGGACAGTGGCAGCATGGATCAGAAATAGGCTAAGTGACAGGAAACAGAGGGTAGTGGTGGACAGTTGTTTATCGGACTGGAGGAAGGTACACAGTGGTGTTCCCTAGGGGTCAGTTCTAGGACCACTGCTTTTATTGATTTTTTTTATATCTTCTATCTATATATATATATATATAAACCGGTCTGTCTCTCTGTCTGTCTCTCTGTCTGCCTCTCTGTCTTTCCGTCTGTCCGGCTATACAATCAAAAGTTATAGAGCGTACCTACACATATGTTATATCAAAAGAAAGCTTATCATTAGGGGACTCAAGCCGGCTCACGCCCGTTCCCGGGGCTTGGCTCCATTTGCGGCCGCGGGCCACTCGCCCTCTCTCTCTCCTTTCCTCTGTCTCTCTCTCCTCCCGCCTTCCCTCTCCCTCCCCCCTCCCCCTCCCCCCCTCACTCTCCCCCTCCCTCTCCCCCTCCCCCGCCCCCTCTCCCCCTCCTCTCCCACCCTCCTCTCCCCCCCTCCCCCTCTCTCTCCCCCCTGCTCATCCTCTCTCTCCCCTGCCTCACCTCTCCCCTGCCTCACCCTCTCTCTCTCCCTCTCTCTCTCTGCCCCCTCCCTCCCCCTCTCTCTCCCCCCTCTCTCTCTCTCCCCTTCCCTCCCCCCTCTCTCTCTCTCTCCCCCCTCTCTCTCCCCCTCCCTCTCTCCCCCTCCCTCTCTCCCCCTCCCTCCCCCTCTCTCTCCCCCTCCATCCCCCTCTCTCACTCTCCCCCTCCCTCCCCTCTCTCTCTCCCCCTCTCACTCTCTCCCCCCCTCTCTCTGCCCCCTCCCTCCCCTCCCTCTCTCTGCCCCCTCCCTCCCTCTCTCTCTCTCTCTGCCCCCTCCCTCCCCCTCTCTCTCTCTCTCTCTGCCCCCTCTCTCTCTCCCCCTCTTTCTCTGCCCCCTCCCTCCCCCTCTTTCTCTGCCCCCTCCCTCCCCCTCTTTCTCTGCCCCCTCTCTCCCCCTCTCTCTCTGCCCCCTCTCTCTCTGCCCCCTCCCTCCCCCCCTCTCTCTCTGCCCCCTCCCTCCCCCCTCTCTCTCTGCCCCCTCCCTCCCCCTCTCTCTCTGCCCCCTCCCTGCCTCTCTCTCTGCCCCTCCCTCCCCCTCTCTCTCTCTCCCCCTCCCTCCCCCTCTCTCCCCCTCTTTCTCTCCCCCTGTTTCTCTGCCCCCTCCCTCCCTCCCCCTCTCTCTCTCTCCCCCTCTCTCTCTGCCCCCTCCCTCCCTCCCTCTCTCTCTGCCCCCTCCCTCCCCCTCTCTCTCTCTCTCTCTGCCCCCTCCCTCCCCCTCTCTCTCCCCCAGTCTCTCTCTCTCTTCCCCCCAGTCGCCCTCTCTCTTCCCCCCAGTCGCCCTCTCTCTTCCCCCCAGTCGCTCTCTCTCTTCCCCCCAGTCGCTCTCTCTCTTCCCCCCAGTCGCTCTCTCTCTTCCCCCCAGTCGCTCTCTCTCTCTCCCCCCCAGTCGCTCTCTCTCTCTCTCTTCCAACAACAACATGCCCTCAAGAAAGCTTCGGCACCGCCAGGCACTCCAGCTAGTTTATATATGGATGTACAGGGCACAGTTTCAAAATTTGCAGATGACACAAAACTTGGAAGTATAGTGAACAGTGAGGAGGATAGTGATAGGCTTCAAGAGGACATAGACAGGCTGGTGGAATGGGCAGACACGTGGCAGATGAAATTTAACGCAGAAAAGTGCGAGCTGATACATTTTGGTAGGAAGAACGAGGTGACGCAATATAAACTAAAGGGTACAATTCTAAAGGGGGTGCATGAACAGAGAGACCTGGGGGTACAAATTGTCGAAGGTGACAGGGCAGGTTGAGAAAGCAGTTAAAAAAGCATACAGGATCCTGGGCTTCATAAATAGAGGCACAGAGTACAAAAGCAAGGAAGTTATGATGAACCTTTATAAAACACTGGTTCGGCCTCAACCGGAGTATTGTGTCCAATTCTGGGCATCGCACTTTAGGAAGGATGTGAAGGCCTTAGAGAGGGTACAGAAAAGATTGACAAGAATTGTTCCAGGGATGAGAGACTTCAGTTACGTGGATAGACTGGAGAAGCTGGGGTTGTTCTCCTTAGAGCAGAGAAGGTTGAGAGGAGATTTGATAGAGGTGTTCAAAATCATGAGGGGGCTAGACAGAGTAGATAGAGAGAAACTGTTCCCATTGGCGGAAGGGTCGAGAACCAGAGGACACAGATTTAAGGTGATTGGCAGAAGAACCACAGGCGACATGAGGAAAAACTTTTTTACACAGCGAGCGGTAATGATCTGGGCCCTGATTTTCCTGGAACCGTCGGGCGGGGTTTCAGGCGGGCGGGGGCTGAAAATCGCAGAAATAGGGGGTCGTGACCCCCCCACCGCCTGATTCCCCGCCCCGCCCGACTTTCGCCCCCGTGTTTCAGCGCGACCCGAATCAGTCCCACCCGCAGCAGGCGGGAATGGTCGGCGGGAGCCTAATGATCAATAATTGGCATGTTTAATCCTATTTTCTGGGGCCCTTGGAATTTTCAGGCTTTCCCCATGTAAACCACACCTGGTGGGAACACCGCTGATGAAACCTGGCGTGAACAATGTCAGCTTGCTTGCTTTCAGCTGCAGGTCAATCAGGACTGAAGAGATTTAATCAGCCAGCATTTGTAGGCTGCAGGACCTTGTTGCTGAAGGCTTGGGGCAACTTGTTGAAGGCTTAGGCACAGCTGTGGAAGGTTGGAGCCTCACACACTTCTCCAGTGTGAGCTCCTGGGAAGCCCCTCTCAGCACCCTAACTCAGCGCCTCCTCAATGGAGGCATCTGCCAGAAGCATGGGAGGCCTTTTGTTCCTTCCCTTCTTGGCATTAGAGGATCTCCAACAGCAGAGGAGGCTGCAGCAGATCCAGCAACAACAGCAGATCCAGCAACAACAGCAGCACCAGCAACAACAGCAGCACCAGCAACAACAGCAGCACCAGCAGGAGTGACAGGCTGCGGCTCAGCCACCTGCGGCAGCACAGGCCAGAAGGGGCCAGCGCATGGAAGGCCGTCGGTGCAGGAGATACGCCCCAAACAGGGTCTACAGACACAGGGTGAGCTACCTCAACATGACTGAGCAGCAGTGCCAAAGGCGGCTCCGACTTTCGCAAGAGGTAGTGACTGACATCTGCGCAATGCTGCAGAAAGACCTGGCGCCCAGAGCACCAGGTCGACACTCCTTACCAGTGGCCATCAAAGTCACCACCGCACTCAACATTTATGCCTCAGGCTCCTTCCAGGGATCAGCAGCAGACATCAGCGACATCTCCCAGGCGGCCGCACACACTTGCATCAAACAGGTCACCGATGGCCTCTTTGCCCTCGCACACAATCACATCCATTTCACCCGGGAACGCGCAAGTGTGAGGGCGCAAGCGCGTGGATTAACTCAACTGGCAGACTTTCCAAGGGTGCAGGGCGTCATTGACTGCACACATGTGGCCCTTAGGGCACCCCATCGCAATCCAGGAGTTTTTGTCAACCGCAAGGGCTTCCACTCCCTTAACGTTCAGCTGGTGTGTGACCACAAGAAGGAGATTTTGCATGTTTGTGCCAAGTACCCTGGCAGCTGCCATGACTCCCTCATACTGCGCCAGTCTACTGTGCCTCCGCTATTCAGTCCGCCAAACGAACTTCAAGGATGGCTACTTGGAGACAAGGGATATCCCCTGTGGAGTTGGCTAATGACGCCGGTGAGGAGACCAGCCAACAAAGCTGAGGAGCGCTACAACTCCAGCCACATTGCCACCAGATGCATTATCGAGCAAGCCATCGGATTGCTGAAGATGCGCTTCAGATGCCTCAATAGATCAGGTGGAGCCCTACAGTACTCATCAGCCAGGGTCTCCAAAATCGTTGTGGTATGCTGTGTGCTTCACAACATGGCACAGCGTCGTGGCTTGCCGATTCCGCAGGACCAAGAGGCTCCTCACAGAGCCGCCTCGGATGAAGATGATGCTGAGGAGGAGGAGGAGGATGAGGAGGACGGAAACGAGCATCCTGCAGAGGCCCGTCAACCAGCGGCACCAGTGCGCGAGAACATTGATGGGCGGAATGCAAGGAACGCACTCATCCTGGGCAGATTTGCGTAACCTGGTACCTCAAACACTGTAGCCTCGCTGCTTCTTAACTGACAATGGACAGTGGCCCAACCCTGCGCAGTTCCACCTATTGGACCAGCTTGCTGACATCTGCAAGTAATCCTAAGGCCTCAATGTGAAATCCCCATTTGCCAAATGACAGACGCCACAACTCCAGCAGTTGCCACCAGATTTTTTATGTACAACAAAGTGATGGCATTAAAAGTATATACAAGACTTTTCACCCAAGTGACTACCCTTGTGATTAGTGGTGCTTTATTTTTCTCTTACGCTTGCTCCTACGTAGTGGTACCCTTGTGGCTTCAGCAGATGTGGAGGCCGCTTGCTCACTTTGCTGCTGCTCCTGTCTCGACACCTTTGGCGGGCGTCCTCTGGGGTGGCGAGCCTGTGAGGGCTCGCCAGCAGTCTGCTGCTCCTGTGGCTGTGCAGGGGTTGAGACCCCTATCTCACTTGGGTGTGGACTCCGGCGGGGCTCTGACCGAGGACACTGAAGTGGCATGGAAGTGAGAGCGCGTGTAGAGGAGCCCCCACTTCCTTGAAGTGTGCCAACAACCTCCCTCTCATGGGTCAGCTCCCCCTTAGTGCCTGCAAGTGGCTGGAGAGCACCTTGCTGAACATCAGGGGGGTCATGGGGACCCGTCTCTGCACTGGAAGTCCTGCTCAGAGGGACTTCCATGAAGGTCTGGTTTCGGTGCTCAATAGATGCCCATCGCTCCTCAAGAGATGTCATTCTATTCTGAGCACTCACCATGGCGACTAAGCTCCTCCATGGCCGTAGCCCTCCTCCTCGGCTGCAGCCCTCCTCTCCTCGGCGGTAGCCAGCCTTACCACGGAGGTAGCCATCCTTTCCGTGCTGATGCTTTCATGCACCAATGACTCCAATAAGGCTCTGCTCATGTTCGCGATGGACTCCTCCGTTCGCGATGGACTCCTCCATTCGCTCCACACTCGCAGCGACCCTGGAGACAAAACCTCCCAGAGACTCCTGCATCTGTGCATGGAGATCCATCACCTCCTCTCTCGCGGATGGACCCAGAGGCATAGGGTCGATATGCAGCTGAGCTGAGCTGGCAGAGGCCTGCGACCTCCGACGAGGACTCTCCACTGCTGTCCCTGTCTCCACAATCTGCTGATGCTCACTTGTGAGCTGTGAAACACCAGGTGACAACACTACTCTATATCCCGAAGGCCCCCCCCGAGGTGTGAGTGTCTGTGCTGGTGCCGGGTGCGCTTACTTCTGCTGACGCTACGCCCTCACAGGCTGGAGCTTCCTCTGAGGAGTCTGGCTGCAAAGCCACTTCCTCCTCGGCAGTGGGGACGGGGGCCCCGGATGGTCCTGTGGGGGAGTAAAGGAGAGTTAGAGATGTGATGCCAAGGCGACTTGCACATTGGATTTGGCATATGCTCATAAGTCCAAATGATGTAGCTTCAGAATCATATCAGCGACTCATGCTATGTCAATGAGAGATGGGAAACTATTCTGTCACCAGCTTGCGGGCTTGCTCCTGTCTCTCCTGCCCCAGCTTCCACAGGCACGTCAGCCCCAGCAATCTCCATCACAGCTTCCTCCCAGGGGCTCAGGTGGGCGATTGAGGGTGGTCCTCCTCCAGTCCTCGCACGCTCTCTCCTATTGTGAGCTCTCTTTTCCTGCAATGAGGGAGACAAGTGGAGTTTGAGTGAGAGTGCAGGAGTGAGTGTAGAAATTGCATAGCATAGATACTTAGAAGGAGACAAAGATGGTGTGAGGCTGCAAGAGCAAGGGCCCTCCCTGTGGGTTGTCAGTTGTGTTCCATGCATCAGAGTGAGAGGCAGTGTGAGGGCTGCATGGTGGAATAGTTATGTGAAGGTGAGCATAGAGAGATAGGGAATGGGTAAGGGTGCATGGATGTGACTGTGAAGTGGGATGTGGAGGAAGAGATTGCTGAAGCTGAGTGCTGTTGGGGAAAGGCAATGGGGATCAGGTTGAGGGTGATGGAAACGTCATACTTTTCCTGTACAGTAAAGGTCATGGAAGCGCTTCCTGCACTGTATCCAGGTCCGTCGGGTGTCTCCCTGAGAGTTGACCTCTGCAGCCACCTCCATCCATGCAGCCCTGGTCTCTTTGGGAGGCCTCTTCCTCCCTGAGCTAGGGAAGAGGACCTCCCTGTGGGCCCTTACCCCATCCACCAATGCCTGGAGTGGCGTCTCGTCAAATTTGGCGGCAGCTCGGCCTCTGCCGCTGATGCAGACTCCTCTGCCATTCTGTAAGACT
Organism: Somniosus microcephalus; assembly: GCF_052327205.1. Taxonomy (NCBI): domain Eukaryota; kingdom Metazoa; phylum Chordata; class Chondrichthyes; order Squaliformes; family Somniosidae; genus Somniosus; species Somniosus microcephalus. The sequence continues at coordinate 117,969,020 of NC_140994.1, read as the reverse complement.
GGTTGGGAAGCCTGCAGAGGTTGAAAAGCTTGCTGGACACTTTAAAAGCACCACGAATGATGACATCATACTGTGAGGCTTTCTGACTGGAAATGGACAATTAGCAAGGGTGCCCACACGCTGGAAATAAATTGGCCAATTGAGGGGAAAATTGCGTGCATCTGGCTGACCCATTTAGATTCGGGTTGGAACCCGACATTCGGGGAACCCGACAATTCCCCGCACCTTCGGGAAAATCGGGGCCCTGGAATGCACTGCCTGAAAGGGTGGTGGAGGCAGATTCAATCGCGGTTTTCAAAAGGGAATTGAATAAGTATCTGAAGGAAAAAAAATTGCAGGGCTACGGAGAAAGGGTGGGGGAGTGGGACTAGCTGAAAGTGCTGTAGCCGAGAGCCAGCACGGGCTTGACGGGCAGATTGGCCTCCTTCTGTGCGGTAACGATTCTATGATTGTGCATTCCCTAGTGCCTGTCTTCTGTGTGCCTTTACCTGTCCTAGTGCTCCTATGAGGTGTTACCCCAGTGACTGCAGCATGTCTGGTGGAAGGCTGCTGATTTTCAGTGGAGAAGACAACCTCGAGCAGCTTTGGGCCAAGAAGGCCCAGCTTCAAACTGCACCATCTCGACATGGGCGGCAGCAGTCTGGGCTGGCTGGCTGACAGGCAACAGCAAGGCACTGTTGGAGTGGCCAGGGATGGGAGCAGAAATGTTGTTATCCTGAGAGAGGACAGTAGTTTTGTGCTCCATGGAGCCACTGCCACTCTCCTGGGCGGTGCCTCAGCAATCCTACTGATTTGTTGGAGAACAGATTGATGGACTGCTGTGACGCCCTGGAAGCCCCTTTGAACAGTGAAATCCAGAGCCATGATGGCAGCAGGCTGAGCTTGCAAGGCAGCAATCTGAGCTTCCACTGCAACACACTTATTGGAAGCTGTGAGTGCTGCAGCGGAGCTGTTTTTGCTGCAAAGGAAGCTGTAACATCAGCCATCAGGTGCTACATCATGGTGGGCGCCACAGGTGTGCTAATGGAGGTGACCACCCCTTCCATGTTGGAAGGGATGTGCTCCCAGCTCTGCAGAAAGCCCTGTGCCAAGTTTGAGCTGGACTGCTCCATGCTCCTTGACATTAAGCACAGGCTTTCCAGTGCACCAAGCATTTGGTTATGTACACCCATTGAAGTCCTCATCTGACTCCTCTGCAGCAGAACTAGTGTGCGACCTCACCCTCTGACGAGCTGGCACCTGTGTTATCCTCCCCCCCCCGTCCTGGCTCCTGCTCACTTGCTCTTGGTGTCTTTATGCTAGCCTCTAAAATACGCGCAGCGTCAGTATCTGAGCTGGTGTCTGTGAGTGTCTCTTTATTTTCAGTCTTCCTCCTCTTCTTTCACTGACTGGGAACATTCCAGTTCTTGGGTATCTGAAGTGAAAATGGGACAAGGGTTGGGTTGTGATGAGGAGAGAGAAAAAAGTAAGAAGTGTGTGCTTACACCATCTGCAGCTTGTGAGTCAGAAAAGATTGTGGGATGAGGGAGACATGGGAAGAGAGAAAGAGGATTAGGGATGCAGAGACCCTCATCATTGATCACTTCAGTGGATACAGCCTCAGCGATGCCCCTTCCCATGATGCCAGCAATGTCTCCTCCATGGGGGTTAAAACATGTAGGCGCGCTTGTCCTCCTCTAGTTCTTTCCTGCTGCTGCTGTTATGAGCCACCTTCTCCTGCAAGAAAGAGGGAAGTGTGTCAGTGAGTGTCATGCAATATGTTTGGGTGATGTGGCTGGCATGGTTGAACAGCTGCTAGTATGTGCGAGTTGTGAGTTGTGGGCACGAGGATTGCAACAGTGCTAAGCATGTGAGGGTGAGGTAAAGCAGAATTTTAGGGTTGGCTACTGATTGATAGAGATTGTTGGTAGATTGTTGGAGGTGTAGTGAATTGAGCAGTGGATGAGGCTAGTGCTGCAGTTGGTAGGATGTGCCATTATGCCATTTGAAGATGAACTCATTCACCTTGACAACTTGTGTCAGATCGTTAAACTTCTTCCTGCACTGCATCCATGTTCTTGGAGCAACAGTCCTGCATTGACTTCCACCGCTGCTTCTTCCCACTGTTTCCTGAGCATATGTCTGGAGGGCCTTCTGCCCCCCTGCGGATATAGGACATCTCTCCTTCCCACCTCTTCCACCAAGACCTCCAGTGTAGTGTCTGAAAACTTTGATGCATGCTCTCTTGCATGTTCAGCCATTGCCTAAAGTATCACAGCCCAGAATTACTTCTGAACAAACTTTCACCACTTGCAGCCACAATGCACCTCCCCTTTAAGAGGTGCAAGCTGCCTTTAATTTGCGTTAGCCACTCGCAATATCCTGCTAATGCATGTTACCAATGAACAGCGCGGGGCGAGCTGGCTACACGCAGAAATCATTTAAAAGAGCAGACAGCACGAATTTAACGTACTGACTGCACCGCAAGGAACGGGTGCGGGTTAATCGCATACTGTGATGCCCACGCCCATTTTCGGGGGTTAGCCAATTTGTCGCCCTATATGTTTACAATGCCCACTCTTAGGATAAATATGTACTGCATAAATAAAAGCTGCCTGATCCCAAATGTCGTCACGCAAACTCTGGTTTAGAAAGGACGCACGCATGGAATGAGAAAAGGCCAATCGCCCTTCAAACCCACACAATCAACCCTATCGTGGACTCTACTCCGCCTGTTTAATCTCCTGAGGGAAAATTCCGTCTAAATGCCCTTTGATCATAGAATCATGTGACATATGTCACTGAAATGGGAAAAGGGGAGTACAACACAAAGTATAGCCCACGTAAAGAATATATTTGTTTAAAAAAATGTTGAATTCAATATTACCACGTGTTGAAAGTTGACAGAGCTGCAGTCAAGTACCGTGGGCAACGTTTAAAATGATATGAGTGTCTCTGTTTTGATGTGTGAGTTGTGTGAAGCCACAGCTAAAAGTTTTATACAATAACTTCCTCTTCTAGGTCTAGCTATATATTGTAAGATTTTTTAAGACTTATTGTAAGATTTTATGGGCTAGATTTTCAGTTGCTTGCGCCAGCAGTTAGCGCCTTAAGAGAAGTGATTTTCGGGCGCTATGCGTGTAGCGCCCGGGCGCAGTGCAGTTTGCGCCCCGCCCCAAATTAAGTTGCCCGTTAGCGCCGGCGCAAAGTTTAGCGGCCGCCCGGATGCGCACGCAGAAAATGACGTCACATCCTCGTGCAACGCCCTTTGGCCGCCCCGAATCCAAACTTCAGTCGGACCGCCCCATTGTGCGGCTGGCGTCCAGAGCGTTTGTAAAATGGAACGCAACACACCCTGGGGAGCGCAAATTAAAGGGCACTCCTCCTGCACTATAAACGGCAGTCTGCATGTGTTGTGTGGAAGGATGCAGTGTGTTGTTCTGAATGGCGTATTTATGTTTCCGGACACCACCACCACCACCACCACCACCACCACCACTACTTCCCCCCAGACTCTGCCTTTGAAAACAACACATGCACCCTTCCCCTTTAAGAGCTCACTGGCACCAGAGTGTCTGCTGTGCGCTGCGCCCGAACTCGGGCGCTGCGCTCTGCACCGCCGGCTTAGCGCCTAAAGATAGTAGTGGAACGCCTCTTTTAGCGCTCCACCAACCTCTTAGGGCGTAGCCACTGAATTTCCGGCAACGGGGCGCTACTTTGGGGCGGGCGCTAACTTCGGGCGGGCGCTAAGGTTAGCGCCCCAAAACTGTCTATACTGAAAATCTAGCCCTATAAATCTTATTGTAAGGGATTTCTTTTTGTGTATTCTTTCTGCCCTCCCCCAGGTCTATTTACTATATACCCCATGATCACTCAGGCGGAGTGTGGGTGGGGCGGGGAGAGCTTGGGTGAATTTTCGATGTGTATATCATCCTGAGTAAGTTGTAAAATTCATATTCAAGATCAGAATCAACTTGATATACCCATCTGTAGTTCAGCACCTCTGAGGCTATTCTATTATTTGGTGTAACTTGTATCCCTTACAGGTCTCCAGATATATCTAGGAGGATCTCCTATTTATGCTTTTGCAAACAAATGCCCCATTTGCATTTTTCTTGCCTGGGTTGGGAGGTTTGCAGGCAACTTATGTGGTGAGGACTATCAATCCTCCTGCATGACATGCAAAGTATAAGTTTGATTTTACTTGATTCATTTAATGGAAAGACACTTTTTCCTGTTGTAGTTGAGGTAAACTGGTATCACAGCTGAAGAGAGGCCATTTTTAATGAGGAATCATTAATGCTGAATGTTAAACAACACCATCGATATTTGACATGAAATGTGCAAAATTACATAAAGATTTAAGTGTTTTGACAGCTATTTGTGATGATAAACTGCATTGTCTCTGAATGAAAGAAACACTGGGCCCAGCTGTGTGTGAGTACCAGTGTCACTGTCTGTGAAATGATGGAGCTAGTTCTGGGTTTTGTTTAATACAATAAACCTTATTTTAGATGTGATTCTTGCTGGAACTGATCAGTTGTTTATAATTCATGTGGGTACTTGAGAAATAGATCCCAACTGTGTATTTTATACACTGAAAATCTGAATTCTGTCACAAGCAGACATGAATTACAAACAACTGTTCAGCCCTTCTGCATGTGGAGATGAAGCTGTCCCTACTGATTGATGTAAAAGCAGCCCAAAGTATTGCTGGTATATAGGGAACTCTATAACTTATAATCATCCGCAGTTCCCACAAAAATTGTCTTGATGCCCAAATGGAATCTAATTTAAATAGTTTCACAATTACTATCCTCCATTTCTATCGCCTTGGTCTTCCCAGGTATGGAAGCACCATGATCAAGTAGGCGACTGCCTTCTTGCACCTATTCTATTCTTCATTTAGCCCTGACATGCACAAGAGTGGGTAGGCAACAACTCTACCTCCAATTGAGGAGTATCAGATAAACCACAGTATTGTCTTCCTCATTTTTTGAAAGAAGTGCAGCCCCCATCTGCCCGCACCTCCCCCCGCCCCCCCACCTTCCCACATAAAAAAACATGCTCAGCTTAATTTACTTTCTGGCCTTGTGCTGGTTAGAGACAATCTAATCTTAATGTATTGCATGGGCTTCGTTGTTACACTTGAAGTTTCAACCTAGTCGAGTTGAGGGGGAAACTTTGGCCAGGATACCAAGGAAACTCCCTACTCTCTGTTGAAAAGTGCTACAGGATCTGTAACATCCATCTGAACCACTCACACAGGTGGCGACAACTTTGTGCATTTATATAGCTCCTTTAACATACCAAAACATCCCAAGTGGTTAGCGGTAGGTTTTAAGGAGCATCTTAAAGGAAGAGAGGGAAATGGAGAAGTTTTTGGGTTTAGGAAGGGAATTCCAGAGAGTAGTATCTTGGCAGCTGAAGGCCACCAATGGCGGGGTGAAAGGAGGGGGATCCACAAGAGGTCAGAGTCAGAGGAATGGGGAGTTTGGGGAAGGGGCTGTCGGGGTGGAGGGGGGTTACTGAGATAGGGAGGGGTAAGACATGGAGGGATTGAAACACAAGGGTGAGAATTTTAAATTTGAGGTGTTGAGACACCAGGAGCCAATGTAGGACAGCAAAGATGGGTGACCGGACTTGGTGTGGGATATGATAGGGCAGCAGAGTTTTTGATGAGCTGAAGTTTGTGGCGGGTGGGGGTTGGGAAGTCAACCTGGAGAGCATTGGAATAGTCAAGTCTGGAGGTGACAAAAGGCATGGATGAGGGTTTCAGCAGTACATGGGCTGAGGTGATTGATGTTATGGAGGTGGAAGTAAGTGGCCTTTGTGTTGGGCAGGGTATGGGTCTGAAACTCAACTCAGGTCAAACAGGGCGCTGAGATTGCAAGCAGTTTGATTCAGCCTAAGGCAGTGGCGAAGGAGGTAGATGGAGTTAGTGGCAAGGGTATAAAATTTGTAGTGGGAGCCAAAGAATATGGCTGGAGGAAGCTGTGGCAGATGGTATGTCCTTTTAATATCTCATTCAAAGGATGGCATCCTTGACAGTGCAGCACTCCTTCAGTTGTGCACTGAAGTGTCATCCTATTTTATTGGCTCAATACCTGGAGTAGGACTTGAAACTGCAGCCATCTGACTATGGTAAGATTGCTACTAACTGATCCAAGCTCACAAGAAGGGGTTCTTCTCCAAGGAATGGTTCTTCAGAGTTGCACAGTTCAGTAGTAGTGCCAGAAATTTGAAAGGCTGAGCTGACTCTTGTTGAGGCACTTGGTGCTTGAGATATATTTATAATGTCTCACCTGCTCAGAGGAATCTTGAAATGCACCTGTCAAGATCCCAGAAGTATTGATCCAGGGATCTAACATTTTGAATTGTAACACGTAGAAGAGGCAGAGAAGGTCTTTCATTTTTTGTTGTGTTTGCTAAAAGAGCAGAATTATTTTTAAAGGAAATTAGTTAGTTGCTTGAAAAAGAACAATATTAAAGGGTATGGGGAAAAAACAGGAGAGTGGGCTTAGACTAGGTGGCTTGGTGGAGAAAAGCCCCTGTATAGACTGGATGAACGAAATGGCACTTTGTTGCGCTGTAACATTCTATGGTTCTATGATAGTGATTTACAATGAAGACTATGGTGGCATTTTCACACATTATAGATTATGGTCAGCTTGGCTCAGTTGGAAGCCAATTTAAACATCCACCACCGGTGTATCGTGGCTGCAGTGTACACTATTTACAGGATGCACTGCAGCAACTCGCCAAAGCATCATCGGCATCACCTCCCAAACCCGTGCTAAGGGAATTGGGGAGGAGATAGCGGAAGCGCTTGCCATAATTTTCCAATCTCCCCTAGATGCGGGGGAGGTGCCCGAGGATTGGAAAGTGACAAATGTGACACCGTTGTTCAAGAAAGGGTGTAAGGACAATCCTAGTAACTACAGGCCAACCAGTTTAACATCAGTGGTGGGTGAAGTTTTAGAAACAATAATCAAGGAAACAATTTATGGGCACTTGAAGAGGTTTAAACTAATTAAGGAGAGCCAACATGGATTTGTAAAAGGCAGATCGTGTTTGACTAATCTAATTGAATTTTTTGACGAAGTAACAGGGAGGATTGATGAAGGGAATGCAATGGATGTTACCTTCATGGATTTTAGGAAAGCGTTTGACAAAGTACTACATAGAAGGCTGGTGAACAAAATTGAGGCTCATGGAATAAGTGGGTCAGTGGCAGCTTGGATAAGGAATTGGCTAAAGGATACAAAACAGCGAGTTGTGGTAAATGGCTGTTTTTCAGACTGGAGGATCGTAGACAGTGGTGTTCCCCAAGGGTCAGTGCTGGGGCCATTGCTTTTCTGATATATATAAATGACCTGGATTTTGGAATACAGAGTAGAATTTCTAAATTTGCCGATGACACCAAACTTGGGGGTGTGGCAAACACTGAGGATGATAGCAATCGACTGCAACAGGACATAGAAAGGCTAGCAGAATGGGCAGACAAGTGGCAGATGGAATTTAATACAGAAAAGTGTGAGGTGATGCATTTTGGCAGAAGGAGCAGGGAGAGGTAATATACACTTAATGGCACAGTTTTAAAGAGTTTGCAGGGACCTGGGAGTTAATGTGCATAGGTCCCTGAAGGTGGCAAGACATATTGAGAGTGGTTAACAAAGCATATGGGATCTTGGGCTTCATAAATCGTGGTATTGAGTACAAAAGTAGGGAAGTTATGCTGATCCTTTATAAAGTGCTGGTTAGGCCACAACTGGAGTATTGCGTTCTGTTCTGGTCACCACATTTTAGGAAGGATGTGAAGGCCCTTAAGAGGGTGTAGAGGAGATTACCAGAATGGTTCCAGGTATGGGGGATCTTAGCTGCAAGGACAGGTTGGAGAAGCTGGATTTGTTTTCATTAGAGCAACTGTGTACAAGATTATGACGTGTTTGGATAGGCTAGACGGGGAAAGGCTGTTCCCACTAGTTGATGGTACAAGGACTAGGGACACAGATTTAGGCCTAGAAATTCAGTGGGCCGCGCCACCGTTAGCGCCCAAAGAGGGCACTTAGTGGGTTTAACGCCACTGGCCACGCCTCACGCTAAATTTAGCGGGACGCTAATGACGGCGCTAGCCGTTAGCGCTGCGCCGCTACCGATGACGTCATCGGTGTGCGCAGCGCCCCGCTACCGCCCCGATCGTGAAATTTGGTAGCGCCCCCTGCTTTAATGCGACCGGTTCAGGGGGGCCTACCTGCGGCGGTAGAGGCACGGAGGTGCAGGGCGGCTATTTTTTTTGCTGGCCGCCTGCCAGCACCTCTTCGCGCCGCCGTCCCTGGCCTCCTGAGCCCCCCTCCCACGTTGTGCCAGCTGTGTCCCAGGAGCCCGGCACTTCTCCTCGGTGCCGGGCTCTTTTGCCGGCACTCGCGATCGCCAATCGCGCTGCAGCAGGCCCCTCCCCTTTAAGAAGGGGAGGAAGGCCTGCCGTACCGCAGCGCGCCGTGCCGCAGCGTGTGGCGCTGCGGCACGTTGCACTGCGATTTTCAGTTGCAGCGCCCCAAGGGGGATGCGGGGCGCCTCGAGTAGCGCTGCGCTTCCGTTTGGGGCGCTGAAACTGAATTTCCGGCAGGCGTTCGCTACTCCTTCCGGGGCGGTACTTCCGGCGCCCTGGCGAGACTGGCGCCCCAAGCGGGGCGCCAGTGAATTTCTAGGCCTTAAGGTTTTGGGCAAGAGATTCAGGGGGAATGTGAGGAACATCTTTTTTATGCAGCGAGTGGTGATGACCTGGAACTCGCTGCCGACGGAAGTGGTGGAAGTGGAGACACTCAGTGTTTTCAAGGGGAGACTGGATAGACACTTGAGGGAAATAAACTTGCAGGGCTATGGGGACAGAGCAGGGGAATGAGACTGACTGGATTGTTATACAGAGAGCCGGCACGGACTCGATGGGCCTAATGGCCTCCTTCTGTGCCGTTATGACTCTATGATCTCCACCACCTAGAAGAACAAGGGCCGCAGGTGCATGTGAGCACCATCCCCTCCAAGTCACACACCATCCCGACTTGGACATATATCCCCGTTCATTGTCGCTGGGTCAGAATCCTGGAACACCTTGCCTAACAGCATTATGGGAATACCTTCACCAAATGGACTGCAGCGGTTCAAGAAGGCGGCCCCCCACCACTTTCTCAAGGGCAACTGGAAATGGGCAATAAATGTTGGCCTTGTCAGTGCCACCCACATTCCGAGACCGAATGGAAAAAAAAATGGGATCTTTTTGGAGGAAGAAGAGGAGGAACACTGGAGGGAAGCCAGGCAGGGCAACCCACATCAGTGCTGTTCTCTGTGATCCTGCTGGTACCCTGATACCAACATCAATAGGCAGAGGTGCACATACCCTGCTTTTGGAGAGGATTTATGCATGTGGAGACTCCAGTTCCCAAGGCAGCGCATGACAGCAGACCTGATGTTACTGATACAATATGTGAAAGCCTGACTAGCCATAATGCTGGATGGTTCTTTGAAAACTCCAATTACAATATGTCATGCTTTCAGTACTACTGCATGAACGAAGGCATGTCAGGGTGATTCACAAGCCAGCAAAATCTGCTTGGCTATCCTGCCAAGATGCCACCAGCCATATCAGCAGGTATTGGCACACCTACCTAGTAACAACTATAGAAACTGTCTTTACAGGCTGCAGTTGCAGAGAACTGCCATCTACTGCAAGGTCCTCTGCAGCTGTGATGCAGCATGGGGCTGGCTTAGTCAGTGACAACCTATCTCCACCTCCTTCCAGGCATACTGCAATGTTGACCTTGAGGTATTTTCCATTGGAATGGCAAACAGCGACAACCTCCTCATAACCATCTCCTGCAGCACCACCTCCACTTCAGCAGCCCCCAAACCGGGGGTTGGTCGCTCAGCTGCTCCATTACTTGTCTGCAGATTCATGCCTACACCTTGGGTTTCCTTCCCTTTCATTTTTTCCTGTCGCCTGTTCTCAGTTCACTTCTCCATCTTTCTCAGCGAAGGCTGCCAATAGGACGAGATGTCTTTTTAGCCTTTCCAAAATCTGTAAGAAATTTTTGCGCCTCCCCATTCTGCCAATTCCCTTAAATTGCCTGCATCCCTTTAAATTTCACTTGCAAGCAGTGTTCCGTTGCCACCACAAGTGTGCTCCTTGCACAGACCCACAAAAATGGAACACTATTAACATATAACCATTCTGGTGAGATTTGCACTAGCTCTCATTTAAAACCGAGTTACAGCATAGCAAAGTAACTGAACTGCTTTTGTCTTTTGAGACAGACTGTTGCCATTATAAAAGTATTCAAAAATGAGTCCCAGTGTATTTTTTTTCTCCCAGCTACCTGTCCTCTGTTACCTGAGAGAGACGCGCGCTTTGTTCTCCAGTAAAAGTCCCTCTTCCAATGTGAAGCTGTATTTGGATGTGTAAAGGAGCAATGGTGGAAACTCACCAATCTCTGCAAGAAGAGCCATATATTACAGATTGCTGGGCCTGAATACATAAATCACTTCAATCCTCACTTTCACAGTTCGTGAAGTCATCAGAATTGTTTGATTGTCCTGGAGCAGCAGTACTCATAATATATAATCCTCTTAAACCACGCCCCTCAGTAGACCTGTTCCAATAGGCTGTAGACCTCAACACAGATATGACGAGCTCTGGGATATTACACGTGCATAGACAGATTTTTTTTTAAAGTAAGAAGTTTTAAAATGTTTATGGTAGTTCTGTAAGAGCGTCTCTCCAGCAAGAATTGTGCCTCAACAAAAAGTTAATTACTATTTAGTCTTTCTAACACCCCTCCCCCAACAGCATCAAGTACCACAACACTTGTTCATACCTCAGACTCCTCAGTTTTCCTCTAATATCCTTTCTCTTACATTGTCCTGTAATATCCTTTCTCTTACATTGTCCTGTAATATCCTTTCTCTTACATTGTCCTGTAATATCCTTTCTCTTACATTGTCCTGTAATATCCTTTCTCTTACATTGACCTGTAATATCCTTTCTCTTACATCGTCCTGTAATATCCTTTCTCTTACATTGTCCTGTAATATCCTTTCTCTTACAACCTGCCCTCTCTGGAGCCTGGGCTGGGGGTGGGGTAGGGCAGTTATAAGGGTCATTATACCAAAAACCAATGGTACTGGTTCCCACTAATTATACTGTAATAGTTTCCCAACTGTTGCTTCCCCCCAACATTAAAAATATTCGATTTAAAACATTTGCAAGCTGTCCATTGCATTGCCTGAGAACATTAGAAACTTGACTTCACACTGAGCTTGGGCTTTACTGTATCTGGTGTGAAGCCCAAATGGCATGAGACTACCTTCAGGAGGGGATTTCATACCTTGTGCCTATAGTGTGGGAGTAACACTGTTGACCTGACTCCCAAGTTTTACTGCTAGTTTTGATAGATGTGCGTCCAAACTCATGTTGCATCCATGCAAAAGTAGTAGTATAAGAACACAGTGAAGTAGCTGTAATTCCTTCTATGGCTCATATTGTTCGCAGTTGTTTGGATGTTTTATATAAAATATAGACATATGGCTGTATATTTCAACTGATGTAAGGAAGATCAGTACTAGTAAAGATTGCATTATTATATTCCTATAATAATTGGCCAGGATCCGAACATACTAGGGGCATCATTCCAGGCAGAGTATGGTGGTTTCAGAAGAGCAAATTGATCTATATTATTTTATTCCTCTTTGCTGCTCCACATATTAATAGTTAATCAAATTCAGCAAAATAACATTACAAATGCTTCTGTTACTCAGCATTGGCTTTTACAAAATGTGAATGTCAATAATTTTGAAAGAGAAAAGGACTTTTACATCAATAGCATGGAATAACAAATCCAAAACAAATTGCTGAATATTTCAGAAATGTAGCCAGACTGATGATAAACCTAGCCCTTGACAAGGTATGACACTCATCCCGCTCACTTCCCAATAGAACATTATATTCACTTTTTGTGGTTGACACAGTATTGATGAGCACTTAGGATCACTTTTGAAATTATTAACTTGTACAGTGATTTGCAAATTCATCACTCGATTGAATACCTTCTCGGGCTTTGACACACAAAGCATGATAGTGCCCTCTGCTGTCCTATAGGTGCATTCGTTCAGTGTAAGCAACATGAGATGCAACACATGCCCTTATACTTCCCCCCTTCCCACTGTCCAGGGCCACAAACACTCCTTCCAGGTGAAACAGCGATTTACCCGTACTTCTTGCAATTTATTATACTGTATTCTCTGCTCATGATGTGGTCTCCTCTACATTGGGGAGACCAAACGCAGATTGGGTGACCGCTTTGCAGAACACATCCGTTCAGTCCGTAAGGGGGACCCCGAGCTCCCGGTGGCCTGTCACTTTATTTCTCCGCTCCATTCCCACTCAGACCTCACCATCCTCGGCCTCTTGCACTGTTCCACGGACGCTCGGCGTAAGCTCGAGGAACAGCACCTCATCTTTCGATTAGGCACTCGACAGCCCTCTGGACTCAACATAGAGTTCAACAATTTCAGATCATAACCTTGGCCCCTATCACATATATATATTCTCTTTTTTTTATCCACAATTTTTGTTTGGTCCCCCTTTTTTTTCTTCCCTCCCACATGGCAGCTGTCCTCCATTTTGCCAGCGCAATTCACACCCCATCTAGAGCCATCCTTTATTCCTTAACCTGTCCTATTACCACCTCCTCTCACCTTGAATATCTCTTATTGTCTCTCAATATCTCTTAATCTCCTGCTTTCTATCCTATCACTGACCTTCCCTTTTGTTCTTTCATCCCCTCCCCCTTTTCCCAGCCCCTAAACCTGCTTTCCATTTCCTGCTTTTTTCCAGCTCTGACAAAAGGACATTGACCTGAAACGTTAACTCCATTTCTCTCTCCACGGATGCTGCCCTGGTTCTGCTGAGTTTTTCCAGCGTTTTCTGTTATTATTTCGGATTTCCAGCATCCGCAGTATTTTGCTATCGATGAAGCAAAGTATTCTGGATCTGAGCAAAATATTAGGCAAACACATCTTTATTCTCTTGTTGACAGGAGACGCTAAAGTTTCTAAAATATTTGTTATTTAAAATCTTGCATAGGTCATGGAAAGGTAAAAAAAAAAGTTTTTCTCTTCCTGATGCGGTCTCTGTGCTTGCCTCCTGTTCTCTATTTCTTCCCACCTGCCTCTTTATCTTTTCTTTGTTTTCTAAATTTTCTGTTTCTTTTTTCTCTCGCACTTTCTCACACATTTTTCTTACTTTCCCTCCATTTCTGCATACTTTCTCAATTCCTCCCTCATTCTCATGTTCTCGCACCATTTCCATCATGCATTTCTTCTCTCATTCTTTCTGTCACATACTTGCTCTCTCACATTTTATCTTATTTTCTCTCTCTTACTTTCTCTTAACTGGGTATGCTAGCCTAATGGTTTTGTTACTGGACCAGCAACCCAGATTTCAAGTCATGGGCCATATTTTGTGACCCCTACGGGTGGGTACGAGTTGCGCACAGGCCCGTAGGGGCCGCGCAAGTGCCGGGTTTAGGCATGCGAAGCACATGCGCTAAAACCCGGCACTTGCGATCTGTCAAGAATCTTCTTGACAGATTCTTCACATCCCCAGGAAAAGGGCCTCTGCGGGTGGAGAGTTACGCTATTTGCCCAACTTCCGCCAGTTGAAAGGCCATGGAATTCTTACGCCTGGGCATAAGAGCTTTAACAAATAGAAAAATACAATTTTATCACTCACTTATACATTAAAAACCCTGTCCAATAAGATAAGTTTATTTTTAGCCCCGTTAAAACATATAAAAACATTTCAAAAAATTAAATTTTTGTTTAAAATATTTAATTAAATGCCATTTTAATTAATTTTATGTATGTAATTTAAAAAAAATTATTTATTGTGTTCGTGTATTTTTTTAAGTCATCCCCATTCATACTTATGGCAGTTTCGTACGTACGGAAACCCCATAAGTATGAATGGGGATTCCCTTCTTTCATTGTTTGGGCTGGTCCACGTGATCCCGGGGCGCTTGCGAACCGCATGCGCCCCGGGATATGTGGGCCTCTACACCTTTCTACCAGGAGAGGCCCAGGATTGCAAGCCTCCGTATCTCCTGGACCACAAGGTAAATGCATAGAAAATTTGATGATCGGAAGCAGCGAGATGCCTCCGATCGCAAATTCAGGCCCCATGAGTTCAAATCCCATGATGGCGAGTTGTGAAATTGATTTCAATGAAATTTAATAATTTGTAGGCTGTCACCAGGAAATAGCCATGCAAGCTGCCATTTTGTTGTAAAAATCCAATTGGTTCATTGATCCCCAGGGAATCTGCTACCCTTATTGGTCCAGCCTAAACGTGACTCCAGTCCCACACTATGTGGTTGGCTCTTAATGTCCTCTGGGCAAAATAGGAATGGCCAATAAATACTTAACAGTGTCACCCACATCCCAACAACAAATAAGAAAAAACATTCTCTCTCTCTCACTTTCTGCCTCGAACTTCCTTTCTCACACACTTTCTCTTTTGGAGGTGATGGTGTTCCTCAGTGGTAGAGGTTGCAGTGCTGGAAGGTACTGGTGAAGTAAGCTTGGTGAGTTGCTGCCGTTCATCCTATAGATAGTACATGCTGTAGCTGCAGTGTGCAGTTGATGATGGGCATGGATACTGAGTCTAATGGCAGGGATACCGATAAAGTGGACTTCTTTCTCCTGTATGATGTTAGCTTTCTTGAGTGATGTGATGGCTGTACCCATCTAGTACTCTATCACATGCCTGACTTGAGCCTTGTAAATGGTGGTGAAGCTTTGAGGGGTATGGGGCTGTGAGCCACTTGCCTCTTGTAGCCATGGTGTTGATCTGGCTAGCCCAGTTAAGCTTCTGGTCAATGGTGTAACCCCTTTGGGATCTGATTGGTCCCTGCTGACATTTTCTGAAATCTGATTGAATAAACAGGTTGAAGGGACAGTGGTCTCTGGGATGTGATTGATGTCAGTTCTGGGATATGATTGGTTGAAAAGAGTGTGATCCTATGATTCTGTAATCAGAATGGTGGATGGTAATGGACTCTGACATTACTACAGTATATTCATATAGATAACTGCATCACCACCATAACATTAAGGAACTTTTCAGTGTTTTGGTGCCTGAGCTGAAATCAAAATAATGGCTGGTGTAGGGAGCACTCTTAAGCATAAAGGAATGTGTAGTCATGTTTTACAAAAGGTATTTAAAGTATTATATCTTATTATACATGAGTTATGTTTGGTACAAGTGTAAACCAGAATACATGTATGAGTAGTGCTGACAGCTCCTGCTCATGTGGCGCTCGTGAACTAGACCGTCTGCATTTTGTGATATAAACCCAGTTGTATACCTACTTCACCCTGTGCAACAGCTAACATAGTTTTTCATATTGCCTTGTATTGATTTTTGGTGCAGTTTTCCACTGCTGTGAATCTTATATCATAACAGACTCCTGAAAAACATGTGATTTGGTAAATGCCATGTCATGTGAATAATATTACTCACTTAGAACATAAACTATCAACTATATAAAAAAAAAAACAGCCTAAGCATTTTGGTTCATATTTCTTTGCCTTTCAACTCCCCTTCCCCTTTTTTCTTGAAAGGAGCAAGGATAGAATTTTTACCCTAAACATGAGTGTACCAGAATGGAGTGTTCAGCCCCTGATGTGTATGACTATGTCTTAACAGAAGTCCAATGGTGATTTGTTTATATAAATGCCAATACAGTTCAAATCAGATAGCAGAGTTTATGAATCACCATAGTTACAATCACAAAGAAATATTGAAACAGTAAGTTTATCATGAGAAAAGGAAAACTTATCCGATTAAACTGAACTCTGTCGCCAGTACCTGCTGACAGGTGCGGCGCTACTGACGTTTGATCAGTAGAGGGCAAGAGCATGCAGCTTTCAATTCTGGGAAAAGACTGTGCATGTCATGTAAGGATTCCTGATGCATTTATGGAGCAGATGGACCGTGACTACCCATTGCGCGTATGCTCGGTGTGTATCACATATGGTGACAGCAGATACTAAGCCAGTGTTGTAAATGGGATGTATAATGTGGGCCTTCCTGTGTGTCCAGGAGGAGTACACATGAATGAGGTATCAGAAGGTTGTTCAAACAGAGCAAAGCTGGGCTCGAGAATCAGTTGCCCACTCTGTGTCTTATAAGGGACAAAAGGTTCCTGGATTGTACACTCCCAAATGTGGAAACCCCACAGGTTGCGAGAAATAGGGAAGTAGAGGAACATGTAGCCAGCCACAAGGAGGCATCGTTTGCAGTCAGTTTAAGTTTATCCACCCGCTTGGGGAGGGAGCTGTGTATGCCTCAGGAAATGTGTGTCAAATGTTATGGGAGCTGCTGCACATGGGGCATCTGGCAGAGAGAAATTAGACTCCGAACCTTGGGGATTACTCCCAGTGTCACATGCTGTACAAACTAGGGAGAGGAACATTGGATAAAGGAAATGTAGCAAAAGGGGGTAGGGCAACTAACCAAAAACAGGTTACCTTGAAAAGATTTGCTGGGAGAGATAGTGCGACTTGCATTAGAGGGGATAAATGAGGAACAGAAAAAAGTATAAGAGTGAGAAAAACAAGAAAACTAATGGTGTAGTGCAGGTTAACAATAGTAAAAAGGAGAAAGGTAAAAAGTATGTCAATTGATGCAAGAAAAGTAAGGAATAAACTTGGAGAATTAGACATAGTAATTGCAGTGGAAAAATACAATCTCATGGCTTCAGCCAGTGCATGACTGGAAACAAAACATCTCTGGTTAGAACTATTATTTCTTTCTAAGATATAAGAAAGCAAAAAGGGGGGGGATGTCAGCATTAACTTATTAAGGAAAGAGTTTCAGCATTAGAAAGGAAAGATATTGCAAGGAATAGTATACAGGTAGAGACTCTGGATTTAATTAAGGAACAAAATGGGTCAAGCTCCAATATTGAGTATCCTTTAAATTGTTTGAAAGAAATTGAAGAGGAAATCTACTCAGCGAGGTGTGTAAAAATACTACGGCAGTAATAATGGGAGAGAATGGGAGAACATTGGGATTTAAATTGGGATGGATTTATGCAATACAACAACAACTGTATTTATATAGTGCCTTCAATGTAGCAAAATGTCTCAAGGCGCTTAATACAATTGAAGACAATTTTTGGAGCCTACATAATGCACCCTACAGGGAAAGTTGCAATACTGGACTTGGTTCTGGTAATGAAGTGGAGCAGGCAGCAACATAGTACCACTTTCTTTTTGTGCATTGACCTTGGTATCTCAACCAACCTCTTATGCGGCACCATATCACATATTGAAGTCCACATAAACTGCATCTACCACATCCACCGCCACCATTATACTGCCCATTATCCTCTCATAAATCCACGTTGACCTACTCTTCATAAATCCACATTAATTACCATTCACAAATCCACGTTGACCTACTCGTCATACATCCACATTAATTACTATTCACAAATCCACATTGACCTACCAGTCACAACTCCATGTTGACCTACACTTCATAAATCCACGTTGACCTCTTCATAAATCCATGTTGATCTACCGTTCACAGAGAAGGGAAAGAAAATGAAACTGAGTTGAGAATCGCAAACTACAGAAGGATGAAAGAGAGTTTAGTCTAGATACATTGGCAGAAAAAGTTAACTTGTTCAATAGTAGGAAATATTTAAATGTGAGATTGACGCAGTGTGGTCTGGGAATGTTCCAATGAGGAAAAAGGGGCAAAAAATAAAGATTTAAAATATAAGCATATGCCAATGCTAAAGCTAAAATGAAAAAGAGAATCATGAGAAATACCAAAATCTACAGAGATATAAAAAAGAAATAGCATAAGCTAAGAGGGAGTTTCAAAAATGCTTGCAGGCAATGTAAAAGAGAATCATTAAAAAGGTGGCTAGGGATGTTTAAAAATTAGCATGGTTAGATAATTGGGTTGATAAGGAAATGATAGAGTTGCTTAATGAATACTTAGTTTCAGTATTTACAGAGGACAATGCAGGAAGGATGTTCCCGATGGCGGGGGAGTCCAGAACCAGGGGTCACAGTCTAAAGATAAGGGGTAAGCCATTTAGGACAGAGATGAGGAGAAATTTCTTCACCCAGAGAGTGGTGAACCTGTGGAATTCTCTACCACAGAAGGCAGTTGAGGCCAATTCATTAAATATATTCAAGAAGGAGTTAGATATATTTCTTAAGGCTAAAGGGATATGGGGAGAAAGCAGGGACAGGGTACTGAATTTGGATGATCAGCCATGATCGCATTGAATGGCGGAGCAGGCTCGAGGGGCCGAATGGCCTACTCCTGCTCCTATCTTCTATGTTTCTATGTTTAAGGAAGCTTTCAACGAGATCATGGCTGATCATCCAAACCCTAGCACCCGGTCCCTACACCGACAGCCATCCCACCCAAGCCCTATCCCCGTAACCCCGTAACCCCACATATTTAATCCCCCCTAACACTAAGGGCCAATTTTTATCATGGCCAATCAACCTAACCCGCACATCTTTGGACTGTGGGAGGAAACCAGAGCACCCGGAGGAAACCCACGCAAACACGGGGAGAATGTGCAAACTCCACACAGACAGTCACCCGAGGCCGGATTTGAACCCGGGTCCCTGGCGCTGTGAGGCAACAGTGCTAACCACTATGCCACCGTGCAAAGGCTTATGCAATAATAAGGAAATAGTTCTTAAGTTTCTGAAGGAGCTAAAAAATTGAAGTATCCCGGACCTGATGATATACACCTCAGAATACTGAAAAGCTTAGTGGGGGAGTCACGGAGGGACTAATCATAATTTTTTAACATTCATTAGAGAATGGCAAATGATATATCTCTGTTCAAAAGAAAGAAGAGTTAGGCCAGGTAACTATCGACCGGTTAGCCTCATGTCAGCGGTAAGAGACCATATTTAGAGAAAAAATAAATAAATACTTAGAAGGTCATGGTCTGGTCAGAGAAAGTCAACATGAATTCATGAAGGATAGATCTGACTAACCAGATACATTTTTTGAGGGGATTTTGGAAAGTTTACTGGGGTAAATGAAGTTTATGCAAGCTTCCAGAAAGCATTTGATACAGCCGCATACAGAATCAGCTGAAAAATTAAGGCTCATGGCATAAAAAGGAAAGTGGCGATAGGAATAGAGAGATGGCTGTAAGGCAGGAACAAGTGTGGCAGTAGATGAATGTTTCTTGAACTGGCAGGTATGGCTAGTTGGGTGCCTAGGGATTAATGTTGAGATCATTTTTGCTCTACACAAATCTGGAGATATGTTCTGGATTTGGAAATAAAAGGATGGATAGCAAAGTTTGCTGAAAATACCAAACGGGAAGGATTAGCAAACTGCCCAGAAGAATTCAGCAAACTATAGTAGAACATAAACAGTCTAGGAGAGTGGGCAGATAAGTGGCACATGCAGTTTAATACAGATACTGTGATGTAGCCCATTTTGTGAACAAAAAATATAGAATGGAAATATATCTTACATAGTCAGTTTCCTTACATTATTATAGTGACTACGCTTCAAAAGTACTTCATTGGCTGTAAGGCACTTTGTGACGTTCTGAGGTCATGAAAGGCGCAATATAAATGTAAGTTATTTCCTTTTTCCATCCTAAATTTCTCAATGCAGTAGAGCAGCAAAGATTTCTAGGTGTGCAGATACATAAATCCTTAAAAATGGATGGAAAAGCTTAAAAAAAATTAAGAAAGCAAATGGAATTATGTAGTTTATTTCGAGAGGGATTGAATACAAAACCGAAGAGGTCATGATTAGTTTGTCCTAAACACGGGTCTGGCCACATCTAGAATACTGTGTTCAATATTTTGTCACTGACTATAGACAGAGATAATAGAAATGGAGAAAGTGCAATAGAGATTTACCAAAATTATGACAGACTAGAGATTAGCGGCCTGTATTACATAGAAAGGTTAGAGCAAATAGGGCAGAATTCTGACAAAATGAGTGATTTGATAGAGATGTTTAAAATAATAAAAAAGAAAAGACAAGGAAAACACAGATAGCTTATTTCCATTGGTAGGGAAATCAAAGATAAGATGCCATGATCTAAAATAACTACTAACGAACGAATGACAAACTTATATAGCGCCTTTCACAACCTCAGGGCTTTCCGTAATATCTAGCACACAGTCCACTCCTGTGTATTGTTTCCATAATTTGATGTTTTCTTCTAAACATCACACATTTATTGCAAGGCAAAATGTATTTATAACAGAATTTATACGTATATTATAAACCACTTTAGTACTCTGTCACATTTATACTCCAAGTATTTTATTCCCTATTAATAATACTTTCTCCATGCCCTCACCATTATTACTTCATATTAAACATATAAAAACAGTGTCCATACCATGCTTAAAGTGGCAACACCCTTTTCATAATCCCACAAAGGCTGTGTTTAAAACGAGACATCACACATGCACCAGTATCCTTTTACATTTGTCTTGCGCCTTGTTCAGAGCTCACAGTACTTAAAATAAACTAATACATAGTTAAAAATTATTTTTAAAACAGCCTAGAAAGTGTGTGTTATGTTTTCTGGAATCTGGTTGGATGTACAGGTTTAAAAATATGATTTATTTGCAAGAAAATGGGATTTCCCCTGGTTCTATTCCAACAGCAGAAACTCACCTACAACTGAATGGTTTCACTGTTATGGTGATCATCTTGGAGTTAACTGGGCTATGTCTGTTTTCAGAACTTCTCTTCAGTTGTTTGTAAAGTTTACTTACTCTATCAAATAGTTTTAACAAATAAAAATGAAACTACAACAGGCTGCCATTTTCAGATGCCCAGTTCCTCAAAGGAGTTGAGTTGTTAATGGCATTTACAGAGAATATTGGCGCTGGTCATCTGAAAATTTTCAAAGTTATTTTGAATACCAGAACACTAAGGCCACTGATATCCACCTTGCATTTGTTTAGGATGGGCTCCTATATTCAGTTTTGTGAAGGAACAGTAGTCCATGGGACTGGATGGTACGGATACAGTAGCCTAGTGATTATGGCACTGGACTAAACCCAGAGATCTGGAGTTCAAATCCCACCTCAGCAAGTTGTGGCTGGCATCAAAAATGACCATGAAAAGCTACCAGATTGTTGTAAAAATCCAGTTGGTTCATTAATGGCCTACATGGGACGCCAGTCCCACACTATATGGGTGACAGTGGCTAAAGGTGAAGTATTACATTTCGGTAAGAAAAATAGGGAGGTCACATATTACTTGGATAATAAGAATCTAAATGGGGTAGAAGAGCAAAGGGACCTCGGAGTACAAATCACTAAAAGTAGCGTTGCAGGTTAATAAGACCATAAATTAAGCAAACCAAGCACTAGGGTTTATTTCTAGAGGGATAGAAATGAAAAGTAGAGACGTTATGCTAAACCTGTATCGAACCTTGGTTAGACCACATGGAGTACTGTGTGCGGGTTAGGTTGATTGGCCATGATAAAAATTGGCCCTTAGTGTTAGGGGGGATTAAAATACGTGGGGTTACGGAGTTACGGGGATAGGGCTTGGGTGGGATGGCTGTCGGTGTAGGGACTGGGTGCTAGGGTTTGGATGATCAGCCATGATCTCGTTGAATGGCGGAGCAGGCTCGAAGGGCCGAATGGCCTACTCCTGCTCCTATCTTCTATGTTTCTATGTATAATTCTGGTCGCCATATTATAAAAAGGTTATAGAGGCACTGGAGAGGGTGCAGAGAAGATTTACAAGGATGATACCAGAAATGCGAGGGTATTCCTATCAGGAAAGGATGAACAGGCTGGGTCTCTTTTCCCTTGAAAAAAGAAGGCTGAGGGGTAACCTAATAGAAGTCTGTAAAATTATGATAGAGTAGACACAGAAAGAGTGTTTCCACTTGTGGGGAACAGCAAAACTAGAGGCCATCAATATAAGATAGTTACCAAGAAATCAAATAGGGAATTCAGAAGAAACTTCTTTACCCAAAGAGTGGTGAGAATGTGAAACTCGCTACCACAGGGAGTGGTTGAAGCGAATAGTACAGACGCATTTAAGGGGAGGCTAGATAAGCATATGAGGGAGAAGGGAATAGAAAGTTATGCTGATATAGTTAGATGAGGAAAGACTGGAGGAGGCTTGAGTGGAGCATAAACGCCGGCATGGACTGGTTGGGCCGAATTACTTGTTTCTGTGTTGTATATCCTATGTAATCCTATGACTGTTACTGCCCTCAGAGGGATGGGCAATAAACCCTGCCTTGCCGGTGTCGCCTACATCCCAAGAGCAAAATATAAAAAAGTTAGTAAGGAAACTTTCGTTTAACCGGAGGTTAAATGTCCGGAAAGCTCTATCCACCGGCAAAATTCAGGAGTCGGTTCAGATAAGTTTTTTTACTTCTTGTTGCTTTTTTTCTCCAGTCGTGGCTCTGCAAGGTCTAGCTGAAGCTGTTGCTTAGTTACAGAGACGCTTGCAAGCTACGCCGACTGTTTTGAAGCTGTTGCTAAGCAACGGGGTTTGTTGCTTCACACGGAGCTCAGAAGCTCCGTATGTTTTAACATTAGCGCTGGTTTCTCCGGCAGTTTTGATGGAATGGCAACAGCTCGGTCCCGTCAGTGCTGGATACCAGAAAATTTCCTGTACACAGGCCGTTAATCTCTGTCTGCTGGTTATAAGGGGTCCATGTGAATTAGTTTGGGCACCCACAACTACTTTGTATGGACATGGGCCCATAGTGCAAAACTGCTGCATATTTGACACTAACTTGGGGATCTCACTCAGAGGCTACAGCATGTCTGAGTGTGGGGAAATGGAAAAATCTCTCACTGGAGCAAGTTTATTTCCTTCAAGTGCCTATCCAGTCTGCCCTTGAAAACATTGAGGGCTAGATTTTCAGTCGCTTGCGCCAGCAGTTAGCGCCTTAAGAGAAGTGATTTTCGGGCGCTATGCGTGTAGCGCCCGGGCGCAGCGCAGTTTGCGCCCCACCCCAAATTAAGTTGCCCGTTAGCGCCGGCGCAAAGTTTAGCGCCCGCCCGGATGCGCGCGCAGAAAATGACGTCACATCCTCGTGCAACGCCCTTTGTGCGCCCCGATTCCAAACTTCAGTCGGACCGCCCCATTGTGCGGCTGGCGGCCGGAGCGTTTGGAAAAAGGAACGCAACACAACCAGCGCGGGCCCCGGGGGGCGCAAATTAAAGGGGACGTACTCTCCAGTATAAAGGCCAGCCTTTTTTCAGAAAACACTCTTGTGCAACGCATTTCTGGAGACACAACAAGGAGGATAGCTAACTGGTTTCAAGCAGCAAGAGCCAGGTATTTTTGGACTCAGGCCAGAGCGCTGCAAGTGGCCTTTTGGAAATTAGAGTGTTTGCCAGGATTTGATGGGGGTTGCATGGGGTGCCAACGCGGAGCTGCAGCTGCATGTCCGTAGGGCTCGCAGACGCATTGTGAGAGGGGCAGCCCTGGCTAGAGGCAGAGGGGGCTACAGGCGTCGGCCACGTAGGCCTTACCCAGTCAGGCTATACCGCCAGCAGCGCTCCTACCTAAACATGAGTGCCACGCGATGTGTTAAAAGGCTCCGATTCCGAAAGGAGGTGATTGCAGAGATCTGCCACCTGCTTCGCCGAGATCTGCGGCCAAAGCTCAGGTGCAGGACGTCTCTGTCGGTGGAAGTGAAGGTGACGGTGGCATTGAACTTCTATGCCACCGGCTCCTTCCAATACGCTGCTGGGGACATAGCAAACATCTCCCAGTACGGCGCGCATCACTGCATCCGCCAGGTGACCGAAGCACTGTTCAGAAGGAGAAGCCAATTCATCTCCTTCCCCATGGCCCTGGAGAGCCAGCATCAGCGCGCATTGGGATTTTCCAGACTCGGGGAATTCCCCTTGGTGCAGGGCGCCATTGACTGTACGCATGTGGCTTTGCGGGCCCCTCTGGAGCATGGCGAGCAGTATCGCAACAGGAAGGGCTACCATTCTCTGAATGTGCAGCTGGTCTGTGACCACAAGCAGCGCATCATGGCAGTCAATGCCAGCTTCCCAGGCAGCAGCCACGATGCCTTTATCCTGCGGCAGAGTACTGTGCATGACATGTTCCAGGCACAGCCTCCCCCAAGAGGATGGCTACTCGGGGACAAAGGCTATCCTTTGTGCACCTGGCTCATGACCCCGCTCCGCGTGCCCAGGACTGCTGCTGAAGAGGCCTACAACGAGAGCCATCAAACCACCCACAACATCATCGAGCTAACTATTGGGGTCCTCAAGCAGCGGTTCCGCTGCCTTGATCGCTCCGGAGGAGCTCTCCAGTATTCGCCGGACCGGGTCTCCCAATTTGTGGTGGTTTGCTGCATGCTACACAACCTGGCTATCCGCAGGACTCAGGCACTGCCACCTGACGTTGGACCAGCACCTCAGGAGGAGGAGCAGGAGGAGCATGAGGAGGAGGAGGAGGAGGAGCAGGAGTACGTTCCCAGGAGGGAGCGACCAGGGCCAGGGGCCGCACGACGCCACCTTATTACACGGTACTTCTAAGCCCCCTGTCAGGGAATGGCCAGGGGCCATGAGGGAAGATGAATGCAGCCGCTCCGCAACCCCTCAGCTGGCGAAGCCAACAAACACTAAGAAGAACAACCATGGAGACTGCATGAATAAAGATAATTTTTTATTACACAAAAATGAAAAGCCCTTCCCACATGAATACCCAAAAGCAATAAACGGGCCCCACAAAAAGCCCAACAAACGACTCACTCCCACAAACTGGGGAGGAGTCACTCCACCTTTCTTCAAACCGGGCCTCAACGTCGGCCTAACGCAAAAAATAAGCCCTCCAACAACACAACCATGGGCAAAATAAAGATGGCTACCGCCATATAAAAGGAAAGCTGCCCACACCCTCTACTGAGTGGCCCGCGAGGGCGAGACCTTGCCCAGCCTTTTGCCTCCCCTGCCCGGCCTGCTGCTCCTTCGCAAGCTCTGCCCAGTGGCTGCTGCGAGGCTGGGGGAAGGCGCCTGAGGCTCAGATGCCCTTCCGCCAGATGCCGCTGGGGGGCGGCCTACACGGCGTTTGGGCCTCGAGGGGCCGTCTGCTGAGTGGCGCACCTGAGCCTGGCCACCATCAGCTGCAGCCGCTTGCCCTTGACGCCCCAGTGGGGGAATGGCGGCGACGGATGGCGCAATGTGGGCCAGCTGGCGTCTGGGATGCGCTGGCTGGTGCTGTGGCGCGGTGGCACTCGGCCGGGCCCGCACTGCAGGATCCGCAACAATCAGCCGAGGGGCGGCTTGCTGGGATGGTCCAGCGCGGCGGCTGCCCTGGCGATGCCTGCCTGAGACAGCGCGTGTGGCAGCAGTGAGTGCCCCTGTGGTCCTGGTGTGCGCGCGCATCACAGCCGCCAGGGTCTTGACGGCATCAGTCAGCATGCGGCCACTCGCGGCAGTTGCTGCCCCGAACTCGCGCACACTGGTCGCCAGCGACTCGATGGCCTCAGGCATGCGCCCCACCACGCTCATGAGCTCCGCGTGGCGCCGGTCCGAATCCTCGGCCATCTTATCCAGCTTCCGCACCTCCTCCGAGGTGAAGGTGTCCGGACTGGAGTCGCGACTCTCCCGCTGGGGAGGAGGGGGCCGAACTAGGGGACCCTTGCCGCGTTGGTGGCGGCGAGCGTGCCGATCAGCAGCACTCCCCTCTGATCCTTCCCCCCTTTGGGGGGAAGGCCGCGGGCCACGCGCACGGCTCCTGGGTGGCTGGACGCCACTGGTCCCAGAAGCTGCATTGCCCTGCGACAGTTCCTCCAGGCACTCGTCCAGTGAGGAGGTGTCAAGCATTTCCTCCTCTCCTGCGGGACATGACTGTTCCCCCGAAGGTCCGGCTTGCTCCTCAGCACCTCCGACCAGGAGGAGGAGGTCACTGGCAGCTTCAGGGTCCTGGTCGTCACCAGCTGAAAGCAGGAATGCACAAGAGTAGCTTCAGAGTGAGGAGACGGCGTCAGTGAGGGAGTTAGGACTGGTGGCATTCAGCGCATTGGTGGGACAGTGGCAAAGGAGGTAGCTCAGATGGGCCAGTGCGACGCGAGAGGGCCAAAAGGCGAGGTCCTTACCATTGCCGGGCAGTGGAGGGTCGGACACTCCGCACGCTGTGGGGACAATCACACGGGCTCCCATGAGCACACACACGCGCTCCTCCAGCCGAGTGAGCTTCTGCAGCTTGGCGCGGCCACCCCGGCACGCGCCTGGCGATTAAACGCTACTTTAGCCTGCAAGAGAAAGGACGGGCTGTAAGTGCGCAGTGAAGCCCTGATGTAGTGTGCACTGCCTCCCATGGTGGAATAGCTTGGACAGAGTGAAGCCCTGATGTAGTGTGCACTGCCTCCCATGGTGGAATAGCGTGGACAGAGTGAAGCCCTGATGTAGTGTGCACTGCCTCCCATGGTGGAATAGCGTGGACAGAGTGAAGCCCTGATGTAGTGTGCACTGCCTCCCATGGTGGAATAGCGTGGACAGAGTGAAGCCCTGATGTAGTGTGCACTGCCTCCCATGGTGGAATAGCGTGGACAGAGTGAAGCCCTGATGTAGTGTGCACTGCCTCCCATGGTGGAATAGCGTGGACAGAGTGAAGCCCTGATGTAGTGTGCACTGCCTCCCATGGTGGAATAGCGTGGACAGAGTGAAGCCCTGATGTAGTGTGCACTGCCTCCCATGGTGGAATAGCTTGGACAGAGTGAAGCCCTGATGTAGTGTGCACTGCCTCCCATGGTGGAATAGCGTGGACAGAGTGAAGCCCTGATGTAGTGTGCACTGCCTCCCATGGTGGAATAGCGTGGACA
The DNA here is from genome assembly GCF_052327205.1 of Somniosus microcephalus. Classification (NCBI taxonomy): domain Eukaryota; kingdom Metazoa; phylum Chordata; class Chondrichthyes; order Squaliformes; family Somniosidae; genus Somniosus; species Somniosus microcephalus. The sequence continues at coordinate 117,942,135 of NC_140994.1, read as the reverse complement.
GAGTGAAGCCCTGATGTAGTGTGCACTGCCTCCCATGGTGGAATAGCGTGGACAGAGTGAAGCCCTGATGTAGTGTGCACTGCCTCCCATGGTGGAATAGCGTGGACAGAGTGAAGCCCTGATGTAGTGTGCACTGCCTCCCATGGTGGAATAGCGTGGACAGAGTGAAGCCCTGATGTAGTGTGCACTGCCTCCCATGGTGGAATAGCGTGGACAGAGTGAAGCCCTGATGTAGTGTGCACTGCCTCCCATGGTGGAATAGCTTGGACAGAGTGAAGCCCTGATGTAGTGTGCACTGCCTCCCATGGTGGAATAGCTTGGACAAAGTGTAGAGTGCCGAATGGCCATGTGATGCTCATGACTGTCCCAATGCTGCTGGCTGAGGGCTGGCCAATAGGACTTTCAGCTCCCTTTGCCCATCATGTCAGGTGTACATGCAAGAATGAGGAGGAGACTGGAAAGGCTACTCACCTTCAGAATCCTGGTCAGATCGTTGTATTTTTTACGACATTGTTTGTGGGTCCTGGGGGCATCGCCGGTGAACGTCACCCTCTGGGCGATCTGCTTCCAGGCTTTGGTGTAGTCGTGGTGGGTTGGATTCCTCCCACTCTCTGGGAACAAGTTCTTGTGCCTCACCTCCAGAGCTGTGACCATTATGTCCAGATCACCCTCTGAGAAGCGCAGGGCACGCTGACGGGCCTTCTCTGGCGTTGCCATGACTCCCTGGGGCTGAGCAGCAGTGTTGAGGCCTCTTTGCAAGGCTGCAGTGTGCAGGGCGTGGCAGCAGACCAATTCGTCCCTTCCCCCTTTAAGAGCTGGTCGGCGCCACGGGGTCTGCTGTCAGTCCAAAAATGACCGCACCCGCGCTGCGCCCCGCCTGGGCGCTATCCCTCTGGACCGCCGGCTTAGCGCCTAAAGATAGGAGTGGAACGCCTCTTTTAGCGCTCCACCAATCTCTTAGGGCGAAGCCACTGAATTTCCGGCAACGGGGCGCTACTTTGGGGCGGGCGCTAACTTCGGGCGGGCGCTAAGGTTAGCGCCCCAAAACTGTCTATACTGAAAATCTAGCCCTGAGTGTCTTCGCTTCCACCACTTCCGACGGCAGTGAATTCCAGGTCATCACCACTCGCTGCGTAAAAAAGTTTTTCCTCACAACCCCCCTGTTTCTCTTGCCCAAAACCTTAAATCTGTGTCCCCTGGTCCTTATACCATCAACTAGTGGGAACAGCCTTTCCCCGTCTAGCCTATCCAAACCTGTCATAATCTTGTACACCTCTATCAAATCATCCTCAACCTCCTTTGCTCTAATGAAAACAAATACAGCTTCTCCAACCTCTCCTTGTAGCTAACATCCCCCATCCCCGGAACCATTCAAGTAAATCTCCCCTGCACCCTCTCAAGGGCCTTCACGTCCTTCCTAAAGTGTGGTGACCAGAACTGGATGCAATACTCCAGTTGTGGCCTAACCAGTGCTTTATAAAGGCTCAGCATAACTTTACTTTTGTACTCAATACTTCTATGAAGCCCAAGACCCCATGAGGGAAAAATTCAGTTGGTTTGCGCCTTAAGAGAGCGCTAATGGGGCGCAAAGCAACTAGCGCCCGTGCGCGACGATGTTTGCGCCGCTCACAAAATTAACTCGACATTTTGCGGCGGCGTAAACACTACCGCCACGATCTCCTGCGCCAGCAGATTGTGACATCAGTCGAGTGTGCAACGCCCCGGTAGCGCCCCGGAACGGATATTGCGTGGTGCTCCCTGCCTTACTGCCTGCCGCTAGCAACGACAGGTTGAGGGGAGTGTTTTGCTGTCAGGAAGGGGCTGGGGGAGCGCTATTTAAAGGCGACCGCTTCCTGACTTTTTTTTTTGGTGACATTTTTGCACCACGCATTCTGAGAGAGAGAGCGAGAGAGACTTCTGGAGAGATTCAACGCTGTGTGAAGGAGTTTTGGGTACTGAGCAGCACTTTGCAGGTTCATTTTGATTTGCCCTTCATTGTATCGATTTAGAAGAGATTGTGGGGGCTGCACTCTGAGCTCTTTCCCTGGGTCGCTTCATTGTTATTTCCAGCAGATTTAATGTACAGGTCCCTCCAGGCCGAGATTCAAGGCTGAAATGAGCAGGATGTGGATGGAGAGCAAGATCAACCCTCCCTTTTAAGAACTGGCCGGCGCCATTGTGTCTGTGTTCCATTGCTGACTGACATCACATGGGCTTCGCCAGCGCTCTGAGGTAGCGCCTCGCTCCTCGGCCTTTGCGCCTTAAGACAGCTGTGAAGCGCCTGATTTAGCGCTCCAATCACCTCCAGGGGCGCTAAAAGCCAAGTTTGCAGTCGGAGGCAGTAATTAGCGGCAGGTGCTAATCTTTGTGCCCGGCGATACTGAATTTCTCCCCCCATATGCTTTGTTGACCACTCTCTCAGTATGTCCTGCCACCTTCAGGGACCTATGCATATTAACTCCCAGGTCCCTCTGTCCCTGCACACTCTTTAAAACTGTGCCATTAAGTGTATATTGCCTCTCCCTATTCCATCTGCCAAAATGCATCACCTCACACTTCTCTATTAAATTCCATCTGCCACCTGCCTGTCCATTCTGCTAGCCTATCTATGTCCTGTTGCAGTCAATTGGTATCACGATCACTGTTTGCCACACCCCCAAGTTTGGTGTCATAGGCAAATTTAGAAATTCTACTCTATATTCCAATATCCAGGTCATATCAAAAAAAGCAGTGGCCCCAGCACTGACCCTTGGGGAACACCACTGTCTATTATCCTCCAGTCTGAAAAACAGCATGTACCACAACTCGGTGTTTTCTGTCCTTAAGCCAATTCTTTATCCAAGCTGCCACTGACCCACCTTTTCCATGAGCCTCAATTTTGTTAACCAGCCTTCTGTGTAGTACTTTGTCAAACGTCTTCTGAAAATCCAAGTAAACAACATCCATTGCATTCCCTTCATCAGTCCTCTCTGTTACTTCATCAAAAAATTCAATTGGATTTGTCAAACACATTCTGCCTTTTACAAATCCGTGTTGGCTCTCCTTAATTAACTTAAACCTCTCCAAGTGCCCATTAATTTTTTCCTTAATTATTGTTTCTAAAACTTTACCTACCACGGATGTTAAACTGACCGGCCTGTAGTTACTAGAATTGTCCTTACACCCTTTCTTGAACAATGGTGTCACACTTGTCACTTTCCAATCCTCAGGCACCTCCCCGCATCTAGGGAAGATTAGAAAATGATGGCAAGCCCTTCCGCCATCTCCTCCCCCAATTCTCTTAGCAACCTGGGATCCATGCCATCTGGACCAGGTGATCTATCCATTCTAAGCCCACTCTAGATTGTTCCTTGCTCCTCTCCATTGCTAATCTAAATCTTATGATACGATGATCACTTGTACCCAAGTGTTCCCCCACAGACACTTGGTCGACCTGGCCCACCTCATTCCCCAGCACCAGATCCAGCAATGCCTCCTTCCCAGTTGGGCCAAGAACATATTGGTCAAGGAAATTCTCCTGAACACATTTCAGAAATTCTTCCCCCTCCTTTCCCTTTACCCTAGCATTTTTCCAATCGATATTTGGGTAATTGAAATCCCCCAATATCACCACTCTATAGCTCTTGCATACCTCTGTGATTTCCCTGCAGATTTGCTCCTCTACTGCCCTCTCACTATAGAATACCCCCAATAGCATGATCATACCCTTTTTGCTCCTCAACTCTAACCAAATGGATTCTGTCCTTGTCCGCTCAAGAACATCCTCCCTTTCCAACACTACAATGTCTTAATCAGCACTGCCACCCCACCTCCCTTTTTTCCTTCCCTATCTTTTCTGAACACCTTGTACCCTTGAATATTAAGTGCCCAGTCCTCACCGTTTTTAAGCCATGTTTCCATTATTGCCACAACATCATATTGCCACATGGCTAATTGTGCTTGTAGCTCACCAACCTTATTCACCACACTTTGTGCATTTACGTACATGCATTCTAAACCCATTTTTGAATTTTTCATAGTCTTTCTTAGTCTGCTCCTATCCAATATGGTACTACTACCGCCTCTAGCATTATCTTCTCTAGTATTTTCCAACACACTCACTCTTTTATGCACCTTATTCCTCTTTTCTACTCCTATATGCTGGTGCCCATCCCCCTGCCAAGCTTGTTTAAACCCTCCCCAACAGCACTAATAAACATCCCTGAGAGAATATTGGTCCCAGCTCTGTTGAGGTGTAACCTGTCCAGCTTGTACAGGTCCCACCTTTCCCATAAATGGTCCCAATGCCTCAGGAATCTAAAGCCCTCCCTCCTGCACCATCTCTCCAGCCACACATTCATCTGTTCTACCCTCCTATTCCTGTTCTCACTAGCACGTGGCACCAGGAGTAATCTGGAGATTACTACTTTTGAGGTCCTGCTTATTAATTTCTCTCCTAGCACCCTAAACTCTGCCTGCAGGACCTCATTTCTCTTTCTGCCTATGTCGTTGGTACCGATATGGACAACAACCTCTGGCTGTTCACCCTCCCCCCTCAGAGTGTCCCGCAGCCGCTCAGTGACATCCTTGACCCTGGCACCAGGGAGGCAACATACCATCCTGGAGTCACGTCTACGGCCGCAGAAATGCCTGCCTGCTCCCCTAACTATTGAATCCCCTACCACTATTGATCTTCCACTCCCGCCCCCGCCGTGCAGTTGAGCCACCTGTGGTGCCGTGGACTTGACTCTGGCTGCACTCCCCAGAGGAACCATCACCCTCACCAGTACTCAGAACAGAGTACTGGTTGGAGAGCACAATGCGCTCCGGGGACTCCTGCACTATCTGCCTGGTCCTCCTCTTCTGTCTGACGGTCACCCATTCCCTCGCTGCCTGCATACTCTTATGCTGTGGGGTGACCACCTCTTGAAACGTGCTATCTACGTAACTCTCAGCCTCGCGGATGCACTGCAGTGACTCCAGCCACCGGTCAAGCTCCAAAACCCGGAGCTCGAGTTGCTGTAGCTGGTGACACTTCCCACACATGTGGTCGTCCAGGCTACGCAAAGCGTCCAGGACTCCCCACATGGCACAGGATGTGCACTCCATGGGACTGAGCTGCTCTGCCATGCCTCTATTTAATGGACTAAGAACTAACCCAGCAGAAATAAACTTAAAACTTAACAAAAAACACTCCCCAGCAACTCACCAATCAGCCCTTTCCCTCTATTTAATAGGCTATTAACTAACTTAGCAGAAATAACCTTTAAAAAAAACTCACCAGTTACTCACCAATCAGCTCCTTCCCTTGTGCCGACGTCACTTTTTTTTACTCTTGACGTCACTTTTTCAAAAATTGCCTCTGTTGAGTTGCTGCCGCTCCTTTGAACTGCTCCGCTCTCGCTGTGCTCCCCCCAGGTCTGCTCCTTCTGCTCTCAGGCTGGTGGGGGAGAGCAAAGGGAGCATTTTTCTGAGTCCAACATGTGCTATACCTGACCTGGGAGTGCTTGATGCTGACACTGAATGTCTGAGTATTCCCAGTGCCTTCTCCCCTTATCTTGACAAGCACTAAGTTCACCAAAAAAAGGAAGAACAAAACAGTAAGTTATATGTAAAATAACAACAGAAAATGCTGGAAAAACTCAGCAGGTCAGGCAACATCCGTGGACAGAAATTTGAGTTGACGTTTCGGGTCGAACCCTTCTTCAAAACTGGAAAGAAAAGATAGATCGGAGGCAGGGCTGCAATTGGACAAAAGAATAAAAGAAACAAAAGAAGTAAAAAAGAGACAATAAAAGGTGTTAGAAGCTAGACGAGATGGTAATAGGCTGAGATTGGGTGTAAAGTGTACTGGCAGGGCACGGGATAGCTGCCAGGTGTGAGAGCGAAACAAAAGGAAAGGGGGCGGGGGGGGGGGAAAAGGAGTGGAAAAATTACAAGAAAAAATGAAATAGGGGCCGAGGTTATGATCTGAAATTGTTGAACTCGATATTGAGTCCGGAAGGCTGCAGAGTGCCTAATCGGAAGATGAGGTGCTGTTCCTCGAGTTTACATTGAGCTTCTGTGGAACAATACAATAGGCCAAGGACGGTGAGGTCCGAGTGGGAATGGAGCGTTGAATTAAAATGACAGGCGACCGGAAGCTCGGGGTCACCCTTACGGACTGAACGGAGGTGTTCCGCAAAGCGGCCACCCAATCTGCGTTTGGTCTCCCCAATGTAGAGGAGACCGCATCGTGAGCAACGAATACAGTATACTAGATTGCGAGAAGTACAAGTAAATCGCTGTTTCACCTGGAAGGGGTGTTTGGGGCCCTGGACAGTGGGAAGGGGGGAGGTATAGGGGCAGGTGTTACATCTCCTCCGCTTGCACGGGAAGGTGCCAGGCGAAGGGGAAGGGCTGTTTGGGGTGATAGAGGAGTGGACTAGGGTGTCTTGGAGGGAGCGGTCCCAGCGGAATGCTGAAAGGGGAGGGGAGGGGAAGATACGTTTGGTGGTGGGATCACTTTGGAGGTAGCGGAAATGCCGGAGGATGATCCGTTGAATGTGGAGGCTGGTGGGGTGAAAGGTGAGGACAAGGGGAACCCTATCGTGGTTCCGGGAGGGAGGGGCAGGGGTGAGGGCAGAAGTGCGGGAGATAGAACTGACACGGTCGAGGGCAGTGTCAACCACGGTAGAGGGGAATCCTCGGTTGCGGAAAAAGGAAGACATGTCTGAAGCACTGGTGTGGAAGGTGGCATCGTCGGAGCAGATACGGCGGAGACGGAGAAACTGGGAGAATGGAATAGAGTCCTTACAGGAAGCGGGGTGGGAGGAAGTGTAGTCCAGGTAGCTGTGGGAGTCAGTGGGCTTGTAGTGAATATTGGTCGATAACCTATCCCCAGAGATGGAGACGGAGAAGTCGAGGAAGGGAAGGGAAGAGTCAGAGATGGACCATGTGAAGGTGAGGGAAGGGTGGAAATTGAAGGCAAAGTGAATGAAATTGTCAAGTTCGGGACGAGAGCAGGAAACGGCACCGATACAATCATCAATGTATTGGAAAAAGAGGTGAGGGAGGGGACCCGAGTAGGACTGGAACAAAGATTGTTCCACATAGCCCACGAAAAGGCAGGCATAGCTAGGACCCATGCGGGTACCCATGGCAACACCTTTGATTTGGAGGAAATGAGTGGAGTTAAAGGAGAAGTTGTTCAATGTGAGAACAAGTTCAGCCAGGCGGAGGAGGGTGGTGGTGGATGGGGACTGGTCGGGCCTCTGTTCAAGGAAGAAGCGGAGCGCCCTCAGGCCATCCGGGTGGGGGATGGAGGTGTAGAGGGATTGTACGTCCATGGTGAAAAGGAAGCGGTTGGGGCCAGGAAACTGGAAACTGTTAAAGTGGCGGAGGGCGTCCGAAGAGTCGCGGATGTAGGTGGGAAGAGACTGGATAAGGGGAGAAAAGATAGAGTCAAGATAGGAAGAGATAAGTTCCGTGGGGCAAGAACAGGCTGAAACGATGGGTCTACCAGGGCAGCCCTGTTTGTGGATCTTGGGGAGGAGGTAGAAGCGGGCTGTGCGGGGTTGGGGAACTATGAGGTTGGTGGCAGCGGGGGGGAAGATCTCCAGAGGAGATGAGGTCAGTGACAGTCTTGGAAATGGTGGTTTGATGTTCGGTAGTGGGGTCATGGTCCAGGTGGAGGTAGGAGGAGGTGTCGGAGAGTTGGCGTTCAGCTTCCGCTAGGTAGAGGTCAGTGCGCCAAACAACAACGGCACCACCCTTGTCAGCGGGTTTAATGACAATGTCAGGGTTGGATCTAAGAGAATGGGGTGCTGCAAGTTCAGAGGGAGGTAGGTTGGAGTGAGTGAGGGGAGCAGAGAAATGGAGACGGCCGATGTCACGGCGGCAGTTAGCGATGAAAAGATCTAGAGAGGGTAAGAGGCCAGGGGGAGGGGTCCAGGTAGAACGGGAATTCTGCAAGCGGGAGAAAGGGTCAGTTGTGCGGGGGGGAAGACTCCTGGCCAGAGAAGTGGGCACGGAGACGAAGGCGGCGGAAAAAGAGCTCAACATCGTGCCGAGCTCGAAATTCGTTGAGGTGGGGGCGTAAAGGGATGAAGCTCAGGCCTTTGCCGAGGACTGATCGTTCAGGGTCAGAGAGTGGAAGGTCAGAGGGGATAGTGAAAACGCGGCAGGGGGTAAGATTGGGAGAAGGGGGGTCAGAGGAAAGTGAAGGGGAAGAAGGTTCCGGAGGGGCGTTGGTGTCCAAGAGTTAAAGATTTGGTTCAGAGCAAAGGCATGGGAGAAGATTGGTTTCTTAGCTACAGTTGGTGCATAGCCCAGCTTAAAAAATACCTCGTGTGTAATGTGTTGTGCAAATTAGTTTCATATAGTAAAATTAAAATACCAGCCTTTTAATGTAAATATTAAATAATAACAACACAACCCAATACAATCAACACAAGTGTATCCTGTTTAAACTGTACACTTGCTGATCAATAGTTTTGATCAATCCTGAAGACCTTCAGGACTAGACGCACTCTGTGTGTCAGAATGTGTTTGTGATCATATGATAAATTTTAATTCTTTTTCTTATTTTGTATATTTTAACTGTCCTTTTATTTTCTGCCTGACCTGATACATCAACCATGAGGGCATGTTCACATCCTGCTCCCAAGCTACTGCCATCTCTCCATCCCATATCTGGATGCCAGAGACCACCAAGACGTGATTCATGATTCATACACCTCCTCAGAACACTGACTAGATTTAACTATTAGAGACAAGCAACCTTGCAGAATTTGTGCTTACTTCTGCCCTGGATCCCAGACAGACAGGTCCGGGTTTCCACTAGGCTTTTGGTAAATTACAAAGAATGCTGATACCTCGGCAGGAGCTGCGACTAAGCATGTGAAGTATTTTGTTTCCCTTCTACTTTTTTAATATTTCTTTTCGCTTTTTCCATAACTCAACCTGTGTCTCTCCTGCTATCTCTAAAGTTTGAAGGAGTCAGTTTCATGCTAATGGCGCAGTAGTTAACCTCGGGAGCCTACTGTCAACAAGGGCAGACGTCGACAACGAAGTCCAACACCGCCTTTAGTGTGCCAGTGCAGCCTTCGTTCGCCTGAGGAAGAGAGTGTTTGAAGACCAGGACCTCAAACCCGGCACTAAGCTCATGGTCTACTGGGCAGCAGTGATACCTGCCCTGCTGTATGCCTCAGAGACATGGACCATGTACAGCAGGCACCTCAAAGCACTGGATAGGTACCACCAACGCTGCCTCCGCAAGATCCTGCAAATCCATTGGCAGGTTAGGCGCACCAACATCAGTGTTATTGCTCAGGCCAATATCCCCAGAATCGAAGCTCTGACCATGCTCAATCAGCTCCGATGGACGGGTCACATTGTCCGCATACCCGATACGAGACTCCCAAAACAAGCGCTCTATTCGGAGCTCCGGCACGGCAAGAGAGCCCCAGGTGGGCAGAGGAAACACTTCAAGGACACCCTCAAAACCTCCTTGAAAAAGTGTAACATCCCCACCGACACCTGGGAGTCCCTGGCCCAAGACCGCACAAAGTGGAGGAGAAGCATCCGGGAAGGCGCCGAACACCTCGAGTCTCTTCGCCGGGAGCAAGCGGAAGCCAAGCACAAGGAGCGCACGTCAACCCAAGCACCCCACCCACCCGCCCCTTCAACCACCATCTGCCCCACCTGTGACAGAGACGGTAGGTCCCGCATTGGACTCATCAGTCACCTGCGAACTCATTTTTAATGCGGAAGCAAGTCATCCTTGGTTCCGAGGGACTGCCTAAGAAGGAGAAGAAGAATGGCGCAGTAGTTAACCATACTCTTTAGTAAGCGTACAACTGTTCTATAATTGCTAAACGCTTCAGAATATCAGTTTTTTTCCCCCTCGTAATTACCAACCTGCTATTGAAATCACGGGAATGCACTCTTAGAAGCGTAGAGTTTTTGAGAATGGAACTTTGTTAGCGGGTCATTAGTTATGAAGAAAAAGGCAATCTCCCATTTTTCATTAAAAGAGGACATTATGGCCTCAAGTTATAGAATGGTTTAATTCCAGCTAAACAGTATGGCCCCGATTTTCCTGGAGCTGTCGGGCGGGGTTTCAGGCGGGCGGGGGCTGAAAATCACAGAAATAGGGGGTCGCGACCCGTCCCGCCCGATTCCCCGCCCTGCCCGACTTTCGCCACCGTGTTTCAGCATGACCCGAATCAGTCCCGCCCGCAGAAGGCGGGACTGGTCGGCGGGAGCCTAATGATCAATAATTGGCATGTTTAATCCTATTTTCAGGGGCCCTTGGAATTTTCAGCCTTTCCCCACATAAACCACGCCTGGTGGGAACACCGCTGATGAAACCTGGCGTGAACAATGTCGGCTTGCTTACTTTCAGCTGCAGGTCAATCAGGAATGAAGAGATTTAATCAGCCAGCATTTGTAGGCTGCAGAACCTTGTTGCTCAAGGCTTGGGGCAACTTGTTGAAGGCTTAGGCACAGCTGTGGAAGGTTGGAGCCTCACACCCTTCTCCAGTGTGAGCTCCTGGGAAGCCCCTCTCAGCACCCTAACTCAGTGCCTCCTCAACGGAGGCATCTGCCAGAAGCATGGGAGGCCTTTTGTTCCTTCCCTTCTTGCATTCAAGGATCTCCAACAGCAGAAGAGGCTGCAGCAGATCCAGCAACAACAGCAGCACCAGCAACAGCAGCACCAGCAGGAGCAACCGGCTGTGGCTCAGCCACCTGAGGCAGCACAGGCCAGAAGGGGCCAGCGCATGGAAGGCCATCGGCGCAGGAGATACCCCCCAAACAGGGTCTACAGACACACGGTGAGCTACCTCAACATGAGTGAGCAGCAGTGCCAAAGGCGGCTCCGACTTTCGCAAGAGGTAGTGACTGACATCTGTGCAATGCTACAGCAAGACCTGGAGCCCAGAGCACCAGGTCGACACTCCTTACCAGTGGCCATCAAAGTCACCACTGCACTCAACTTTTATGCCTCAGTCTCCTTCCACGGATCAGCAGCAGACATCAGCGGCATCTCCCAGGCGGCCGCACACACTTGCATCAAACAGGTCACCGATGGCCTCTTTGCCCTCGCACACAATCACATCCATTTCACCCAGGATCGCGCAAGTGTGAGGGCGTGAGCGCATGGATTAGCTCAGCTGGCAGACTTTCCAAGGGTGCAGGGCATCATTGACTGCACACATGTGGCCCTTAGGGCACCCCATCGCAATCCAGGAGTTTTTGTCATCCGCAAGGGCTTCCACTCCCTTAACGTTCAGCTGGTGTGTGACCACAAGAAGGAGATTTTGCATGTTTGTGCCAAGTACCCTGGCAGCTGCCATGACTCCCTCATACTGTGTCAGTCTACTGTGCCTCCACTATTCAGTCCGCCAAATGAACTTCAGGGATGGCTACTTGGAGACGAGGGATATCCCCTGCGGAGTTGGCTAATGACGTCGGTGAGGAGACCAGCCAACGAAGCTGAGGAGCGCTACAACTCCAGCCACATTTCCACCAGATGCATTATCGTGCAAGCCATCGGATTGCTAAAGATGCGCTTCAGATGCCTCGATAGATCAGGTGGAGCCCTACAGTACTCATCAGCCAGGGTCTCCAAAATCGTTGGGGTATGCTGTGTGCTTCACAACATGGCACAGCGTCGTGGCTTGCCGATTCTGCAGGACCAAGAGGCTCCTCACAGAGCCGCCTCGGATGAAGATGATGCTGAGGAGGAGGAGGAGGACGAGGAGGACGGAAACGAGCATCCTGCAGAGGCCCGTCAACCAGCGGCACCAGTGCGCGAGAACATTGCTGGGCGGAATGCAAGGAATGCACTCATCCTGGGCAGATTTGCGTAGCCTGGTACCTCAAACACTGTAGCCTCGCTGCTTCTTAACTGACCATGGACAGTGGCCCATTCCTGCGCATTTCTACCTATTGGACCAGCTTGCTGACATCTGCAAGTAATCCTAAGGCCTGAATGTGAAATCCCCATTTGCCAAATGACAGACGCCACAACTCCAGCAGTTGCCACCAGATTTTTTATGTACAACAAAGTGATGGCATTAAAAGTATATACAAGACTTTTCACCCAAGTGACTACCCTTGTGATTAGTGGTGCTTTATTTTTCTCTTACGCGTGCTCCTACGTAGTGGTACCCCTGTGGCTTCAGCAGATGTGGAGGCCCCTTGCTCACTTTGCTGCTGCTCCTGTCTCGACACCTTTGGCGGGCGTCCTCTGGGGTGGCGAGCCTGTGAAGGCTCGCCAGCAGTCTGCTGCTCCTGCGGCTGTGCAGGGGTTGAGACTCCTATCTCACTTGGGTGTGGACTCCGGCGGGGCTCTGACCGAGGGTTCTGACGTGGCATGGAAGTGAGAACGCGTGGAGAGGTGCCCCCAGTTCCTTGAGGTGTGGCAGCAACCTCCTTCTCATGGGTCAGCTCCCCCTCAGTGCCTGCAAGTGGCTGGAGAGCAGCTTGCTACACATCAGGGGGGCCATGGGGACCCGTCTCTGCACTGGAAGTCCTGCTCAGAGGGACTTCTATGAAGGTCTGGTTTCGGTGCTCAATAGATGCCCATCGCTCCTCAAGAGATGTCATTCTATTCTGAGCACCCACCATGTTTTCGATACCTTGGCGACTAAGCTCCTGCATGGCCGCAGCCCTCCTCTCCTCGGCCTCAGCCCTCCTCTCCTCGGCCGCAGCCCTCCTCTCCTCGGCGGTAGCCAGCCTTACCACGGAGGTAGCCATCCTTTCCGTGGTGATGCTTTCATGCGCCAATGACTCCAATAAGGCTGTGCTCATGCTCGCCATGGACTCCTCCATTCGCTCCACACTCGCAGCGACCCTGGAGACAAAACCTGCCAGAGACTCCTGCATCTGTGCATGGAGATCCATCCTCTCTTGCGGATGGACCCTGAGGCATAGGGTCGACATGCAGCTGAGCTGAGCTGGCAGAGGCTTGCACCCTCCGACGAGGACTCTCCACTGCAGTCCCTGTCTCCACAATCTGCTGATGCTCACTTGTGAGCTGTGAAACACCAGGTGACAACACTACTCTATGCCCCGAAGGGCCCCCCCCCCCCGAGGTGTGAGTGTCTGCGCTGGTGCTGGGTGCGCTTACTTCTGCTGACGCTGCGCCCTCAGAGGCTGGAGCTTCCTCTGAGGAGTCTGGCTGCAAAGCCTCTTCCTCCTCGGCAGTGGGGACGGGGGCTCCGGATGGTCCTGTGGGGGAGTAAAGGAAAGAGTTGGAGATCTGATGCCAAGGCTACTTGCACATTGGATGTGGCATATGCTCATAAGTCCAAATGATGTAGCTTCAGAATCATATCAGCGACTCATCCTATGTCAGTGAGAGAGATGGGAAAGTATTCTGTCACCAGCTTGCGGGCTTGCTCCTGTCTCTCCTGCCCCAGCTTCCACAGGCACGTCAGCCCAGCAATCTCCATCACTGCTTCCTCCCAGGGGCTCAGGTGGGCGATTGAGGGTGGTCCTCCTCCAGTCCTCGCACGCTCTCTCCTATTGTGAGCTCTCTTTTCCTGCAATGAGGGAGACAAGTGGAGTTTGAGTGAGAGTGCAGGAGTGAGTGTACAGCTTGCATAGCATAGATACTTAGGAGGAGACAAAGATGGTGTGAGGCTGCAAGACCAAGGGCCCTCCCTGTGTGTTGTCAGTTGTGTTCCAAGCATCAGAGTGAGAGGCAGTGTGAGGGCTGCATGGTGGAATAGTTACGTGAAGGTGAGCATAGAGAGATAGGGAATGGGTAAGGGTGCATGGATGTGACTGTGAAGTGGGATGTGGAGGAAGAGATTGCTGAAGCTGAGTGCTGTTGGGGAAAAGCAATGGGGATCAGGTTGAGGGTGATGGAAACTTCATACTTACTTTTCCTGTACGGTGAAGGTCATGGAAGCGCTTCCTGCACTGCATCCAGGTCCGTCGGGTGACTCCCTGAGAGTTGACCTCTGCAGCCACCTCCATCCATGCAGCCCTGGTCTCTTTGGGAGGCCTCTTCCTCCCTGAGCTAGGGAAGAGGACCTCCCTGTGGGCCCTTACCCCATCCACCAATGTCTGGAGTGACGTCTCATCAAATTTGGCGGCAGCTCGGCCTCTGCCGCTGGCAACAGCTGGTGCAGGCTCGTCTGCCATTCTGCAAGACTGGTTGGGAAGCCTGCAGAGGTTGAAAAGCTTGCTGGAGACTTTAAAAGCACCACGAATGATGACATCATACTATGGGGCTTTCTGACTGGGAATGGACAATTAGCAAGGGTGCCCACACGCTGGAAATAAATTGGCCAATTGAGGGAAAATTGCATGCAGCTGGCTGACCCATTTAGATTCGGGTCGGAACCCGACATTCGGGGAATCCGACAATTCCCCGCACCTTCAGGAAAATCGGGGCCTATGTGTAAGCTCCACCGCCGTAGGTATGAAACTGACTCAGCCTGCAGTGGTAGCAGAGCACCACTATTAACATGGTATTGGGCCGTGTGATGTTGATATTACTGTATTGGGTGTTAAGTGCTTTAAACTTACTGATCCTAGTGACTGACAACAATAGAACACTTCCCTCCTATCTGAGAGGCCCTGCTATGGGAAAGTTAGCCTTCATACATGGACCATTACTGATTGAAAAAGGAAGGTAAATAATTCACCATTAGGTGTAGTCTTTATTCATATGCCACAGATCATAATTCCCATCTTTGGGACTTGTGGAATTCCTTTTTTCTGTAAATATTCTCCTCCCCTTGATTAAAGCTGTTGACTGTTACTGGGGTGCAGTTCCGTAGGCACTGGCAGCCATTCTTCATGTGGGAACCTGGACAATGAGAAATATCAGGGCATTCAGCCATGTTAGTCGAGCCTTATCCCATTCTCACCCTTGGCCCACACCTGGCTCTTTCCAGTGATCAGGAGCAGGATCGCTGGCTGATTTTAGGTCTCCCGTCCCTTCCACCCCTAAGTCCAAAGATGCTGAAGTCAATGATAACTTCCCGACTGTTGTGCCAAACTGAGGTCAGGTAGCCCAGCACAGACCAGAGATTGAATTTGACATTCAAAGGTAGCTTATTTCAGAGTTTCCAGGTGCGAGTCTGTAACCCTGGTGTTTGATGAGGTAATAATCCGCACACAGTGATTTATGCCCTGTACTTGGAAATTATTTTAATTATTTTTAAGTAGCTTTATATTAAAATTTTATTTATATCCTTTGTCACTTTTTGCATGCTTAGTGGTTTATTATGACAGTGAGCACATTTCTTATTTGAGATAACTAGGCAGAACTACCTCTTTGTTCATCGTTTTCCCAATTTTTCTCAGATTTTTCTTTCTCTAACATTAGGGAACAGAGAAAAGTACACCCCGTGTTTCATTTCTATTTATGGTGTATATTTTATGCCAAAATAGTAAGAAAGATTATGCTCTTCCGTTTATTGATGTTGACTTATTTTTGGTGATTTTGTGGTGCTCACATTGAGGAATATTAGCACTGGTGAACAAAACACTTTTCCACCAGTGTCAGCATTTCCAGGGCCAGGTATACCTAGAAAAATAAATGCTGACACTGTTAATATTCTGCTTTTATTTTGTTGTTTCATGTCACATCGCGGAGTTGTTATTTTGTGTTTCTGGATGTATACACTTTCTTCCAACCTTCAGAAATGCAGAAAACTACTGTAACATTATGCCTAATCCCAGTCTCAGGAGAGCTGCCCCAACTGAACCAGTGAGGCATTAAGGCCAATTGTCCCGGGTCCCTTCTGTCCATGTGCTAAACAAGAGCAAGCGCATCCATAGTGTGCCCTGCGATCACCACTTCCTGCCTTCGGGATTAAATGGCTCATGGGGCAGCTCCAGTGCAGGCCTTCCACCTCCTCTGGCATGGTCCAGTGCAGGCCTTCCACCTCCTCTGGCATGGTCCAGTGCAGGCCTTCCACCTCCTCTGGCATGGTCCAGTGCAGGCCTTCCACCTCCTCTGGCATGGTCCAGTGCAGGCCTTCCACCTCCTCTGGCATGGTCCAGTGCAGGCCTTCCACCACCTCTGGCATGGGCCAGTGCAGGCCTTCCACCTCCTCTGGCATGGTCCAGTGCAGGCCTTCCACCTCCTCTGGCATGGGCCAGTGCAGGCCTTCCACCTCCTCTGGCATGGTCCAGTGCAGGCCTTCCACCTCCTCTGGCATGGTCCAGTGCAGGCCTTCCACCTCCTCTGGCATGGGCCAGTGCAGGCCTTCCACCTCCTCTGGCATGGTCCAGTGCAGGCCTTCCACCTCCTCTGGCATGGTCCAGTGCAGGCCTTCCACCTCCTCTGGCATGGTCCAGTGCAGGCCTTCCACCTCTTCTGGCATGGTCCAGTGCAGGCCTGCCACCTCCTCTGGCATGGTCCAGTGCAGGCCTTCCACCTCCTCTGGCATGGTCCAGTGCAGGCCTTCCACCTCCTCTGGCATGGTCCAGTGCAGGCCTTCCACCTCCTCTGGCATGGTCCAGTGCAGGCCTTCCACCTCCTCTGGCATGGTCCAGTGCAGGCCTTCCACCTCCTCTGGCATGGTCCAGTGCAGGCCTTCCACCTCCTCTGGCATGGTCCAGTGCAGGCTGTAGGGTCTGGAAACTCAGAGGCTACTCTCAAACCTGCAGCTGTTTCTCTTGAGTGATTGGAACCTTCTGATTGCTGATGGAGATGGGTCGTGGAAGAATACTTCCTCCATGAATGTTAGATGTTGCTGCTAGTAAATGTGCATGCAGCACACGCACTTGTAACGATGGGCACCCTGCCATTTTCAATAGTGACTGCACTATTTTTCAGGATGACCGTTCCATGTGTCTCATGGGCACAGAGAACGCTTGTAAGGCCATTCCCCTAGTGATGATTCAAGGGCAGGGATTGACCGTGTTACCTTCTGTTATCTTTGACATCTTTCATTTCATGGATAGCCACATGGCTTTAGGTTGATGGGTGAATTGCCATGTTTTAATGCGCCGCTTACTTCAGTTTTGCAACGCACCTTCCCAGTATTCGGTGCGAATATCATAGACCCACGAGTGCCCTTGTACCTTTTGCACTATCTTCCGCAACGCACACACTTACAGAAAGCTGCACTGCTGTAGTGAATCTGTTCAGATCTCACTTTGGCATTGGGTTGGTTGATGAGATTGACAGTGATTTCTCCCCCCAGCCCGTGCGGTTCTTTTCACTCACACAAAGTTTTCAGTGCAGGAAACCCTGAAATGCTTTCCATATAAATAGACATAAAGGAATGGTTTATCAAGCCTCCATTCTCATATGCATCATGACACTGCCATTCCGGATGGCAGGAAAATAAACTACGCAGCTGACAGTTAATGCGATCTGTGCGACTGTTATGGCTTCCAGTTCATATGGTGCCGTTTCAGCAGCTCATCATCTGTCAGTTTTTTCCCCATAATACCAGCAGTATGTCTTCATTTGCTTGGCATATGGCAATCAGTTTCATGTTTCAGGAGGAGGCTGTGGCTGGGCCATAATTAACCTTTTGAACCAAGATTGGTGGGCTTGCTGTTCAATAAGGTGGCAGGCTGGAACAGGGAAGACGGATAGCCATGCAGCACAGGCATCATTTTGTCAGCTTCACTTTAAACATTACAGTGCTTTCAATAACCTGCAGTTTTTGTAATATAATTCCAAACTACAGTATAGTTAGCCTCGGCCTGGGCCAAAAAGCAGCAAATGAAACAATCAACTTATTGCTAGCGTGGAAACAATTATAATCATGCTATTTAGCTCTTTCCTTGCAATTAAAATTCTCATGTTTAACTCTTTGCAAGTTGTAAAGAAAATATAAAAATAGTTCCTTCTGTCTTAAGTCTGCCTGAATTGTGTTTTTTTATATAGTTTCCTCTTCACCATTCCTGAAGTTACCAACTCTTGCTTGGATATTGGCTTTTTGTATCAATGTGTATAAACTTTGCAGTTATCTACACTAAAATCAGACTGCCATTTCTTACCTTATCCACTTAATTTGTCTCTATTCCTCTAAATGCTGTAAATCTCTCCTACGTTAGTCACCAGTGCATATACTTTAATGTCACAAAAAAAGCTTCTATTAGAGGCTCCTTCCTCCATGTCACTCATTCATGAATAGTGTAAGGAGCAGTGAACCTCTAAAAATTAAGATATTGAACTTATAAACCACATCCATCAGATAGATTTCAAATATGAATATGGTCAGCCCTCTGCTACCTCACCCAAGAAGCTGTTTCTCATGAGTGTGATTAGACAGTGACTGTCAGCAAAATACTTGACCATGGCAGAGGTTTCAGCTGAGTACAATCCTGTTCTCAACCAAAGTCTGCACGCACTCACTTACCAGCAGGGGTCACTGAATGAGTGGGGACTCGTTGCTGAATATTTTTTCCTTCCCTAACCCAAGGTTGCTGAGACCTACTGCTGTCCCAACTGAGATAGTTCACTCAGTGCAGAACAGGGATGGGCTCTGGGACCTGCCTGGTTTTAATGCCGAGCATATGCTCACTTGAATGAGCTAACTGTGGTATATTTGTCTTTCAGTGCACTGCACTCCACCATGTTTCTGGGTATAAGAATTTATTTTAATCTGTGATTGGTGTAACCAGAAAAAATTGGATGACACATGATAAAATATTTTAAATGTTTCAAAGACAAAATTGCTTGTGCTGATTTAATATTCAAGGCTGACCATTTCTTTGTTCCTAGAAAGTGAAAGTGAACGTGAACAATCTGCCTCCACATTATTTATTATTCAAAGGTCGTTCTGTGCTCAATATGTTCCCCATACTTGAGCTGAGAAACTCGTATAGGTCTAAACCTAATTTCAGATGCTTTCCCAAAGAATTAAAGTTTTAACTCTAGCTCAAACATGTGTTAGTGAACAAAAATGTGTATTTTACTGTAGCAACTAATCTGGAGGATGGGACGGTAGAAAATGTTGCCTTTGTACTAAAAAGAAAGCAGTCAAACATGAATTGGAGGTCTGTTGGGGTAACAATGATTGTGGGGAAAATACTTGAATATTTTATGAAATTATGTCAAAAAAGCATAGAGAACCTACTGGATTCATAAGAACATAAGAATTAGGAGCAGGAGTAGGACATATGGTCCCTCGAGCCTGATTCCTTTCTGCCCTCAATGAAATTAATGGGATATCTATCCAGTAGATATGGTTTACTATGATTTTCATAAGGCATTTGATAAAGCTCCACATGTGAAGCTTTAACAGTTAATACTCATGGAATTAGTGCCAAATTGGCAGGGCAGTAAAAAGGACAATTGATGATAAATGAATCAGTTATTTTTTGGAGAGGGTGGCAGTGAGCAATGGAGTACCAGCAAAGTGAGGTTGGGGTTGGTCGGGGTGGCATCTGTGGTAGGCCCCCTGCTCCATACACTATTCATCATTGACATGGAGGAAGGAGCCTCTAATAGAAGCTTTTCTTACAACACAACAGTTTATGCACTGGTGACTAACATAGTAGAAATTTACAGCATTTGAAGGAATAGATACAAATTAAGTGGATAAAGTAAGGAATAACGGACTGATTATAGTGTAGATGACTGCAAGGTTTATGCACATTGAAACAGGAAAAAAACATAGTGAAGGGAGTGTCCACTAGAAAAAATGGACAAGGGAAAGGATTTTGCTGTGATCATTAATCATTCAGCATTCAGTCAATGTGAAGCTGCTATGAAAAATGAAAGTCAAGTGTGAAACTAGTAAGATGGGGGAGGGATTTACAAGAAACGTAACCAGCCTAATTATAAACAAAACAGGAAAAGAGACCATAGGAAAGAATAAAATAAGGGAGGACATTGATGGCAAGGGAATAAATAGAGTTATAGAACAGGAGTCTAAAAAGATGGTTAAACATAAAGTGAGAGGAAATCCTATTAAAAATGAGTTAAACTGTCTGTACAGCAATGCACACAGTGTCCGTAATAAAACAGGGGAGCTGGAGGCAACCACGTGTTGTGAGGAACCAGACTTGGTAGGGATTACTGAGACATGGCTACAGAAAAATCAGGACTGGGAATTAAACATTGCAGGGTGTAACATATTTAGAAAAGAGAGAAAGGGAAAAAAGGGAGGTAGAGTAGCTGTACTTATTAGGGATAACATAATGGCAGTAGATAAAAGTGACGCAGCTATCAGCAAGACCAAAATAGAATCCATATGGATAGAGATAAAAGATAATTAAAGGACCAATCACACTAATAGGTGTAGTCTACAGACCACCCAATAGTGGAAGGGAGGTGGAGGAAGAAATATGCAGACAAATTAGGGAAATGAGTAAAAAACATAGCATAATAATCATGGGGGATTTCAACTACCCTGATATTTGGACAGAAGCGGTAGGTAAAGGGGATAGGGAATGGAGTTCCTACAATGTGTACAGGACTCCATTCTAACCCAATATGTAAAAAGCCCAACAAGGGAGGATTCACTATTGGACCTAGTAATGGGGAATGAACCAGCGCAGATAAGAAAAGTAAAAGTAGGGGAACATCTAGGCAATAGTGACCAAAATATAATATGCTTTAAGATGATAATTGAGAAGGACATAAGTATGACAAAAACCAAGGTAATAGAATGGCGAAAAGCTGATTTTGAGGGGCTGAGAATAGAACTTGGGAAAATAAAACGGACAATAATATTGACAAACAACGATGTAGAACAGCAATGGGAAACATTTAAAACGGTGTTCAACAGAGTGCAGGAACAATATATTCCACTAAAAGGAAAGAACAAACTAAACACTAGTGAGACTCCCTGGATGAATAAAGCAATAAGGGAACAATTGAGGGTAAGGAAAGAGGCATATATTAAGTACATAGACAGCAGGTGAGTGCATGATAAGGGAGAATAGAAAGAGATTAGGAGAGAAGCAAAAAAAAATAATTAGGAAGGCAAAGAGGAACTATGAAATTAAATTATCAAGGAACATAAAACAAAATAGTAAAATATTTTACAGGCACATCAATAAAAAATCAAAGGTTGGGATGGGAATAGGACCATTAAGGGATACACAGGATAATACCACAGGTAATGATAGAGAGATGGCAGAAATATTAAATAATTATTTTGCTTCAGTATTTACCAGGGAGATAGAACAGGTGAACATTGGATGATGAGATTAGTAATGAGATAAGTGCATTTAAAATAAAAAGAGGGGATATATTAAATAAATTAATCAAACTCAGAGGATAAAACACCCGGGCCTAGAAATTGGGTATAGCCCCGCCAGCACGTTTGCGCCGAAAATTTTGCGCCAGTTGTGCCCGCCCCATATTCACTTTCAGCGCCCCAAAGCGGAACCGGGCGCTGGTACAGGGTGTGTCCGCCCCGCTTGGGGCGCTGAAAGTGAATTTCAGTGCTCCCGGTCCCGCTGCGCCACCCGATGCGGTGCGGCAGGCTGCTGTACTGCAGGCCTCCCCCTTCTCTTAAGGGGGAGGTGCCTGCAACGGCCGGAGCCCCGATTGCAAGTGCCGGCAAAAGAGCCCGGCACAACGGAGAAGTGCCGGGCTCCACGGAAACCAGCCGGCAATGCCGCGGGGGGGGCGGTGGAGGAGGCCGGGGAAGGAGGTGCAGGCAGGTGGCCGCCGAAAAAGCGGCCGCCCCGCACCTCCACCTTAACTTGCGCCGCTAAGACTGCAGTAAGGACCCGGTCTCCCGATGTTGTTAGCGCCCGCCACGGAAGAGGCGGCCGCTACTGAAGATGGGGATCGGCGTGGTTTCGGGCGGTACCGGGGCACTGCGCACACCGATGACGTCATCGGTGCCGGCGCAGCGCTACCGGCTAACGCCGATGTTAGGGCCCACCTAATTTCGGGCGCGACGCAACTTCCGGCGCAACCCACTCTTTCGCCCCTAATTGGGCGCAAACGCAACTGAATTTCTAGGCCCCGGTCTGGATGGATTGCATCCACACATTTTAAAAGAATCTAGGGAAGAGATAGCAGAGACATTACTATACATATTTAATAATTTGTTAGAAAAAGTTGTAGTGCCAGAGGACTGGCGGATAGCTAACGTAATACCAATATTTAAAAAGAGGGATAGAACATGTCCAGGGAATTATAGACCAGTCAGCTTAACATCGGTGGTAGGAAAAATAATGGAATCCCTACTAAAGGAAAAAATAGAAGCACATCTAGAAACGAAATGCATAGTAATGAATAGTCAGCATGGATTTCAAAAGGGAAAGTTTTGCTTGACCAACGTCATTGCATTTTTGAAGAGGTAACAGAGAGAGTAGACAATGGTAATGCAGTAAATGTAACTTATCTAGATTTTCAAAAGGCCTTCGATAAGGTACCCCATAATAGACTGATGAACAAGGTCAGAGAATGCAGAGTCAGGGGACAAGTAGCAGAATGGATAGCTAGCTGGCTTCAAGACAGAAAGCAGAGAGTGGGAGTAAAGGGTAGCTATTTACAGTGGCAGAAGGTGGGTAGTGGTGTTCCACAAGGATCCGTGCTGGGACCACTGTTGTTCACAATTTATATTAACGATTTAGACTTTGGAATCAAAAACACAATTTCTAAATTTGCAGATGACACCAAATTGGGGGGGATAGTCAATACTGAGGAGGACTGCAACAAATTACAGGAGGACATTAATAAACTTGCAGAATGGGCATATAATTGGCAAATGAAGTTCAACACAGATAAATGTGAGGTATTACATTTTGGTAGGAAGAATAGGGAGGTCACTTATCACTGGGAGGGTGCGAGTCTAGGTGGGGTAGAGGAACAAAGGGATCTCGGAGTACAAATACACAAATCACTAAAGGTTGCGACACAGGTTAGCAAGGCCATAAAAAAAGCAAACCAAGCACTCAGGTTTATTTCTAGAAGTATAGAATTGAAAAGTAGGGAAGTTATGCTAAACCTGTATTGAACCTTGGTTAGACATCACTTGGAGTACTGCGTTCAGCTCTGGTTGCCATATTATAAAAAGGATATAGAGGGGGAACTGAGAAGAAAGATTTACAAAGATGATGCCAGAAATGTGAGGGTATACATATCAGAAAAGGATGAACAGGCTGGGTCTCTTTTCTCTTGAAAAAAGGCTGAGGATTGACCTAATAGAGGTCAATAAATTTATCAAAGGTTTTGATGGAGTGGATACAGGGCAAGTGTTTCCACTTGTGAGGAAGAGCATAACTAGAGGACATCAATATAAGATAGTCACCAAGAAATTCAGAAGAAACTTCTTTACCCAAAGAGTGGTGAGAATGTGAAACTCGCTACCACGGGAGTGGTTGAAACGAAAAGTAAAGTTGCATTTAAGGGGAGACTAAACAAGCATATAAGGGAGAAGGGAATAGAGGGCTTTGCTGAAAGATTTAGATGCAGAAAGACGGGAGGAGGCTCAAGGGGAGCATAAACGCCGGCATGGAATGGTTGGGCTGAATGGCCTGTTTCTGTGCCGTATATCCTATTTAAACCTATGTAAACCTTTAAGTGTGGGGCTGCATGTTAGGACCAAGGGCTTAAAGTTACATAAGAACATAAGAAATAGGAGCAGGAGTAGGCCATTTGGCCTTTCGAGCCTGCTCCGCCATTCAATAAGATCATGGCTGATCTTCTACCTTATCTCCACTTTCCTGCACTATCCCCATATCCCTTGATTCCCTTAATATTCAAAAATCTATCGATCTCTGTCTTGAGTATACTCAATGACTGAGCCTCCACAGTCCTTTGGGGTAGAGAATTCCAAAGATTCACCACCCTCTGAGTGAAGAAATTTCTCCTCATCTCAGCCCTAAATGGCTGACCCCTTATTCTGAGACTGTGACCTCTGGTTCTAGAGTCCCCAGCCAGGGGAAACATGCTCCCTGCATCTACCCTGTCAAGCCCTGTAAGAATTTTGTATGTTTCAATGAGATCACCTCTTATTCTTCTAAACTCTAGAGAATATAGGTCTAGTCTACTCACTCTCTCCTCATAGGACATTCCCCCATCCCAGGAACCAGTCTGGTGAACCTTCATTGCACTCCCTGCACTCCCTCTAGGCAAGCTTATTCTTCCTTAGGTAAGGAGAGCAAAACTGTACACAATACTCCAGGTGTGAACTCACCAGGGCCCTATATAATTGCAGTAAGACGTCTTTACTCTTATACTCAAATCCTCTTGTAGTAAAGGCTAACATACCATTTGCTTTCCTAATTGCTTGCTGTACCTGCATGTTAACTTTCAGTGATTCATGTACAAGGACACTCAGGTCCCTCTGAACACCAATATTTCCCAATCTCTCACCATTTAAAAAATACTCTGCTTTTCTATTTTTTCTACCAAAGTGGATAACTTCACATTTCTCCACATTATATTCCATTTGCCATGTTCTTGTCCACTCACTTAGCCTGCCTATATCCCCTTGAAGTCTCCGTGCATCCTCCCCACAACTTACTTTCCCACCCAGCTTTGTATCATAAGCAAACTTGGACATATTACATTTGGTCCCCTCATCTAAATCATTGATGTAGATTGTGAATAGCTGAGGCCCAAGCACTGATCCTTGAGGTACCCCACAAGTTACAGCCTGCCAACCCAAAAATGACCTGTTTATTCCTACTCTCTGTTTTCTGTCTGATAACCAATCCTCAATCCATGCTAGTGTTTTACCCCCAATCCCATGAGACCTAATTTTGTTTATTAACCTCTTGTGTGGCACCTTATCGAATGCCTTCTGAAAATCCAAATACACCACAGCCACTGCTTCCCCCTTATCTATTCTGCTAGTTACAACCTCAAAAAACTCTTAATAGATTTGCTGAATACGATTTCCCTGTCCGTGTTGACTCTGCCCAATCCTATTATGATTTTTGAAGTGCCCTGTTACCACGTCCTTAATATTAGATTCTAGCATTTTCCCTACTACTGATGTCAGGCTAACTGGTCTGTAGTTCCCCGTTTTCTCTCCCTTTTTTAAAAGTGAGGTTACATTTGCTACCTTCCAATCCGCGGGAACCGTTCCAGAATCTGTGGAATTTTGGAAAATGACAACCAGTGCATCCACTATCTCTATAGGCACCTCTTTCAAACCCCTAGGATGTAGGCCATCAGGTCCAGGGGATAGTTATGGAGAGGGACTCACTTGAGTGAGTTTGCATTCATTTGGAGCAAGGAAGGTTACTGGAGACATGATCCAAATTTTTTAAATGCTGACAGGCATTGATAATGCCGATATAAGCAGGTTGTTTAAGGTACACTGAAAAGAAAGAAAGACCAGTATTTTGCTATTGTACTTGCATTTCTGTAGTGCCTTTTACGACCACCGGACATCGCAAAGCGCTTTACAACCAATGAAGTACTTTTTGAAGTGCAGTCACTGTTGCAATGTAGGAAACTCGGCCACCAATTTGCGCACAGCAAGCTCCCACAAACAGCAATGTGATAATAACCAGATACAATCTATTTTAATGATGTTGATTATATACCTAGAGGATATGGTTAGAAATTTAACCAGTTTGTTTTGAGTTTAGAGATTGGAAGAAGTATCGTAGTTGAAGTGCGGAAGACACTCCTGGGAAAGACAGTAACAGGTTATTTAACTCCTTTAAAAAAGAACTCGATAAGTACCTGGTTAAAAGTGAAATTGTACCACTGAACATAGGCAGGAATGTAACTATTTCAAGTTCTGAGGTGTAAGTTCTAAAGCTGGGCAGGAAAACATTTTGCAGAGCTTTACCTTTTTACAAGTGGTAGCAGGGGAGGTTAGTTCCGACTCAAGATGGCAAATTTGTTTGAGCGAAATCCACAACAGAGCAAATTGTGCACGTGTCTGTGAAAGTAACGGGCTGATTGCCCTGTTTTGTTCCATATTTTCTTACAGTCAATGAAGGGTTATTGCAGCAAAATTTGCAGAAGTCGATGGGAAGCATTAATGCACATCAGCAGGGAAGCAGAGGCCTCAGAGTAATAAACAGCCTTCATTAAGGATTCTTTATAGACTCTAAATGTTAATTATTTCATTAACATTTTCTATGAAAACAGATTTTTAAAGTAATCTGTAGCCAATGTTGGTTGTGTGCACAAGAACCTTTATTGTGAGCAGACACTTGCCTGTTTTGCTGAACAATTTGAAAAGACTTTATTGAAACAAAACCGAGGAAAGATTCTGTTTTTAGCAATTATGACAAAGTGCACTCATTTATTTCCAGACAGGTCCATTTGTTTTAATTGAATTTATAGAAACCTTACATCATGTTCTGTAGGCTGCCCCGTAACAGCTGAATATTCCATTTCAGGCGAGCAGAGATGAAAAGAAAAAAACCCCATGAATGTCGGGAATCTGATATGACAGCAGAAAACGCTGGAAATTCACAGCAGGTGAGTCAGTATCTGGGATAGAAGGGTAGGGTAATGTTTCAGGGGGGCCCTCCATCTGAAACATTAACCTGCTTTCATGTTCATATGCTGACTAACCTGCTGTGCATTTCCAGTGTTTTCTGCTGTTACCGTATGCAGCCGGTGGCACATTATTGCTAACTTTCCTCATGCTTTCTCCCTGTTTGTGTTTGGAGTGCGGTAAATGTAGATGTCGTGATGTGTGGTAATCTTTTAATACCCAGTAACCATTTTGAGCACTTGCTGAGCTTGGTTGTGCAGTGGGTCAGCTGTGGCTCATTGCCATTTCTGCAATGCATCATGGTACTTCTCTAGACTGTGGATGCTGGGGCAATTGAAGCTTTCATGGATGAGAGCAATAGATTTTTGTTAGGTAATCGTATCAAGGGATATGGAGCTAAGGCAGGTAAATGGATTTGAGGTCCAGGTCAGCCATGATCTAATTGAATGGCAGAGCAGGCTTGAGGGGCTGAATGGCCTCCTCCTGTTCCTATGTTCCTATCTTCAGTGATTGGCGGAGCCTTAAGAAGTTGATTCTAACCCAGTTGTCAGAGGGGAAAGGGCATCATTCTAACAAACTCAGATATACTGAAAAAATCCTAGACTTAAGGACAAAAAAAGAAAGCCAGAGGTAAGAAAAGGCCATTAAACTTCATTTTTTCTTATACCCTAATTTCCCAAACGCAGCATCCAGTTTTGAATAACCCCAATGTTTTTGTTTCAATACTTTGCCTGGCCAGATTATTCCAAATATTTGTCACTCTCTGAATAAAGAAGTTCTGTCTGAAGTACCTGCTTTAAATTTACATTTCACTCATCTCCATTTATGGCCTCTGGTCCCACTTTCCACATGTACTTTGAAGTCACGCTCTGGGTTCACCTTACCTCAGTTTGCTGTGAGCACTGCCACAGGAGATCTTTTGGTGTTCTTGATATGAGGTCATGTTTTAGATTGGCCAACCTAGGTGTAAGGCCAAAACCCATACAGCAGGACATCAGCAAGGTCAAAAGAGTGGAGGAGAGGACAAAGTTAATCAAGAATTACTGGTTAGATGACACCGGGCTTGGGTTTTAAAAGCCTGCAGATTGTAGTAGAAGGAATCAATTCTGCTGGAAAAGTTGTAACACTTGAAGGTCATCAGCGAGCATAAGAAATAAGAGCAGGAGTAGACCTTTTCAGCCCCTTGAGCCTGCTCTGCCATTCAATAAGATCATGGCTAATCATCGACCTCAACTCCACTTTCCTGCCCAATCTCCATATCCCTTAATTCCCCTAGAGTACAAAAATCTATCTATCTCAGCCTTGAATATACTTAAAGACTCAGCATTCACAGCTCTCTGGGGCAGAGAATTCAAATGATTCACGACCCTCTGAGTGAAGAAATTCCTCCTCATCTCGGTCTTAAATGGGCTACCCCTTATCCTGAGACTATGCCGCCTAGTTCTAGACACTCCAGCCAGGGGAAACAACCTCTCAGCATCTAACCTGTCAATCCTCTTCAGAATCTTGTATGTTTCAATGAGATCACCACTCATTCCTCTAAACTCCAGAGAGTATAAGCCCATTCTACACAATCTCTCATCATAGGACAGCCCTCTCATCCCAGGAATCAATCTAGTGAATCTTCGTTGCACCGCCTCCAAGGCAAGTATATCCTTCCTTAGATAAGGAGACCAAAACTGTGCACAGTACTCCAGGTGTGGTCTCACCAAGGCCCTGTACAATTGTAGCAAGACTTCCTTACTCTTAGGGGTGAAAATTGGGTCGCGCCCCCTTTGGGGCGCTACTTTTAATGCCCTGAAAATATTAGCACCCCAGCAGCCGAAATTCACCGGTAGCACCCCAAGAGGGAGGCGGGATGCTACTGGAAGTGCCCTGCATCCCTCTTGGGGCGCTGCGAGTGAATATTGCGGCGCTACGTGCCACAGCACCACGCAGTTTATTAAAGGGGTGGGGCCTAGTGCAGCACGACCCGGAATTCAGCTGGGCCACCAGGGATCGGAGTGCCGGCAAAAGAGCCTGGCACTCGAGAACTGCCGGGCTCATGGAGCGCAGCCGGCACCCCGCGGGGGGGGGCGGCTGCAGAGGAGGCTAGGGATGGCAGAGGTGCTGGCAGGCAGCCAGCAATAAAAATGGCCACCCGGCACCTCCCCTTTAATTTGCACCGCCCCGGCTGCAGGTAGGCCCCCCTGACCCCGTCGGATATAGCATCTGGCGGTAAGTCAGGGGGTGCTACCGAAGATCGCGGCCGGGGCACTGCGCACGGCAATGACGTCATTGCTGGCGGCACGGTGCCCTGGCGCGTTAACGGTTACCGCCGCTGCTGAATTTCGCGGGAGGCGCAGGCGACGCCGTGCCCAGGCGCTAGTTGCTTTGCGCCCCGTTACCGCTTAGGGCGCAAACGGGCAGTGCAAAGCAACCGAATTTTAAGGCCTTATACTCCAACCCCCTTGCAATAAAGGCCAACATGCCATTTGCCTTCCTTATTGCTTGCTGTAATTGCATGCTAGCTTTCTGTGTTTCTTGCATGAGGACACCCAAATCTCTCTGCCAACATTTGAAAGTTTCTCACCATTTAAAAAATATTCTGTTTTTCTATTCTTCCTACCAAAGTGAATCACCTCACATTTCCCTACATTATACTCCATCTGGCACCTTACTGCCCACTCACCTAGTCTACCTATATCCCTTTGCAGACTCTTTGTGTTCTCCTCACAGCTTACTGACACACCTAGCTTTGTATCATCAGCAAACTGTCCCTCAGGCTGTAAAGGAGAAGTAGAAACTTTCAAGTTAGTCAATACAAGTTCAATAAAGTCTGGTGGTGATGGGGTTTTCAGTGTGCACATTTGAATGTAGAAGTGTATTTTTCTTTACGGGAAATGTATTGGGTGGTGAGTGGTGCAGCACAATGGTTTAATAATATACGCCTTGGAGCATCTGCTATAAATTTAGATTTATTTCATCCCCATTTATGGCCTTTGGTCCCATTTTCCGCAAGGATCGGTCCTAGGACCCCAGCTGTCCACAATATACATTAATGATCTGGACGAGGGAATTGGATGTAATATCTCCAAATTTGCAGACGACACAAAGCTGGGTGGGAGGGTATGCTGTGAGGTGGATGTCGTGAAACTCCAGTACGATTTGGACAGGTTGGGTGATTGGGCAGAAACATGGCAAATGCACTATAATGTGGATAAATGTGAGGTTATCCACTTTGGTGGCAAAAACAGGAAGGCAGATTATTATTTGAATGGCAATAGATTGGGAGAAGGGGAAGTGCAAAGAGACCTGGGTGTTCTTGTGCACCAGTCGCTGAAGGTAAGCATGCAGGTGCAGCAGGCGGTTAAGAAGGCAGATGGTATGTTGGCCTTCGTAGCAAGAGGGTTCGAGTACAGGAACAAGTATGTCTTGCTGCATTTGTACAGGGCTTTGGTGAGACTGCACCTTGAGTATTGTGTGCAGTTTTGGTCGCCTTATCTGAGGAAGGACGTTCTTGCCATGGAAGGAGTGCAGCGAAGATTCACCAGGCTGATACCTGGGATGGCAGGAATGACGTATGAGGAGAGATTGTGTCGATTGGGCTTAGAAGATTGAGTTTAGAAGATTGAGAGGGGATCTCATCGAAACCTATAAAATTCTGTCAGGCCTGGACAGACTAGATGCAGGAAGGATGTTTCCGATGGCCGGGAGTCCAGAACCAGGGGTCATAGTCTAAGGATAAGGGGTAAGCCATTTAGGACTGAACTGAGGAGGAATTTCTTCACCCAGAGAGTGGTGAACCTCTGGAATTCTCTGCCACAGAGGGCGGTGGAGGCCAGTTCATTAAATATATTCAAGAAGGAGTTGGATATATTTCTTAAGGCTAAAGGGATCAAGGGATATGGGGAGAAGGCAGGGACAGGGTACTGAATTTGGATGATCAGCCATGATCTCATTGAATTGCGGAGCAGGCTCGAAGGGCCGAATGGCCTACTCCTGCTCCTATCTTCTATGTTTCTATGTTTCTGTATGTACTTTGAAGCCTAGTTGTCCCTTCTGATGCTCTACCTGGTGAGTTTCTGATCTCAAATGGGTAATCTATAGGCATCACATTCCCTGAGGGTAGGGAGAGAATACAGCAATGGAAGGACAGGTAAGCAGGTGCTAACAGATCTAGCACCTGTAACCTTTGTAACATTGAAGAACTGTTTAGTATCAAAGGACCAGGAAATTAAGAGCAGTATCATCACATACTGGATGACTATATCACAAAGATAGGTTCGGATGAAGAAGGTTCTTCAGCTTATTTGATTTCATTATTCCAGAATATCAACCATTTTTCCCAATTTAGCTGCTTCTTAAATCCATCGGCCAGAGTTCAACCACCTGTCCTGGCAACAGCTCTAGCTGTTCATTACTCTCTGTGTAAAGAAATATTCTGAACATTCCCTTCACAACCCTGGTCCACTGCTCCCTTAACACATCTAAAAGCCTGTTTACTTTCTCTATCCTGTTAAGTATTTTATATAACTGGGATATAAGTTACAGCTTTTCAATGCTACGCCCTCATTGGCTATCAATCAAATATTTTAGTTGCATGGGCTAAATTTCCAGTAGGTAACAAAGCAATTTAACATTAAAAGTCTTGTTCTGGTTAAGCTGGATCTTCAAACATGCAGTACTTTTATTAATACTGTCTGACCTTTTCTCGGAGGGGGGAAAACACATTCTTGACAACATTTACAGAACAAAAGTTTTATCTGTATTGTCTTTGAACCAGTATGCACCTTGGGGGCAGTGATTGGTTTGTATAATTGACAGCTTTGCTCTCAAGTTGGGGCTTGTAATAAGGGAACAGCTATAATCATGGGGGATTTTAACTTTCATATTGACTGGACTAATCAAATTGGGCATGGCAGCATTGAGGAAGAGCTCATAGAGTGTATTAGGGATGGGTTCCTTGAGCAGTATGTAACTGAACCAACCAGGGGGCAGGCAACCTTAGATCTGGTCCTGTGTAATGAGACAGGATTAATAAAAAATGTCCTAGTAAAGGATCCCCTTGGAATAAGTGACCATAATATGGTTGAATTCCAAATTCAGTTTGAGGGTGAGAGAGTTGGATCTCAAACCAGCGTACTAAGCTTAAATAAAGGAGACTATGAAGGTATGAGAGTAGAATTGACTAAAGTGGACTGGGAAAACAGATTAAAGTGTAAGACGGTACAAGAGCAGTGGTCTACATTCAAGGAGATATTTCACATCTTTCAAGATAAATATATTCCACTGAGGAAAAAGGGGAGTAAAAGAAAAGACAGCCATCCATGGCTTAGTAAAGTAATAAAGGATAGTATTCGACTGAAAACAAGGGCATATAAAGTAGCCAAATCTAGTGGGAGGATAGAAGATTGGGAAGCATTTAAAAGCCAGCAAACAATAACTAAAAGATTAATTAAGAAAGGGAAGATAGATTATGAAAGTAAACTAGCAAAAAATATAAAAAGAGATAGCAAGAGTTTCTACACCTATATAAAAAGAAAAAGGGTGGCTAAAGTGAACGTTGGTCCCTTAGAGGATGGGACCGGGAAACTAGTGGTGGGGAACATGGAGATGGCAAAGACGCTGAACAAATATTTTGTATCAGTCTTTACAGTGGAGGGCACTAAAAATATCCCAACACTGGACAAACAGGGGGCAATGCGGGGGGGGGGGGGAGGAGCTAAACACGATTAAAATCACTAAGGAGATGGTACTCAGTAAAATAATGGGACTTAAGGCGGATAAATCCCCCGGACCTGATGGCCTACATCCTCGGGTCTTGAGAGAAGTGGCGGTAGGGATTGTGGATGCATTGGTGATCATTTTCCAGAACTCCCTGGACTCAGGAAAGGTCCCGGCAGATTGGAAAACTGCTAATGTAACACCCTTATTTAAGAAGGGAAGTAGACAAAAAGCTGGAAACTATAGACCAGTTAGCCTAACATCTGTGGTTGGCAAAATGTTGGAGTCCATTATTAAGGAAACAGTAACAGAGCATTTGGATAAACATAATTTAATAGGACAGAGTCAGCATGGTTTTACGAAGGGGAAGTCATGTTTGACAAATTTGCTCGAATTCTTTGAGGATGTAACATACAGGGTGGATAAAGGGGAACCAGTGGATGTAGTGTATTTGGACTTCCAAAAGGCATTTGACATGGTTCCACACGAAAGATTACTGATCAAGATAAAAAATCACGGGATTGGGGGTAATATACTGGCATGGGTGGAAGATTGGCTATCTAACAGAAAACAAAGAGTTGGGATAAATGGTTCGTTCTCAGGCTGGCAATCAGTAACTAGTGGTGTTCCGCAGGGGTCAGTGCTGGGACCCCAACTCTTTACAATCTATATTAACAGTTTGGAGGAAGGGACCGAGTGCAACATATCCAAGTTTGCCGACGATACAAAGATGGGAGGGAAAGCAGTGAGTGAGGAGGACATAAAAAACCTGCCAAAGGACATAGGCAGGCTAAGTGAGTGGGCAGAGATTTGGCAGATGCAATATAATGTTGGAAAGTGTGAGGTTATGCACTTTGGCAGAAAAAATCAAAGAGCAAGTTATTATCTAAATGGAGAGAAACTGCAAAGTGCTACAGTACAAAGGGATCTAGGGGTCCTGGTGCATGAAACACAAAAAGTTAGTATGCAGGTGCAGCAGGTGATCAGGAAGGCCAATGGAATCTTGGCTTTTATTGCAAGGGGGATGGAGTATAAAAACAGGGAAGTCTTGCTGCAGTTATACAGGGTATTGGTGAGGCCACACCTGGAATACTGCGTGCAGTTTTGGTTTCCATATTTAAGAAAAGATATACTTGCTCTCGAGGCTGTTCAGAGAAGGTTCACTCGGTTGATTCCAGAGATGAGGGGGTTGACGTATGAGGAAAGGTGGAGTAGGTTGGGACTCTACTCATTGGAGTTCAGAAGAATGAGAGGCGATCTTATCGAAACATATAAGATTGTGAGGGGGCTTGATCGGGTGGATGCGGTGAGGATGTTTCCACTGATGGGTGAGACTAGAACTAGGGGGCATAATCTTAGAATAAGCGGCTGTCCTTTCAAAACTGAGATGAGGAGAAACTTCTTCACTCAGAGGGTAGTAAATCTATGGAATTTGCTACCCCAGAGAGCTGTGGAAGCTGCAACATTAAATAAATTTAAAATGGAGATAGACATTTTCCTAGCAGATAAGGGAATTAGGGGTTACGGGGAGAGGGCAGGGAAGTGGACGTGAGTCTAGATTCAGATCAGCCATGATCCTATTGAATGGCGGAGCAGGCCCGAGGGGCCGTATGGCCTACTCCTGGTCCTATTTCTTATGTTATGTTCTTATCAAACCTACTCGAGATTTGTAGTATTCAGAGTGCAGTATTTTTTAGAGGGTTTCAGCTTTTCCCCCTGTTTAACTTTCAGCCAGCTTGTGGCACATTACCTGTGTAAATTGTATCTGATTAAAATAGTATCTTTAAATCAGTAGCTTTGTAACTTCTGATCCTTTTTTTTGTAAAGTATGTACAGCACAGAAGCAGGTCATATAGATCTACTGCAGGCCCAATAGATCCATGGCGGTGTTTATGCTCCACACAAGCCTCCTCCCGCCCTTCTTCATCTCACTCCATCAACATATCCTTTTATTCCTTTCTCCCTCAAATGCTCATCTAGCCAGGCATGGTGTGTTGGAATACTAGAGGGATGAGCATGAATGGGTCAAATAATTTGTTTTGTCCTTGTGTGGCGGTACCACCGGTTGTACCTTACATAAAGACACATAATTCCCTTTAACTTAACTTACTGTATGTTTAACTTACCTTTTGGGGCCGTTGCCCTTTTAACTTATCTGTTGGGGCCATTGCCTCTTTAAGACGCGCCCTAGCGCGCTGATGTCACGTCACGTACGTGCGTGTGGCGGCTGCCGGCCCGACTCGGCCTTCCAGGACGGCCGCCGGCACAGCCCGCCCTAGCGTCTTCCATCGCAACGGCCAGACCGGGTAAGCGCGCCGACGCCGCGAGTCACGTGACCGCCCCAAGCACGGGCAAACGTGACGATGCGCATCACGTGACACCCTAAGCTCGGGAAATGCGAACAACGTGATGACGTCACAACACAAATGCGATGACGTCATCACGCTCTCCACAGGACTGCGAACTCAGTCCTCGTGGAGTCCCCGCTGGGACAAGACCTGTACCACGGTGCTCCTACAGTCAGCCATCTTACCTGCCACCTTACCTGATGTAATTAGTCTGTTCCTGTAAATAAACAACTTGTTAATAGTTCGTCGAAGTCAAACTCTCTTATTTAGTGGCGATCTACACGAACCGCTACACTTGACTCTTTGTTTATGCTTCTGCCCCAAATAAATTTTCTCACACATCATCCCCATCCTTGCATACCTTTGCTCCCTCTTCCACGATGCATCAAATTCAAAATCTCCATGCTCATTTACAAATCTCTCCATGGCCTTGCCTCACCTTACCCTCTGCAGCCCCCTCCACCCGTATGAACCAGCTTGTGCCCTTCATTCCTCCGATTCTGACCTCCTGTGCTTTTTTTCTCCCCCTGCATCCCACCTCCATTTCATAATTGATGTCTGTGCCTTCAGCTCTGCTCTCTCAAACTCGCTCCCTAAAATCCTACCCTTGCTACTTCTCCCCCCACCTTTAAAGGCATCCTGAGTGCTTATCTGTTTAACATGCTTTCAATCCTCTCCCTTAACTCTTTCACCACTGCTCGCTGTGCGATTCTATTACATAGAATTGCATAGAATCTACAGCACAGAAACAGGCCATTCGACCCAACTAATCAATGCTGGTATTTATACTTCACACAAGCCTCCTCACACTCTAATTCCCTCTTTCCACCCTGTCCCCATATTCCTCTATTCCTTTCTCCCTCATGTATACATCAAGCCTCCCCTTAAATGCATCAGTGCTATCTGCCTCAGCCACTCCATGTGACAGTGAGTTCCACATTCTCACCACTATCTGTGTAAAGAACTTCCTCCTAAATTGTTTATTTGATCTGTTAGTGGCTGTACTATATTGATGTCCCCTTGTTCTGGACTCGGCCACAAGTAGAAACAGTTTAAAGGCGTTATATAACGTGTTAGTGTGTTGCCAAATATCAAAAACTGACTTAATAAATGAGGAAAGCATTTATTAATTCCAAACTAGTTTAAAAAAACACCTGGCACATGAATATCAGCCGGAACTTTTTTTAAAATTACTTTTTACTTTTCCAACTCAACTAAATTTAGTCAAGTGACCAGAAAAAATGCATTATAGACTTAATGGGCCAGAAATTGGTGAACGGGGCTTGCACGCGCGTGCAAGCCCCGTATATGCACTTACCCCGCGCTACTGCCGATCAGCTCCAGGGACGCCTGGACTTGGTGTTTGAAAAAGAAGAATCCCGGGCAGCGTATGACGTCATGCCGCCCAGGAGTGCAGCCAGCGCGAAGCCAGGAGCGTGCAGTGCAAGTGAGACACGCCCCTTGAGGTCTCAGTTTCACTGGACACGCCCCCAATGTTTCTGTCAAGCTGCTAAGCATTTTTACATGCAAAGCAGCAGTTTAAATAGGTTTTTGGAAGTTTTTTGAAGATTTTGGTAACTTTTATAAACTTTTTAAAATGTTTACATTATTTTGAGTAATCTGAAGTAGTTTTAAAGAGAATTAAAGCAATTTAAAGACTTTTAAAAGCCCTAAAAGAATTTTTTTAATTCCATTTATTTATTTAGCAATGTCGTCGTCATACATGTCTTCACACTGTTCCCTTTGGGGAACTGTATGAAGTGGTGGAAGGATTTATGGCCATGATTAACGCTCATTCCGTGACCGTAACCATCTTTGAACCAGCCATTAGGGTGGTTAGTCCTATGGCGGGAGGGTTTTACGGGCTCCCACAAGCTATACAAGGAGGGGGGGCCACCCACACCCACGGACGCAAATATCCCACTGGATGTCAACCCAGAATTTAGAGCCGGAGCTCCGACTCCACTTGCCGGGACTGTCTGGAGCGGGGTTCGAAACCCTACCCTGATCTGGCCCAGCAGCGGGGATCCTACCGCTATGACAAAGGCCCAATCCGATTAGCAACGTGAAATGGCAGCATAGGGCTCCAGTCACGGGGAGGGAAAAGGCGCAGGAAATGTATGGGTGTCACCTTTTGTGCGGAGTGGGCCTTTTGCGTAGCAGTAAGCATCCCCGCCGCTGGGCCAGAAGGAGTAGGGTTTTGAACCCCACTCCAGACAGTCCCGGCAAGTGGAGTCGGAGCTCCAACTTTAAATACTGGGTGGACATCCAGCGGGATACTTGCGCCTGTGGGTGTTGGTGGCCCCCCCCCCCCCTCAGATGGGTTGTGGGAGCCCGTAAAACCCTCCCGCCATAGGACTAACCACCCTAATGGCTGGTTCAAAGATGGTTACGGTCACGGAATGAGCGTTAATCACGGCCATAAATCCTTCCACCACTTCATACAGTTCCCCAAAGGGAACAGTGTGAGGATACGTACGATGATGACCTCTTGCGCAATGCACCTCCTTGGACCCTCAGTCGCAGATGCGAGGGGGCAAGTCGTGCAATTGTTAAATTTTTCATTTTATTGACATGTAAAATGTTGGCCCAGTAATTCCCTTCCAAATGCGCGAGTACGGTCGGGGTACTTACGCATCTGGCCGGATGAAATGCCGGTTTTCAGCATGCACAGTGCATGTGGGGAAAACCGGCATTTCCTGTCCTCTGAACGAAGGGGTTCAGAGGCAGAACGCGTGCGACTGCACAGGCAGCGCGTGCGCAGTATAATTCGCCGCTTTCACTAATGCTTTCAGTGAGGTCAAGTCATTACAACTTACACATGAAAAAAGCATGGGTACAGTTGCTCCAGAGGCTGCGGAGGAAGATATTTATTATCGTGGAGCTTCTGAAAGTATGTATGTCTGTATATATTCCTTTGTGTGTTATGTATATATTCCTTTACTTATGTGTATGAATGTATTATTTAATTATGACTTTCAGAGAAAGTAACTTATTGGAAAATCATAATTAAAAACATACATTCATACACATTAGTAAAGGAATATAAAACATACATACATATACGTAAAGGAATATATGTGGACATACATACATAACTCATTCTCACATTCCATTCACACAGCCACAATTGCTCCTTCTACCTACCGTTCTGAAAACCCTTTTTAAAAAAAAAAAAAAATTTTAACTTTAAAACTTACTTAAAATGTCTTAAAATAACTTCCCTCCCTTTCCCAAACAAAAATATTGCATTTCAGAAGCTCCATGATAAAATATATCTTCCTCCGCAGCCAATGAACAACTTTACACTTGCTTTTTTCAAGTGTAACTTCTAAGGACTTACCCTCACTGAATCCATCATTGAAATCCACAAAGTTCACTGTGCAAGCGCTGCCTGTGCAGTCGCACGTGCTGTGAATCGACCTCGGGTCTGGAAATGCCGGCGTTCCCCGCATGCGCTGTTCCTGCTGAACGCCGGCATTTCCAACGGCCAGATGCGTGAGTACCCCGACCGTACTCACGCTTCTGGCCGCGAATTTCTGGCCCAATATAAATGGGGTTGGGGCCTCACACTCAGCCTTCAACGATCATAGCAGATTCATTTTCTCTCAACGTAAATGAAAGGCACTAGGAATTGCAACCCTTCTGAAATCCTAAAGCATTATAGTGGGGAGTAAAATGCTGTATTGGTGAAAAGTGATTTATGGTATCTATGGACAGTTCTGGTGTTAAATTCCCAGTGTACGCTATGTAATCACTGGCGATGACAACTCAGCATTCTAGATGTTAAGCTAATTTATCTTGCGTATGCTGTCACCTGCATTGTCAGATTTTTCTTTAATTACGCTGTAACAGTTTTTTGTTGTGAATTCTTTTTATTTTGCTAATGCCTCCTCATTAGATTGAATATTGTAAATGAGAGTAATTAAGTGTTTCCTATTGCTCAGATGCAGTGATTAACTTGCAGAGCTGCTGTTTATTATGTTTTCTCATTCATCACCATCAATCTGAGGATCATGCAGATTAGTAATAAGTATAATTTATACCAGAATTTATTGCTGTTTGTTAAGCACAGCTTATTAGTGTCTCTTCTGCTTCTGTCCCTATGCTGTACCTGTTCTGATTTGGCTCCCCAACTCTTCTATCACAGGCACTCATAGCCAACAAAATGGCTTCCTGTGTAGGGCTAACCTTGGATATTTTATTTTAATTGAGAAACCAAAATAATAGGCCAAAGGCCATAGTACAGGGCACCAACAAAGTTACAAAATTGAAAGAGAAGATGAAATAATTCAGGAAGTAATGATTAGATGCTGCCAAGCTTGGGTTTTAAAAGCCTGAATGTTGCAGGATGATAGAAAGGCTGAGTTAGAGCAGGAGACTATGCGATGCGCCTTGATTTCAACAGAGTGAGGATGTGCGGAGGAGTATGTGGCGCACTGTGTTTGGAGCTAAGGGACAAGAGAGGAAAGTCAGAGAAGAAGTGACCATAGTGTTATCATTAAAATAGAGGAATGTTAGATTTTAGTAGGACTAAACTATAGTTTATGATGAAGAGTCATTAACAAGTCACTGAAGACAAGACGGATCAGTAGCCCAGGGTTAACTGGTCTGGAGACTCAGTAGGCAGGTAGGTAGTATTTAAAAAGCATGGTTACACCCAAGAGATCTGTACAGATGGGCAGCCATGGGATGGAGGGATGCTCCAAGCCATTGGAAGATCAACAGTAGGAAACCTATTCTAGGTTGTGATAGAGATGGGGTCTGCTTGTGTTTATATTACGCATATTGTTTTACTAAGGAGAGAGGAGGAAGCATTGAATCATAGAATGGTTACAGCACAGAAGGAGGCCATTCGGCCCGTCAAGCCCATGCCGGCTCTCTGCAAGAGCACTTCAGCTAGTCCCACTCCCCCGCCCTTTCCCCATAGCGCTGCAAATGTTTTCCCCTCAGTTATTTATCCAATTCCCCTTTGAAAGGTATGATTGAGTCTTCCTCCACCACCCCTTCAGGCAGTGCATTCCAGATCCTAACCACTCACTACGTAAAAAAGTTTTTCTTCATGTCATCTTTGGTTCTTTTGCCAATCACCTGGAATCTCTGTCCTCTGGTTCTCGGCCCTTCCACCAATGGGATCAGTTTCTCTCTATGTACTCTGTCTAGACCCCTCATGATTTTGAATATCTCTATCAAATCTCCTCTTAACCTTCTCTGCTCTAAGACTGAAGTCCCTCATCCCTGGAATCATTCTCGTAAATCTTTTTTGCACCCTCTCTATAAGGCCTTCACATTCTTCCTAAAGTGCAGTGCCCAGAATTGGACACCATACTCCAGTTGAGGCGGAACCAGTGTTTTATAAAGGTTCATCATAACTTCCTTGCTTTTGTACTCTATGCCTCTGTTTATCAAACCCAGTATCCTGTAAGCTTTTTTAACTGCTTTCTCAACCTGCCCTGCCACCTTCAATGATTTGTGCACATATACCCCCAGGTCTCTCGATTCATGCAACCCCTTTAGGATTGTACCCTTTAGTTTATATTGCCTCTCCACGTTCTTCCTACCAAAATGTATAATTTCGCACTTTTCTGTGTTAATTTCATCTGCCACGTGTCTGCCCTTTTCACCAACCTGTCTATGTCTTCTTGAAGTCTTATCACTATCCTCCACACTGTTCACTATACCTCCAAATTTTGTGTCATCTGCAAATTTTGAAATTCTGCCTTGTACTCCCAAGTCCAAGTCGTTAATAAATATCAAGAAAAGCAGTGGTCCTAGTACCGACCCTGGGGAACACCACTTTATACCTTCCTCTAGTCCGAAAAACAACCGTTCACCACTACTCTCTGTTTCCTGTCACTTAGCCTATTTCGGATCCATGCTGCCACTGTCTCTTTTATTCTATGGGCTTCAACTTTGCTGGTAAGCCTATTATGTGGCACTTTATCAAACGCCTTTTGGAAGTCCATATACACCACGTCAACCGCATTGCCCCCATCAACCCTTTCTGTTACCTCATCAAAAAACTCGATCAAGTTAGTTAAACACAATTTGTCTTTAACAAATCCGTGCTGGCTTTCCTTAATTAATCCACACTTCCCATTGAGGGAAAGTGAAGACACACTTGAAGAGGGAGGTCTTTACGATGTGTTGGAAGGAAGTATTGAGACAAAGTCATTTTGGTAGAGAGAGCCAAAGAGTTGAGGCATAGTGAAAGAAAGATTGGCCCCTATGATAGAGTTGGTTGCGCAGTAATCGGGAACAGGGGACAAGCAGTAATCCAAATGGAAGATTGGTGCAAATGCAATCTCTAGATGTCTGGTATGCCTAGAATTTTTCCCCCTCATGTTTACGACAGAGTACAAACTTTAGGCATTAAGCAATAAGCATTGAGGTTCCAAAATACCTTCACAGTTAATACTTTACTGGATGTGTATTTGAAGGACTCTCATGCACTATTCAGAGAAGAGCAGTGAGTTCTTCCCATGTACCTGGTCAACATCATGCTTCAATCAACAACGTGAAAAAGAGATTAACTGGTAGCTCATCCCTTCGTTGTTTGTGGGATTTTTCTGTGTGCAAATTAGCAATGACTGCACTTCAAAAAGACTCCATTGACTATGAAGTGCTTGGGGACATCCCGAAGCCATGACTCTTGGCATACTGCATCTACAGTCTCTGGGCTTAGATAGTAGGGTGTGTTTTTACAAGAGAGAGAGGGAGTACTGTCCATTTGAGACAAATGGAGACTACTGATGTGGATATTTCATTATTTTGAATCTTCTGAAGCATGGTAATGAGTTTCCACTTGTGTGAGACAATTGGTGACCAAAAAGAGAAGCACAGTTTAACACTGCAGAAATGTTATAGGTAACATTTGACCTAGAGAAGAATAATTAATCTTGCTAAGGTAAGGTGATACAGGCTGCTGAGGAACAAAGCAGGAGGGTGTGCGTTCAGTTTGAATGAGTCTCCTCTTTGGGCTTGGCGAAGCAAGAAGATAAGATCCTGATGAGCCCTTCCACAGCCAAAGCCCAAGCAGCCTGCAGAAACTGCTGTCTGGGTGCTCATGACAAGAGTGCCAAGAAGAGTACAAGGCACCAGTGAAATGTGCAGTGTGTTACAGATACAATTTTGTACAACAATAGCTTTGCCTGCCCCAACCATCTGTCAGGAGAATGTCCAGCTTCAAGGACTTTTTGAAAGGAATGTACTGTAGAAGGTTTCAGTCTTCAGTATATCAGAAGCACGGGTGAAGATGAAGACTGGAAATCAGAAGCAAGGGGAGCAGCCCCTGTCCATGGTAACCAGCAATGAATAAACCAGTGGTGCTGGTGTCTAAGGCTAACAGCCATACTTTAGAACTGATGATATACTACCAGGTGAAAAATTATGCTCCCGCGTCATTAGGGAGGAACAGTTCAAATGAGTGAAGATCCAATGCTGTAGTGAATTTGAGGGCAAGCGGTGTTTGTTGAAATTAGGAATATTTAATTTCAAAGTTCTGTTGGCATTCGAGTCAGTGTAAACTCATAAGTTAGAACAAACACAATGAGGCCTCTTCAGCCACTAGATATACCAGTTAATAGGAAATTCAGAGTCGCTGTTGGGGAACCTGGAGACTGTAAGACCTACCTATTTCCACCGCAGCAGAATGAGATGGCCCCTCAGCAGAACCATGTGAGTAGTGTAGGAGTCTGTACACTTGTGCACAATGAATTAAGAAAGGCTGCAATCGGAGAGAATCCACCAAATACACTTGAAGTGGACTCTGCATCCAGCGAAGTGAGCTGCGTAATAGTGGTAGAGGTGTTCCAGTTTGGACAGTGATTATGAAGAGCTGCATAATGAGTGACTATTTCACAACAGTTGCTTATGACATGCCGTGGGCTTTTTGTTTTGTTTGTTAGCACACTGGTATTTCAGGTTAAAGTTACAAATTACAGATTATAATAACCTGCAAGATGAAACGTGAGCTATTTGGCAGTTAAATTACTATTTTACCAGTGACAAGTGTGCATAAGGTATGTGCTGTGAGTTTGGAATAACATGGATAACCGGGACTATTTTGTTGTACTATAGTTTATATGCTGTTTATCTGTGTACAGGATTATAATGTTAAGACATCTGCAGGTAGTGCAGCATAAAACTGCATTGGAAAAATATGTATTGATTTAGTCTTGCTTCAGAGAGAAGTGCTGCTGCGGATTTCTGCAAAAACATTGCAGAAATTGTTGTTCATGATTAACAGAGACATAATTTGTATTTAAGGCTATTAATTAAATATTTAATCTCTGTTTAGGAAATTTTCAAAAACAGCCAGTAGCCAGAACCTATTGACTCATTTGAAGTGACAGACACTTTAAGAATATCACTCATTTTGATGTATCTCACACTTAAACACACAGGTACTTACATGGGTTTGCAATTTGTCTCGTTCTTTTTTGATCCTAAGTCTCACTCCTAACATTTCCCTGATGTTGACAGTCTTGCTAGTCGCTTCTGGAGAGGAAAGAGATGACTCGAGTGATACAGTGAGGAATATTGAATCATCCTCCTTGTCCGTAATAATCACACCTGCCAACACACAGCGTTTCACAGATCAGTTACAAGTACCAGTCCAGAGACTTGAGAAAAAAATCGCGGCTGACATTCCAGTGTAGTACTCTGGGAATGCTGCACTGTTGGAGGTGCCATCTTTTGGATGAGACGTTAAACCGAGGCCCCATCTGCCCCCTCAGGTGAACATAAAAGATCCCATGGCAGTATTCGAAGAAGAGCAGGCAAGTTCTACCGAGTGTCCTGGCCAATATTTATCCCTAAACCAACATCATTAAAACAGATTAACTGGTCATTATCAGATTGCTGTTTGTAGGACTTTGCTGTGTG
This sequence comes from Somniosus microcephalus, assembly GCF_052327205.1. Classification (NCBI taxonomy): domain Eukaryota; kingdom Metazoa; phylum Chordata; class Chondrichthyes; order Squaliformes; family Somniosidae; genus Somniosus; species Somniosus microcephalus. The sequence continues at coordinate 117,898,868 of NC_140994.1, read as the reverse complement.
CAAATTGGCTGCCCTGTTTCCTACATTACAGCAGTGACTACACTTCAAAAGTGCCTCATTGGCTGTAAAGTGCTTTAGGATGTCCGATGATTGTGAAAGGCGCTATATAAATGCAAGTCTTTTTTTCTTTCTATCGATCCGCTCAATCACACCCTCACCTCCACCTTTGATACCCTTGTCCCGACTAAAACCATTACTCTCTCTCACCCTGGTCATTCCCCTTGGTACGGCCCTCATCTCCGCTCCTAAAGTCCAAGAGACGCAGACTTGAATGTTTAAGGTGGTTTGAGACGTCTTGATGCCATGAAAGGCACTATATAAATGCAAGTCTTTTTTTCTGTTCATGTCTAAGTTTGCTAACAAAATTTAGCTCTTCCTGCTACCTCCTGCATCTCTCTTTAGGTCTCCCCCACCATTTTTCCTGGCTCGTGCACACCCTGCACCCAGCAGCAGTGAAGAAAGAAATTAATAAGCAATAAAAATTCTTGATACTCTGACTTATGGTCTCTTGTGCATTACCCACTCCCTTCACCCTACCATCAGTGGCTGTGCCTTCTAGGTCATATACTCTGAAATTTCATTCTTAAACCCCTCTGCCTCTCCACATCCCTCTCTTTTAGACCCTCCTTAAAACCCATGTCATGACCAAGCTGTTGGTCTCCCCATCTATTATCTTCTTCTCTGGTTCAGTGTCCATTTGTGTCTGATACCATTTCTGTGAAGCGCCGTGGGACGATTTTCTATATTAAGGGGGCTATATAAATGCAAGTTTTTGTTACCATGCCGATTTATGTCCAACTCTTCTGCCCTTATAATCCATGAAAAGGAAGTGTGTCCCTTGTGAGTGACCAGTGTCCCTTGTGAGTGGTCTCTGTCCCTTGTGAGTGACCAGTGTCCCTAATGAGTGGCCTCTGTCCCTAATTAGTGACCACTGTCCTTGGCGAGTGACTGGTGCCCCCAATTAGTGACCTCTGTCCCCGGTGGGCGACCTCTGTCCCCGGTGGGCGACCTCTGCCCCCGGTGAGAGACGTCTGTCCCCGGTGAGAGACCCCTGTCCCCGGTGAGAGACCTCTGCCCTCGGTGGGCGACCTCTGCCCCCGGTGAGAGACCCCTGCCCCCGTTGAGAGACCCCTGTCCCCGGTGAGAGACCCCTGCCCTCGGTGGGCGACCTCTGCCCTCGGTGGGCGACCTCTGCCCCCGGTGAGAGACCCCTGCCCCCGGTGAGAGACCCCTGCCCCCGGTGAGAGACCCCTGCCCCTGGTGGGCGACCAACTGTCCTGGAGGACAGTGCCAGGAACCAGCAGATGACCACAGAGCTGCCTCTTCTGCGGTTAAGACATACCAGACAGTCCAAACCATACCATTTTGACTTCTACCCACAGGAAGAGGGATCCTAGTGATCCTGAAAACTACCTGTAATCCAGCTGCTGTCACTGGTTCTTAAGGTGAATCTTTGGGTTGTTGTGGCACCTATATCAGGTGCTTTGGAGGCCTTCAGAGTAAATAGAAAGCAACAGGGTGCACTTTGCTTTAATGAGCAATGTGCTGGAAAGGTTATGGCTTAGAGAGATCACACAGCATTGTAAATCTCTGGAGAAACCTACTTGCACTGATTTTTATAAGGCTTTTGATATCATGCCGCACTCAAGAAGCCAAATTTTGAATTGATCTGGGTTGTGTACTTCATTTCCCGGCCCATATGGGGAAAACTCACTGAACCTATCTCTGTCCAGTGAGGAGTGTCCACTGCCACCCATCCTATTCAATGGCTGATCTGGGTGTGTCTTTTCTGGGTGTTTCTGAAAGAATGGCAGTGCTCCTTTTCACAGATATTGTTTGTTGGTGGACTCACTGAGGGATCTCGTGCACTCTACACCATTTCATATAATAGCAAAATACTGCGGATGCTGGAAATCTGAAATAACAACAGAAAATGCTGGAAATACTCAGCAGGCCAGGCAGCATCCATAGAGAGAGAAACAGGGTTAACGTTTCAGGTCTGGGACCCTTCATCAGAACTGGAAAAAGCTGGAAATGTAAGCAGGTGCAGAGATGGGCTTTTCAAAAAAAAAAACTTTTACTAGCTTTTTAGGTTGGCATATATAAATAATTCTTATTAAAGCAGCAATTTCAAAAGAAATTTTAAGCACAACCATTTTGCATAATGTACTTAAATAAACTGAACACACGGTGGAGAGCAGTGGAACACCACACTTGGTCCTCTTCTATAACCTGTAATGTAACAAGTGAAAAAATGTTAGATATTCTTGCTTATGCACCCTCTATTTAACATAAAACTCCAGGGGTCTCGCACTGGAGATTAGATCTAGTGAGTAACAGAGCCTTACAGACCAGGAAGGTCACTGGTCCAATCCCTGTTCTAGACTCAGTGAGTGTGATTATAGTAGCACTACAGTTAAACTCAGTGTCTGGGCTAGAGGAGAGAAATAGGCCAAGATTTCTGCTTCTGATTGCCATCCTTTGTTGAAAGGGCATTGAGCGAGGGTATTTGAGCTCAGCTGTGATGCCCTCCACGGTTGAATCTGCTGCTAACACTCATTGTCTACTGTTGTATATAAAGCTTAGACACCTGGACGAAGTACTGGAGGATGCCGAGCATTTGTTGAACTATACCCAATGTCGTCTGCCCTCGGGGAAAAATACTGTAAAAATACAAGGGAGAAGCATCTTTGTTTTTGAAAGCTGTAGTGTTCATGGGGTTAAAATGAAAACTTAATGAGCTCTTTATTCTCAATGAACTAGCTGTCAAACCAGAAGGTAACCAAGAGTAAATGTTAGGTGATTCACAAAACCAGGTGTTAATAATTTAATGAAGTTGCACATAAGTTAATTAGAGATAAAAATTACTTTGGAGGTCAAACGGGATCTAGCCCATTTAATCACTAATTATTCAATATCGCAAGGTAGTTATTTTAATGACAGTTCAGTTCTGTTTGCCGCCCCCTTCCCTTCTCGTAGTCCTGCCATTATTCTGCCCACAGGGTTTTTTGTCTCCACGCAGCCCTCTTGCTAGCAGAAGGTGGGCATGACCTACGGCTGTAACTAAGTACTACTTTGTGACTGGCTAACAGGAAGAGCCTTGTTACCGGGAGCGATGGGCAGTGATTGTTTCTGCTCTTCTCCTGGGAGGACAACATGCCCTATGCTGCAGCTTAAATTGCAACCATCACTATTGACCATTAGTACTTCGCCCTAGTGTTATACAGTTCCAAATACTTTCTCCAGACACAACCCGAGTATGGATTGAACAAAATCTATAATTGAACTGCACAGTTGAAGTGGACATAACCAGGGTAAATTTTGCAAGGCATGCTCCTGATGTGGAGCTTTGCTCGACAGGAAGCTGATTGGAGGCTTGGTTTCCCCATGAATCGGACGTGCTGACCCCTTGTGCCCAATTCTCCAATCCACACTGCCATTGAGCAATGCTTTGCGCCGGTTGTACAGCCTTTCAAAATTTACCCTCATATGAAAACTTCACAACCATCATTACACATTACTGAAAACCCTGTGAAGGAAAAGCTAAAGAGTAGCTGCAGGAAAACTTCTCACATTCATCATTACCTTTTACTGAAGTGCCAGGGACAACATTGTTGGTGATTTCAATCCATTCAGCCATTCTTACAGTTAAACCGTTCACTCATCCAGCAAACTCACCCCAGCTGTGGCAGCCCCTCGTTTTAGTGGCATCTGCTGGGGCAACTCAGACCATCAACCAGTGGACAGTTGAGCCTTCATTTTATTTTATCCTTATTAAATGTGCAGAATAAATTTTGTTAAATATACTTGTATCAAAGAATTCAAAATTTACCTCATCAGCTTTGCACATTAACTAAGGTACTGTCCCCATGAGGATCACTGCTTTTCACTCAATCTGATACTGTTTGGACCTTTCCATGTTTAAAGATGGTGCAGTATGTTAGATCCGTGGTTCAGTGGATAAAGAATTACACGGATGCTGTATATAACAAACAACAGGTCTTTACTGGAGGAGGGTCATCTCTAGACTGGAGTACAGAGGCATGCGCACAGCTTATATACCGGTGTGGTTACTGCCGGTACTACAGTATACAGGAGCTGTAAAAAGTAGTTCTGACTTAAAGCACATACACTACAATTCCTCCCTTTTTAGATTAATAATACCCCCTTAATATTCAAATAACAATTACATTTTTACATGTACATTCAATAACAAAAAGTCCATTTATAGATTCAGTCTTTGGGGCGGCTTCCTGACCCTTTCGGGATAGCGCCTTTCCGGAGGTTCTTGTTCTTGGTGCAGAGGCGATTCTGACCCCTTTTCATCGGGTAGTTCATCGGGTTCCACTGCTACTGGGTCTGAAGTAGATGCTACCGGTATGTCGGGTTCATCCCCAGGTACTCGAGACATGGGGTTGACGCCTTCCTGTGACGCTAAGATCTGATCGATGTGGCGTCTCACAATGTTCTCCCCGACATCCACTGTGTACATTAATGGCCCCTGCCTTGTACATATCGTTCCGGGTTGCCACTTCTCTGTTCGATAGTCACGGGCCAAGACTGGTTGCCCTACATTGAAGCTCCTTGTCGGCTTCTCGTTGATGTGCTGGAATTGTTTGTCCTCAACATTTCTTCGCACATTTGGTCTGAGCAAATCCAGACGAGATCTCAACCTTCTGTTAAAGAACATCATGGCCGGGGTCTAGTTGGTAACTGCATGTGTCGCGTTTCGGTAGGCTAATAAGAAATTGTCCATCTTATGCTGTAGTGGAATTTCCTCATCGCACATGGCCTTTATCGCCTTCTTAAAGGTTTGTACGAACCTCTCAGCCAATCCATTGGTGGCTGGATGATACGGGGCGGATGTGTAATGCCTTACCCCATTCCTTTTCATGAATTTTTGGAACTCGTCAGACACAAACTGTGGTCCATTATCAGAGCAGATCTGCTCTGGCAAACCGTTTCTGGCAAATATGGTCCGTAGGACTGCAATCGTTTTCTCTGTAGTGGTTGAAGACATCTTTATCACCTCAGGCCACTTTGAATGAGCATCCACTGCTATTAAGAACATTGAGTCCATGAATGGACCAGCGAAATCAATGTGCACCCGTTGCCATGGAGAGGAGGGCCACTCCCATGGGTGTAGAGGGGCATGTGGTGGTGCATTTTGGACCTTCTGGCATCCTAAGCAGCTCTTAGTTAAGTCTTCGATTTGTTGATCGATTCCCGGCCACCACACATAAGCCCTAGCTAGGCTTTTCATTTTCACTCCCCCCAGATGACCTTCATGTAGCTCCTTTAGCACTCTCTCCCTTAACTTGGGTGGAATCACCACTCTGGATCCACACATCACTGTCCCCTGGCATACTGACAGCTGTTCTCTTCTGGATGAGAATGCTGGCAACAGTGAGTCGCCATGTGTTGGCCATCCCCTCACCGTCAATTCATATACCCGTGACAGCGTCAGATCATTGCGGATCTCCTCTATATCCTCGTTTGTTACTGGCAATCGTTCAATTATCGACGAATAAAATATCTCGATAGGGTCCACTGCTGGTGCTTCCTCCACCGTAGGCAGTGGCAGGCACGATAGCCCATCAGCGTTCCCATGCTGTTTCGTGCCTTTATATTCTATTTCATATTGATTCGCCCCCTAGAAACAGGGACCATCTTTGTATGTGTGCAGTCATTACTGGCACGCCCTTCTTAGGATTAAAGATGGAGACAAGTGGTTGATGGTCAGTCAGCAAGGTGAACTTCTGCCCATGCAGATAATGGTTGAATTTTTTTACTCCCCATACTAGGCTGAGGGCCTCCCTGTCAATCTGGGCGTAGTTGCGCTCGGCTGAGGTTAGTGACCGAGACGCAAAGGCCACTGGCCTCTCCAACCCGTCTGGGAATTTGTGCGACAGCACCGCTCCAATGCCGTAGGGTGATGCATCACATGCCAAACGAATTGGTAGTGCTGGGTTGAAATGGGCCAACACCTCTTTTGATGTGATCAATTCTTTACACTTCTGGAAAGCTCGTCTACATTCGTCATCCCACTTCCATGGCACCCCTGTTTGTAGTAGGGTGTTCAGCGGGTGTAGTACCGTAGACAAATTTGGTAAGAACTTGTGGTAATAGTATACCAGCCCGAGGAACGACCTCAGTTGTGACACATTTTCGGTGCTGGAGCCTTGACTACTGCCTCAGTCTTGTCAGGGGACTTATGTAACCCCTCTTCATCGATGACGTGGCCGCAATACGAGATCTGTTTCTGGAAAAACTCGCACTTGTGGCGATTAGCTCGTAGCCCATATTCCTTTAATCTGGTGAGCACCTTCTCCAAGTTAGCGAGGTGATCATCGTCATTTTCGCCCGTGACCAAGATGTCGTCCAAATAACACTGGGTCCCTGGAATCCCTTGCAGGACCTGATCCATTGCCCTTTGCCAGATAGCCGGAGCCGAGGCTACTCCAAACACCAGCCGGTTGTATTGATAGAGACCTTTATGGGTGTTGATCGTAAGGTAATGTTTCGAAGCTTCTTCTACCTCCATTTGCAAGTACGCCTGGGCTAGATCAATTTTGGTAAAGCGTTTACCACCAGATAGTGAGGCGAAAATATCCTCAATTCGTGGAAGCGGATATTGCACCGTGTGAAGGACTGGGTTCACTGTCACCTTGAAATCCCCACAGATGCGGATCTTCTTTGGTTCCCCAGGCATATTACTCAACGATCTCTTCATTACAGGGACGATGGGTGTAGCCCACTCGCTCCAGTCCACTTTGGACAGTACTCCTGAACGTTCCAACCCTTCCAGCTCTGCTTCAACCGCTGGTCTGATCGCATAAGGCACTGGCCTGGCCTTCAGAAACTTTGGGCTTGCATTATCCTCTATTTCGGTTACATTATGTAGTTTCAGACAACCCAGCTCCTTGCTTCCAGAGTCTGTGTCACTTTTCTGTTCGTCTGAACCACTGTCCATCACCTGGTGTACCTTTTTGTACTTCTCCTGTGGAGATTTCTTACTGTTGGTTTTCTTCCCAGACCTGCAGACTCTTGCTATGTGTCCTGCTTTCCCACACTGTCTGCACACTTGGTCCTTGAACCAACAATCTTTCTGGTCATGTGTTGTTCTGCCGCAGCGATAGCACTTCGCTGTTCCATAGGTCATTTCGTTGGTGCCGTATTCTTGCGGTCTCCGTTGTATCTCTGCAGCGCCCCTTGCGGCTGCTTCGTGTGATACTGCCATATTGAAAGTTTTGTCCAGTGTAAGGTCCTTTTCTGATAGAAGCCGTTTCTGGGTTCCTTCACTTTGTAGCCCACACACAAACTTGTCCCTTAACGTGTCTGCTAGTCCCGCTCCAAACTGGCAGTATTTCGATAGCTTGCGCAGTTCCGTTTGGTACTCAGCATTGCTTTCGTCTTTGTGTTGGTTCCTTTTATGGAACTTAAATCGTTCTGCTATCAGCAGCGGTGTGGGGCTTAAGTGGCCCTATAGGATTTCTACTATGCTTCCAAAATCCTTGTTTACCAGCTTCTCTGGGGCTATTAGATTCCGCAGTAACCCATAAGTTTTTGCACCCATGGAATTTAACAGAATCAGTGCTTTATTAGCATCTGGCACTTCATTCGCCCTGCAGTACACCTCAACACGTTCCACATATGTCGCCCAATCTTCGACTTCATTGTCGAACGTAGAGATACTGCCACTCTTCGGCATCCTTGGTTGTGCGTTAACTATCCCCAATGGCGCCTCCCGCGCTTCCCCTTCTTCTCCGCTGGCACAAAATGGCGTCTCCCGCGCTTTCCTTCCTTCCCGCGCTCGCCCGTCTTCTCCGCTGCGGCTTCGCAAAATGGCGCCTCCCGTGCTCTTCCTTCTTCTCAATGGCGCCTCCCGCGCTCTCCCTGCTTCTCCGCGGCTCAATGGCGTCTCCCGCGCTCTCCCTGCTTCTCCGCGGCTCAATGGCATCTCCCCTTGCTTCGCCCTGCGGACCCTGATCAGCCCGTGATCCCTGGCTGTGCTCTGCGCGTTCTTTTGATATTTGTCGACGCCGCTCAGTCTAGAACCCGGCTGTTTCTTACCCTCTCTCCGGTTTTGCAGTATTTTCCCACGACGCCGCTCGGTGATCAACCCCCGGCTGCGCCCTGCTCTCTTCACCCTTTTTCTTACCCCGTCGATGCTGCCCGGCTCTCTCTCTCTGCCGTCGGTCGGCTCCAGCCGCCGCTGCTCCGGAAGGGTCTGCTCAGGACCTGTCGTCGGTCTCTTACTGCTCGTTGTGGCTGGGGAACCAAGCCCGGCTCTCCACAGCCTCCCCAGCGAAGTTGGATCTCTGCCTGACTGCTGGGCGGTTGCTCGCGGTCGACGCCCGTGTTCCTGGACTCGACTTTTTTTAAATTTTTTTTTTTGGTTAATGTTGCAGGTAGATTCGCATCAACACCCGTCGCCACTGTTAGATCCGTGGTTCAGTGGATAAAGAATTACACGGATGCTGTATATAACAAACAACAGGTCTTTACTGGAGGAGGGTCATCTCTAGACTGGAGTACAGAGGCATGCGCACAGCTTATATACCGGTGTGGTTACTGCCGGTACTACAGTATACAGGAGCTGTAAAAAGTAGTTCTGACTTAAAGCACATACACTACACAGTACATTGTGCTTTGACCTGTAGAGGGAATGGCCACAATTTCTTTTGCAGTCACTTCTGAATCCTAGTTGTACATTCCAGGGAACACACCAGTGGCCAGATCAAGAGAACAGAAGGCAGATGCCTGGTTTCCGCACTGCACTCCTGGACAAGGCAATTTAATACATTGATAGCTAAGTGTCTCAGTTGGTAGCACTCTCGCCACTGAGTAAGATGGTTGTAGGTTCAAACCCCACCCCAGAGCTTGAGCCCATAATCTATGCTTATACTTCTGTGCAGCACTGAGGGAGGCATTACACCGAAACCCCCATCTGTCCTCTCAGGTAGATGTAAGAGATCCCCTAGCGCGATTGAAGAAGAGCGGTGTCCTGGCCAAAACAACCAAAAACAGATTATCTGGACCTAGCTGCTATGTTTGCCCATTAAAAATTGGGACTGTACTTCAAAAGTATTTCATTGGTTGTGAAGTGTTTTGGGATGTAAAGGAGCTGTATAATTGCAAGTTCTTTCTTTGCCAATGACCCCTTCCTCCTAAAGTTCATAGGCTTTTAAAACCCAAGCTTAGCATCACCTAACTACTACTATTCGACTCGTATTATTTTCTCTCCTATCCTTAACTCTGTTTTACTTTGGTGCGTGGCACTGTAGCCCTCGGTCCTTCACCTGGGTTTCTCAGCTTTTTTTTTTAAAAGGTCAAATTAAGTGCCATGGGATTGAAGGCGAGAAAATAATGTGGCGATTCCCAGCTCTGTTTTAGTGCCCAAGACCAGCTCTGCTTTTTGAAAACCCCAAATTGAATAAGAAAACAACTTCGATCACAGAAGAGTTAAGAAAAAAAATGCTCAAGCTGCAATTTCAAGGTTTAAAAAAAAATTTCAGCTGTTTTTATAAAACTCCAGACACTTTGATTTCATAGCACGGAACGACCCTGGTACAGCAAGAATCAGCCACCAACTTTTCATTGGCAGGTAGTTGATATAAAGATTAACATTCAAACTGAATTTTAAAGGAGCTGTAAGGTGTCTAGAATTTATTATTTAAAAAAAGAGTATTTGAAAAAATATGAAGCGAATATTTGACTTTGCTGCAGCCTCGAATTATATTCTGAGTGCTGCAGCTGATAAAACGAGCTAGGAATCATGATCGCATTTAGCTCCTTACGCCAGCTTCTTAATAACAAAAAAAATGTCACAGTCGACTTGGTATCGGCAGCAAAACCACTTTGAAAAGGTAGGCTAAGCTGCTAGCCTACCCTCTGGAAGCTGGAAGTGTCTGACTGCCTGAGCCTCCCAGGCCCCTCTCCATCTGAAGCCGCAGTCAGTCATCCCTGCTAGGCTCTCAATGCAGCACAACTGGTAAATGAAACGCATGCCACCTTACCAAATCAGATTCCTAATGGCAACCTCTGGTGGCTCCTGCAATAAAAGATTAATTTGCTTTATCAAGTTTAAACCTTAGTGGGCGATAAATCATGTCAGAAAGAAATAAAATGGCGAAAGCGTGGTGTTCTTTTCACACAAAAGGGCACTGCAATTGTTTTTTTGTTATCCCGCCTCCCCAGGTGCACAACTCTGATGGGATTTGTGATGTTACTTGTAATTGTGGCCTTTTGATTATAAAACAGAAAGTTTGACCAGATTAAGGTTCTAAATTCTGTCAGGTTTTTATTTAAAGGCTAATGGATGATTGCTTATGATCAGAAGGAAACTCGGATATTGAAATTTATATAAAAATGAGAGTGAATGTATGCAGCTTTCGTTTGCCATTGATTTATTAAAACATACATATTTTTTACCATTCACATTTTTATGTTTGTGTAAGTGCTATGCGGATGGCAGCTGCTCATAGCTCAATTTCACATGTGGCTCTTCATTGGGTAAAGAGAGGATTGGGCTCAGCTATGATCGCACGTGAAGAACGTCATTTGGGAGGACAGCAGCTGCCTATTGACTCCTGTTGAACTGTGCTCAGGACAGATTTAGTGCCGAGGGGGGAGGTGAGAGAAGAGGGGAAAATCCTTCCACGTAGAAGAGATGTGGTGATGTGGCTTGTTTGGGCATCAATGCCCAAATCACAGAGGAGTGGCACAGACCACTGAGCCTGTGATCCCTGACGGGATGTGTCCCTGATAGGCACAGCCTGGTGCTTCCCTGTAGCAAAAGAGGGAGAGGTGCAAGTATCCCTCCACTTCCCTGACCATTTTTGTGGCTGGGGGATGGTTTGAGGTTGGTGGAGACCTGAAAGAGGGGCAAAAACATAGAAACATAGAAGATAGGAGCAGGAGTAGGACATTCGGCCCCTTGAGCCTGCTCCGCCATTCGATGAGATCATGGCTGATCATCCAAACTCAGTACCCCGTACCTGCCTTCTCCCCATATCCCTTGATACCTTTAGCTCTAAAATATATCTAACTCCTTCTTGAATATATTTAAAGACTTGGCCTCAACCGCCTTCTGTGGTAGAGAATTCCACAGGTTCACCAATCTCTGGGTGAAGAAATTCTTCCTCATCTCTGTCCTAAATGGCTTACCCCTTATCCTTAGACTATGACCCCTGTTTCTGGACTCTCCGACCATCGGGAACTTTTTACCTGCATCTAGTTTGTCCAGACCTGTCAGAATTTTATAAGATTCGATGAGATCCCCTCTCATTCTTCTAAACTCCAGTGAGTATAAGCCCAATCGACCCAATCTCTCCTCATACGTCATTCCTGCCATCCCAGGGATCAGCCTTGTGAATCTTCGCTGAACTCCTTCCATGGCAAGTACATCCTTCCTCAGATAAGGCGACCAAAACTGCACACAGTACTCAAGGTGTGGTCTTACCAAGGCCCTGTACAACTGCAGCAGGACATCCTTGCTCCTGTACTCAAACCCTTTCGCTATGAAGGCCAACATACCATTTGCCTTCTTCACAGCCTGCTGCACCTGCATGCTTACCTTCAGCGACTGGTGCACAAGAACACCCAGGTCTCGTTGCACTTCCCCTTCTCCCAATCTATTGCCATTCAGGTAATAGTCTGCCTTTCTGTTTTTGACACCAAAGTGGATAACCTCGCATTTATCCATGTTATATTGCATCTGCCACGCTTCTGCCCAATCACCCAACCTGTCCAAATCATCCTGTAGTTTCTCGGTATCCTCCTCGCAGCACACACGCCCACCCAGCTTTGTGTCGTCTGCAAACTTGGAGATATTACATCTAGTTCCCTTATCTAGATCATTAATGTATATTGTGTATAACTGGGGTCCAAGGACCGATCCCTGCGGTACCCCACTAGTCACTGCCTGCCACTCGGAAAAAGACCCGTTAATTCCTACTCTCTGCTTTCTTTCCGCCAACCAGTTCTCTATCCAAGTCAATACCTTGCCCCCAATCCCATGTGCCTTAACTTTACACACTAATCTCTTATGCGGGACCTTATCGAAAGCCTTTTGAAAGTCCAAATACACCACATCTACTGGTTCTCCCTTATCTATTTTCCCAGTTACATCCTCAAAAAATTCCAGTAGATTAGTCAAGCACGATTTACCTTTTGTAAACCCATGTTGACTTTGTCCGATCCTGTCACTGTTTTCCAAGTGCTCAGCTATTACATCCTTTATAATGGACTCTTGCATTTTCCCCACTACCGATGTCAGGCTTACTGGTCTGTAATTCTCCACTTTCTCTCTACCACCCTTTTTGAATAGTGGGGTAACATTAGCTACCCTCCAATCCATGGGTACAGTTCCAGATTCCAGCGAATGTTGGAAGATGATCAGCAATGCATCTACTATTTCTAGGGTCACCTCCTGAAGTACCCTAGGATGTAGATTATCAGGCCCTGGGGATTTATCGGCCTTCAATCCCATCAATTTTCCTAACACCATTTCCCTACAAATACTGATTTCTTTCAGTTCCTCCCTCTCATCAGACCCTATGTTCTCCAACATCTCTGGGAGGTTATTTGTGTCCTCCTTTGTGAAGATAGAACCAAAATATGCATTCAATTGGTCTGCCATTTCTTTGTTCCCCATTTTAACTTCCCCTGCTTCTGACTGCAAGGGACCTACACTTGATTTCACTAATCTTTTTCTCTTCACATATCTATAAAAGCTCTTACAGTCAGTTTTTATGTTCCCTACAAGCTTACTTTCATATTCTATTTTCCCCTTCTTAATTAATCCCTTTGTCCTCCTTTGTTGAATCCTAAACTGCTCCCAATCCTCAGGGTTACCGCTTTTTCTGGCCAATTTATATGCCCTCTCCTTGGATCTTATGCTATCCCTAATTTCCCTTGTTAGCCACGGTTGAGTCACCCTTTTTGTTTTATTCTTATCCCAAACTGGGATGAACAACTTCTGTAGTTCATCCATGCGGTCTTTGAATGTTTGCCATTGCCTATCCACCGTCAACCCTTTGAGTGACATTCCCCAATCAATCCTACCCAATTCGCGCCTCATACCATCGTAGTTTCCTTTATTTAAATTCAGGACCCTAGTCTCCGAGTCAACTACTTCACTCTCCATCCTAATGAAGAATTCTATCATATTATGATCGCTCTGACCCAAGGGGCCTCGTACAACAAGATTGCTAATTAATCCTCTCTCATTACATAATACCCAGTCTAAGATGGTCTGATCTCTGGTTGGTTCCTCGACATATTGTTCCAGAAAGCCATCCTGTAAACATTCTAGGAATTCCTCCTCCACAGTATTTTTAGTAATTTGGTTAGCCCAATCTATATGTAAATTAAAGTCACCCATGATGACTGCTGTGCCCTTACTGCATGCTTCTCTAATTCCCCTTTTAATGCCATCCCCAACCTCCGCCTTACTGTTGGGAGGTCTATATACCACTCCCACTAATGTTTTTTTCCCCTTAGTATTTCTCAATTCTACCCATACAGATTCTGCATCATCAGAGTTAATATCCTTCCTTTCAATTGTGTTAATCCCCTCTTTAACCAGCAATGCTACCCCACCTCCCTTTCTTTTTTGCCTATCCTTCCTAAATATTGAATACCCCTGGATGTTGAGTTCCCAGCCTTGGCCACCCTGGAGCCATGTTTCTGTAATCCCAATCAAATCATATTCGTTTACCTCTATTTGCGCAGCTAATTCATCCACCTTGTTCCGAATGCCCCTTGCATTAAGACACAAAGCCTTCAGGCTTGTTTTTTTAACGCTGTTAGACCTATATGAATTATTATTACTGTGACCATGTTTGATTTAAACCGTTGAGTTCTTTGCCTTCTAATTTTGTTTTTCTCCTTCCTGTCTTTTGCTTTTTTCCTTGTTTCCCTTTCCTCTGTCTCCCTGCTCAGGTTCCCAACCCCCTGCCACTTTAGTTTAAACCCTCCCCAACAGCACTAGCAAAGACTCCTCCTAGGACATCGGTCCCGGCCCTGCCCAGGTGCAAACCGTCCCATTTGTACTGGTCCCACCTCTTCCAGAACCGGTTCCAATGTCCAAAGAATTTGAATCCCTCCCCCTTGCACCATTCCTCTAGCTACGTATTCATTTGAAATATCCTCCTATTTCTACTCTGACTAGCACGTGGCACTGGTAGCAATCCTGAGATTACTACCTTTGAGGTCCTATTTTTTAATTTACCTCCTAACTCCCTATATTCTGCTTTTAGGATCTCATCCCGTTTTTTACCTATATCGTTGGTGCCTATGTGCACCATGACAACTGGTTGTTTGCCCTCCCCCTCCAAAATGTTCTGCAGGCACTCCGAGACGTCCTTGACCCTTGCACCAGGGAGGCAACACACCATCCTGGAGTCTCGATTGCAGCCGCAAAAACGCCTATCTATTCCCCTTACAATTGAGTCCCCTATCACTATAGCTCTTCCACTCTTTTTCCTCCCAGTCTGTGCAGCAGAGCCACCCATGGTGCCAGGAAGTTGGCTGCTGCTGCCTTCCCCTGATGAGTCATCCCCCCCAACAGTATTCAAAGTGGTATATCTGTTTGAGAGGGGGATGGCCACAGGGGATTCCTGCACTACCTGCCTGCGCCTCTTACTCTACCTGCTGGTCACCCATTCCCTTCCTGCCTGTACACCCTTTACCTGCGGTGTGACCAACTCGCTAAATGTGATATTCACGACGTCCTCAGCATCGCGAATGCTCCAAAATGAATCCATCCGCAGCTCCAGTGCCGCAATGCGGTCTGTCAGTAGCTGCAGCTGGACACATTTCCCGCACACATGGTCGTCAGGGATGCAGAAACCGTCCCTGATTTCCCACATAGAGCAGGAGGAGCATACTACGGGGCTGGGCTGTCCTGCCATGACTTACCCTTTAATTATTTAATTAAAATTAAATGAATCCCGCCAATTTCACTTCAATTAAATGATATACTCAAAGGCCCTTGCTTAATAGTAGTCCCCGCTACACAACAGAGACCTTAGAAACCACAAAATTTAAGTTTAGAAAAATTTAGAAAGAAAATACTCACCAACCAATCACTTACCTGCTTCTTGGTGACGTCACACTTCGATTACTTTTTGCTTCCCTCTCCCGGAACCTGGATTGGTAAGCCGCCTCTGGTGCTCCCTCTCAGGTCCGCCGCCTCTCCGCTGTCGGGGCTCTGGGCCTCGCTGCCTCGGGCTGCTCCTTTTATCCTCCGCCACCTCTGGTGCTCCCTCTCAGGTCCGCCGCCTCTCCGCTGTCGGGGCTCTGGGCCTCGCTGCCTCGGGCTGCTCCTTTTATCCTCCGCCGCCTCTGGTGCTCCCTCGCAGGTCCGCCGCCTCTCTGCTCTCGGGGCTCTGGGCCTCGCTGCCTCGGGCTGCTCCTTTTATCCTCCGCCGCATCTGGTGCTCCCTCGCAGGTCCGCCGCCCCTCCGCTCCCGGGGCTCTGGGCCTCGCTGCCTCGGGCTGCTCCTTTTATCCTCCGCCGCCTCTGGTGCTCCCTCACAGGTCCGCCGCCTCTCCGCTCTTGGGGCAGTTTTTCGATGCACCTTCGGATTATAGAAATGACAGCCATCAATTCTGCATTCCTACAAAGCATACATCATTCTGAGCGGGACAGAAATCCCACAGTTGGCACAGTGATTTGTTTCTGTGCAGATTAATGGTACCCATGTTCTGTGTGGCACAGATGTCAAAGATTGGGAAGCGCCCTGGATGACTGCAGTTTTTACTGGAGATTCATTCAGTTTTCCCTAATGTTGGCTAGCGCTCCTCTCGAAATGTACCGCGGCGCTGTATTAGCTTGTTCGTTGAGTTTGGCTTGTGCCAGCCAGCAGATGGCAGCCTCTCTGTACTCTTCCTGGCTATCAACAAGCATTTTGTCCAACAGGAAAGTGCCCATAACATTGTGTAACGGAGCAAGTGTGATAGTGGATGTGACTTGTGCACTGTAGGGGCCATGCAGAGAGCCGACTAATACAGGAATTGCTAAATGAATGTCCAGATCAAAGCTCTTTTCCTAGTAACGTTATTGGATTTTTTCATTACACTTCTATACAATTACAGTACAGGGTTCTTCCAAATCAGAACTAAAAGCATTGTTTTAAAAGTGCAGCATATTGTAGTCCAGAATGACTGCTCGCCCGTGAGTGCTGCGGGTGACTCCAAAATTGGCAAAGGTTGCCAGCAGAATGTAATATTAAAGCTAATGATAGTTGCGAATGTTTCTTGTGACGAGTTGCCATTGAAACTTAGCAGGGTGTTCTGGCAGAGCCTGTGCAATCTGTACAAACTGCATTTGCTGTTCAGGAGGAGAAGATGCTTTCTTAAGGGCATCTTTTCATGGTCACCAAGGGATTTCAAAACACAATAATGTGCACAATCTTTGTCGGACGTGAGCAGTATTAAACTGGGTTTTAATTTTAGTCAAGTAATGAGATTTGTACCTGTGTGGCATCACAGCACTGGAAGGGTTATAGAAAAGGTTGAGATCTTTTAAATTTCAAAGATTGTTACTTTCTATAACTGAAGTCCACTTTATGTAGGTTGTACTCAGAATTACTAGTTATGTTTGCATGATTTATTGTTCTATGACCGCATTTGAATTTGTTCATGAAGGGTACTGGAAACTAATGAAACCTGCCCAGAATTGGTTGGAGAGGTGGGGAGAGCAATCGGCCAGTGCAGTGGGTTAGGCCCTGCCCTTTCACCTCTAGGACCTGGGTTAAAATCCAGGCCAGACTAATGGAATGAAGCTCTCCTCTGCTGACTGTGAGGGGCCCTATGTAAAATGGGTCTGGGCAGGCTTAATCCAGTGAGCATGGGCTCACAGCACAAAACTATCCCAGATTCTGCATTAGCTGGTAGTTTCACTCGGAGAGCTGTGGGAAGTAGAAAACGTGCCTTTCTAAGGATAGGGGCTAAAGGGCATTATTGGAACAATACACTTGGAGCTTCACTCTGCACTGACCTATGCTATTCCTGGCCTAGGAGAGCTTGGTGCTGACACTGAAATGGAAAGTGTTCCACTCTGCAGCACCAATATCCCTCACCTTGGCTTGAAAAGAAAATGAAAAGAGATGTGCAAATGCTTTGTACAGCTTGAATGCCTTTCTTAGTAAACACCAAACTTTTGACATCCAAGACCACAACCACCCCACCTTGACACACAGTGTCAAGCTCAGCAGTGTTTCATTTAAGATTGTCGTGGGATCAGCGTGAAATACATTAAATACAGGTGGACGTTAACGAATCCGTGGCATCCCATGGCATAGTCGAAGAAGAGTGGGGGAGTTCTCCTGGTGTCCTGGCCAATATTTATCTCTCAACAAACATCTAAAAACAGATGAGCTGGTCAGTTATTTTGTTGCTGATTCTGGAACTAAACTAACTGCCACATTTCCTACATTTACAACAGTGACTAACTATCCTTCAAAAAGTATTTCAGTATTTCATTGGCTGAGGTTGTGAAATGTGCTATATAAATTCAAGTTCTTTCTTTTAATTAACATGCTACCTAATTGAAGCAGAAGGTGATTGTAGAGGGGAGTACTTTCATTCTCCAGATTTCTCCCATCCTATATCCAAATATGTTTTTCAAAAAAGGTGCCTGGGGCAGCAGGTGGGGTGCTACAATTGGCTTCAGGGCTTTGAACCAAGGAGAGGAAAAAATGAGCATTGGTTCCTGCTTGCTAGCAAATCCCTGCTGGAACACAGGCATCTAGGTTCAACTATGAACCCTGCCCAATTGGGTGACTCATCCCGTCTCTATCCAGTTTTTAAGAGGGCTGTTGGCACCCATGGAGCTATGCTGCAGCACAGATCAGCACCTTCAGAAGAGAAGTTGATAAATTGGAAGGAAAAGCTCAGCGGAGTTCTGACTCAATAGGAGATGTGTTTATTTGCTATCGCTTATGGAGGCATGCCATTTCAACCACCAGATGGGGAACACTCAGTTCATTTCACCTGCAGGACCAGTCCATGAGCAGTGCTACAGAAAGTAACGTGGATCAACGTCTGGTTTGCTTTGCGCTGGGTATGCCCGTGTTACTACTTGACTACTGCTGTGTCTATCCTTGCCTGGAGCCTGGTAGGCATGGTAGCCTAGCACCACTGGACCCCTCTTGTAACTTCCCACAGCAGTGGGTGTGGCTGATGATGTCCGATCCACATCTCGCCAAGATCAGACACTCAGAATCCCACGAAGGATGTCAAGTAGACTCAAATTTCTCTTAAGAGGGAAGAGAGTTGCTCTAATGCATTTTCATTACATATTTACTTTTTACAGTTGAAATTAAATGCCCTGAAGTGAGAGGAGTAAAGGTAAAGGTTTTTATACAGTGGTAGAAGCAGAGTCCATTAATGGCTTTTAAAATAAAGTGGGAAAAAACACTTAAAAGGGCAGGGGAATGGGAATAAATGGATAACTCTTTCAGAGAGGCAGCATGGGTGTAATTGCCCAATGGCCTCCTTCTGTGCTGTAAAATTCTATGATTCTGTGAATTAGAAAGGATTGATTTGTATAGAGCAGCTGATTAGATAACTTCTTTCCTGATTGCAAGACATCTTATGGCATCTAAACTTTTTGTCTTTGTAGGTCACCGTGGAGCCTTGCGAGTTACAAATAAAGTTTAAATCCACATACAAAGTTATATAAACATATAGGCCTAGAAATTCAGTCTGGACACTTTTGGGGTGGTAAAGTCGGGCGGTCGCTAAAGTTAGCGCCCGCCGGAAAGTGTAGGCCACTTCGCCGAAATTCAGTAGATTTGGCCAAGAGTTTGGGCGAGCGCTGAAACTGGCGTTGCACTGCTATCTTCAGGCGCTAAGCCGACGGTGCGGACTGATAACGCCGAGGCCGGGCGCAGTGCAGGTGCGGTCATGTTTTGATTGACAGCAGACACCCTGACGCCGGCCAGCTCTTAAAGGGGGAAGGGTCGACTTTGACTGCTGCCACGCCCTGCATAGTGGAGCCCTGCAGCTAGGCCTCAACACTGCTGGTGGACCCAAATAGCGCCTGAAGCCATGGAGAAGGCCCGTGAACGAGCGCAGCGCTTCTCCCAGCATGCTTTGAGGGTGCTGGTTAATGGTGTGGAAAAGAAAAGAGAGATCTTGTGCCCGGACAGTGGCAAGAAGGCTCCCAGGAGGCAGTACAGGAGAGCCTGGAAGAAAATCGCCCACAGGGTGTCATCCACCAGCGATGTCCCCAGGAGTGCGGACCAATGCCGCAAGAAGTACAACGACCTCACTCGGATGGTGAAGGTGAGTACCCTTTCCAGTGTCCTCCTCATCCTTGCATGTGCACCTCACATTATGGGCAAAGGGACCTCAAAGGCCTAATGGCCAGCCCTCCTCCCGCAGCTATGGCACTGGCATGATCATCAATAGCACTTTCTGCACTTAACACACTGGCCAAGCTATTCGACCATGGGAGGCAGTGCACACAGCAACAGGGCACCACACTGGCCAAGCTATTCGACCATGGGAGGCAGTGCACACAGCAACAGGGCACCACACTGGCCAAGCTATTCAACCATGGGAGGCAGTGCACACAGCAACAGGGCACCACACTGTACTTAGAGGCCGTCCTTTCTCTTGCAGGCCAAGCTGGCACGGAATTTGAGGAGCCAGTCTGCCACCGGGGGAGGCCGTCCCCAGTACCAGGCGCTCAGTGAGCTGGAGGAGAGCGTGGCTCGACTCATGCGTGGCCGGGTGACTGGCCCTGTTGCCATTGGAGATGCGGACCCTGTACTGGGACCCACTGGTAAGGACATGACCGGTTGGACCTCTCTCGTTGCCCTTGCGCTTCAGATCTACATCCTTTCCCACTGCCCGACCAATGCGCATAATGCCACCACTCATGCCTCCCTCGCTGACGCCCTGTCCTCACTCTAAAGCTACTCTTGTGCCTTCCTGCTTTCAGCTGGTGAGGAGGAGGTGGTCCCTGAAGCTCAGAGTGCCAGGCCCTTGGAGGAGGAGGACGACGAGGACCAGGAGGAAGGCGGCACATCGGGGGAACCCTCATCCGCGCCAGGGGATGGCAATGGAGGGGAGACGTCTGGCCTGGAGGAGAGGCAGGGGGAAGTGTTGCAGGGGGGTGTAGCTCCTGGGCCCAGTGGGGTCGAGGCACGCGGGAAGGGTCGGGCAGCACGGCGGCCTTCTCCCCAGAGGGGGGAAGTGTTGCAGGGGAGGGCAGTTCCTGGGCCCAGTGGGGTCGAGGCACGCGGGAAGGGTCGGGCAGCTCGGCGGCCTTCTCCCCAGAGGGAGAGTCCGCCCTCCAGTCCGGAGACGGTCATCGCCCAGGAGGTGCGCCTCCTTGATGAGATGTCCGCGGCGTCGGAGCAGCGCCACAAGGAGTTCATGGGGGTTGTGGGACAGTTGCCTCAGGCCATTGAGTCCCTGGCTCATAGTGTGGTCGCTTTCGGGGAATCACAGGCCAGGGGGGTCGAGCAACTCGCGGCAGCACACGACAGGGGTGTCCAGCAACTCGCGGCAGCGCAGGACAGGGGTGTCCAGCAACTCGCGGCAGCGCAGGACGCGAGTCGCGAGTCCATGAGTGGTGCCGTCCAGACACTGGCAGATCTGATGCGGGCACATACCAGGGCAGTTCGGGCACTCACTTCTGCCACACTCGCTGTGGCGCGGAGGCATCGCCAGGGCACCCGCCGCCCTGCTGCAGCACAGCGGTCTGGCCTCCACCAGATTGCTGCGCTTGCTGCACTGCCAGCCCGGCCGAGTGCCAGTGTCTCTGGCGAACAGCGCGCGCCTGGCATCAGCCAGCTTGCCCCCATTGGTGCAGCCGACACTGCCACTCCCCCAGCCAAGGTGCGACGAGCTGCTGCTGAGACTGATGCTGGCCAGCCACAGCTGCAGCAGTCAGCAGCCGGCCCCTCCCGGGCCGGGCCTCGTCTAGGCCGACCCCCAAGGGCATCTGCCGTCACGCATTGTGGCCCTCATGAGCCTTCCCCCAGCCTTGCCACACCCACAGGGCCCAGGTTGAGGCGGAGCAGCAGGTCGGGCAGGGGCCGGAGAAGCCTGCATAAGGACTCGCCCTCTCGGCACACCCAGTAGAGTGTGGTGATAGCGGTTTTTTTTATATGGGGGTGTTTGTGTTCTGGGGGGGGCTTATTTTGGTAAGGCCGAAGATGAAGGCATTTTTTGTTTTTATGGGGGTGTTTGTGTTGTGGAGGGGGGGGCTTATTTTTGTAAGGCCGATGATGAAGGCCAATTGGATGGGCAAGTTTTGTTATTCCTCCCCAGGTTGTGGGAGTGACAGATGTTTTTGACTGTTTTTTGGGGGTCTCGTCTGTTTTTCTGTTTCATGTGGGAAGGGCCCTGAGTTTGTAAAATAAAGCTTTTTATTTATTCAGCATGTCCAGGTGTCATGTTTCAAGTGGTTGTTGCGTTAACCGGCTGAGGGCTTGCGGAGCGGCTGCATTCAGGTGCGTTCATTGCCACAGGCCATTCCCTGACAGGGGGCCTAGAAGTGTCGTTCAATAAGCCGCCGGCGGACGGCCCTTGGACCTTGTGGCTCCCTCCTGGGCTGGTACTCCTCCTCCTCCTCCTCCTCATGGTCCTCCTGCTCGTCCTCCTGAGGTGGTGGTGCAACGTCAGGTGGCAGTGCCTGAGTCCTGCGGATAGCCAGGTTGTGCAGCATGCAGCACACGACGACGAACTGGGAGACTCTATCCGGCGAATACTGTAGAGATCCGCCGGAACGATCCAGGCAACGGAACCGTTGCTTGAGGACGCCAATCGTTTGCTCTATGATGTTCCTTGTGGCTTGATGGCTTTCGTTGTATGCCTCCTCCGCTGGGGTCCTGGGCGCGTGGAGCGGGGTCATGAGCCATGTACACAAAGGGTAGCCCTTGTCCCCAATAAGGCATCCCCTTGGTGGAGGCTGTGCCTCGAACATGTCAGCCACAGTAGTCTGGCGCAGGATAAATGCATCGTGGCTGCTTCCTGGAAAGCGGGCATTGACAGCTAGGATGCGCTGCCTGTGGTCACACACCAGCTGTACATTGAGGGAATGGTAGCCCTTCCGGTTGCGGTAATCCTCGGCATTGTCGATAGGTGCCCGCATAGCCACATGCGTGCAGTCAATGGCGCCCTGCACCATCGGGAAGTCCGCGATCCTGCCAAATCCGACTGTACGCTGCTCCTGCCTCTCTAGGGTCATGGGGAAGGAGATGAATTGGTGTCTCCTCGCGAAAAGTGCATCGGTGACCTGCCGGATGCAGCGATGCGCGGCGAACTGGGAGATGTTCGCTATGTCCCCAGCAGCGGCTTGGAAGGAGCCGCTTGCATAAAAGTTCAGAGCCACCGTGACCTTCACTTCCACCGAGAGAGACGTCCTGCACATCAGCTGTGGACGCAGATCTCTGTGAAGCAGCTGGCAGATCCCTGCAACCACCTCCCTTCTGAAGCGCAGCCTCTTAACACAATGCGCCGCAGTCATGGTGAGATAGGACACCTGCTGCCGGTATTGCCTGAGTGGGTAAGGCCTACGTTGCCGACGCCTGATGGCCCCTCTGCGTCTAGGCATGGCTGGCCCTCTCACACAGCGTCTGCGAGCCCTTCGCACATAATGCTGCAACTGAGGGTTGGAACCCCATACAGCCCCCATAATAAACTTGCAAACAGTGAAATCACAATGATTCAAATGTCAAAGCTCTGGCCAGAAGCCAAAAATACCTCTCCTATGTTGTCCCAAATCAGTAAGCTCTGTTCCTTGGTCTCTGTCCAGAAATCCAAAGCAGTAAAGTCATTGCAGCAAAATGGCTGGGCTTTATAGGTCAGTGTAAGTGCCCTTTAATTAGCGCTCCCCGAGGCCCACAGGGCCTCTGTTGCGTTCCACTTCACAGTTCTTAACAGCGCCATGCCCACATTGGGCGGGCGCCACTGAATTTCCGGTTTGGGGCGCACAAACAGCGTTGCACGACGAAATGACGTCATAAGCTGCGCGCGCAGCTGAGCGGGCGCAAACACTTTGCGCCGGCGCTAAATGTCTACTGAATTTGGGCGTAGGCGCAGATCGGCCTGCGCCCGGGCGCTAAGTGCCTAGCGCTGGAAATATACCCCTCTTATGGCGTTAACGGCTGGCGAACGCAACTGAATTTCTAGGCCATAAAGTTTAAATTCACATTCCCATTAATTTGCAGATATCTGAAGTTGTCGATATGAACAGATCTTAGTGTTCTGATTTAGGATTTATCCACCAATGAGGCACCAGCATGAAGATCAGCCCTTTTGAAGACTACAGGCCCAGTAAATTGAAACAGGACAAACTCACCAAAAATTGAGTGTTAGAACACCGATTTGTGACCAGGTTTTTCCACATGTTAAGCTGCTGAACTTGGCCATGCCATCAAGGGAGATTTTGAGTAGGCAAGGAAAAAAAGGAGGTTGGAAGGAAAGGCTGGCATTGTTGCTGCTCACAGCTAAGCTATACAGCCCAGTGATATGTGTTCTCACTTGCTAGCCTGTACCTATCTCCACGCACCCCCACCCCCCCCACAACCCGAGCTATTGGGAAATATCCAGCAGGCAGAAAAGCAAATAACAACATTTATATAGCGCCTTTAACAATAAATCTTCAAAGGAATTTCACTGGTAGTTGTAGGAAAACCATCGTAGGGCCAGGAAAAGACAGATTAGGAGAGATAAGTGCAAGCTTGGTCAAAGAGATTGGTTTTGAGAAGGTTTTTAATCAAGGTGGAAAGGCAAAAACAACAACTTGCATTTATAAAGTGTCTTTAACATAATAAAACGTCCATGGGCGCTTCACAGGGATCACAGAAAGAGGCCATTTGGTCCATCGAGTACGCCGCTCTTAGGAGTGTTATTAAACAAAATTTGACACCATATATATAAGGATATATTTGGGCAACTTGGTCAATGAGGAGTTTTAAGGAGTGCCTTAAAGGAGGAGAGAGAGGCGTACAAAAAATAGCACAGATCCTGGTGAATGGGAAAGATACAAAGAACAGCAAAGGGTCACAAAACAGATAGCAAGAGCTACAAAAAAGAAGTATAAAAAGAAACTTGCAAGGGATATCAAAATCAACACAAAGAATTTTTACAATTATATTGTAGGAATTGACGAATTCCTACGAATAACTGAGATCGACACCAGAGAACGATTAAACAGGTCTTTACTCAACGGAGATGCCACGAGGACTGACTGGGCAGTCCCGTGGTTTGCGACGTGACGTCATCGCATTTTCCCGTGCTCTTAAAGGGGCCACGCCCCGTACATGCAAACCACAGTAATGCCTAACACAATGGTACAGGTTTAGGCTGGTGTTAGAACCTCGTTAAAGAGAATTATATACAGTTAACCAGAGTCATTCAGTGGTTCTGCTACATGCGCCCCCCCAGAATTCGCTTTAACGGACAAAGTCAAACGGTGATGGGGTTGTCAGACCGACTCCTGTACTCTCGAGGTGGAGGCTGCTGGGCGGCTGGCGGTCTGGCGGGCGGTCGCACTTGGTCTGCCGTAACGACGACGGGTGGCCGACCCCGTCTCGGCGGTTGTGCTGTCTCAACGGGGCGGTTGAGGTCCAAATGTGCTGGCTTTAAGCGGTCGACCGAAATGTGGTCCGGTTTACCACCGACATCTACCATGAAGGTTTTGTCCCCTGCTTGCAACACGCGGAAGGGACCGGTATATGGGGCCTTGAGCGGATCCCTATGCGCATCATGGCGAATAAAGACGTATTCAGCCTTGTGAAGCTCCGTGGGAACGTGTGACCTCTGCGGTCCGTGGTGCGAAGTGGGCACCGGTGCGAAACATCTGGCCGCCTCTTGGTGACTAGCAAGCTGGGCAGGCGCGGACCATTGCTCTGTCGATGTTGGTAGGAAGTCCCCTGGGACCCGCAGCGGCTGACCATACACCAGCTCCGCTGATGAAGAGTGAAGGCCTTCTTTGGGGGCCGTGCGAAGGCCCAACAGGACCCACGGTAGCTTGTCTGCCCATCCAGCATCCTGGAGGCTGGCTCTCAGGGCGGCCTTCATTGACCGGTGGAAGCGTTCGCAGAGGCCATTCGCCTGTGGGTGGCAGGCTGTGGTGCGGTGTAATTTGACACCGAGTCCTTGGGCCACTGCACTCCAGAGTTCGGAGGAAAACTGCGGTCCCCTGTCTGACAAAATATCGGCGGGTACTCCGAAACGGGTGATCCAGGAGGAAATGAACGCCCTGGCCACGTCCGCCGAAGTAGTGGATGACAGGGGGACCCCCTCCGGCCATCTGGTGGTGCGGTCAACCATGGTCAGGAAGTGTGAAAAACCATGGGAGGGTGGGAGTGGTCCTACCAGGTCCATGTTGACGTGGTCAAATCGTCGCTCTGGAACTGTGAAGGCGGCCAACGGAGCTTTGATGTGGCGCTGTACCTTGGCCTTTTGGCAGACCACGCAGGTGTTGGCCCAGTCGCGGACATCCTTATGCATGCCTTGCCATACAAATTTCGCTGACATCAGTTTCTGAGAGGCCTTCATTCCAGAGTGTGACAACCCATGTATGGCGTCGAACACTTTGCGGTGCCAGACGACCGGCACGATAGGGCGAGGATCCTGTACGGAGACGTCACACAACAGTGTGGGACCTCCCGAATGGAACTTGACGTCGGCCAACTGTAGGCCAGTGATGGCCGTTCGGTAAGCTTGGACTTCCGGGTCTGAGGCTTGGTCCGCTGCCATGAGGGCGTAGTCGATGCCCAAATGAACCGTATTGACGATCGCGCGGGAGAGGCAGTCTGCCACCAGGTTGTCCTTACCGGCCACGTGTCGTATATCCGTGGTGAATTCGGATATGTAGGTCAGTTGACGCTGCTGTCAGGCTGGCCACGGTTTGGCGGTCTTGGACATTGCAAAGGTCAGCGGCTTATGGTCCACAAAAGCGGTGAAAGGACGTCCTTCCAGAAGGAACCGAAAATGGCGGATGGCCAGAAAAAGGGCGAGCAACTCCCGGTCGAACATACTGCTCTCTCGTTCTGCCGTAGTTGACGGCTGAAGAATGCCAACGGCTGCCACGTCCCGTTCACCCACTACTGTTGCACGGCACCGACTGCGTAGTCCGACGCGTCGGTGGTGAGGGCGATGGTGGCTCCTGGCAGCGGGTGCGCCAGCATAGTCACGTTGGCTAAGGCGCTTTTGGTGTCGGCAAACGCTCGGGCCATGTCACCCGTCCAGTCTACCGGGGTCTTGCCAGTCTTGCCCTTGAGGGCCTCGTACAGGGGCTGCATGAGTAGTGCCGCCTTAGGCATGAAATGGTGGTAAAAGTTTACCATGCCTAGGAATTCCTGCAGGGCCTTTATGTTCTGCGGGCGTGGAAAGGATGTCACCGCCTCTACTTCGAAGGTAAAGGAACCGCTCCCTCTGAGGTGATGCGATGCCCCAGGAAGTCAATTTGGTGCAGGCCAAACTGACACTTGGCCGGGTTGATAATCAGGCCGTGTTGGCTGAGGCGTCGAAAAAGGGTGCGTAGGTGACAGGTATGTTCTTCCTTGGTAGGACTGGCAATTAGAATATCATCCAGGTAGACGAAGAGGAACTTGAGGTCCCGCAGCACGGAGTCCATCAGGTGTTGGAAAGCCTGGGTGGCGTTCTTCAACCCAAACAGCATCCGTAAAAACTCGAAGAGGCCGAATGGGGTGATGACTGACGTCTTGTGGATGAACTGGGACCTGGTGGTAGCCCCGGATGAGGTCGACTTTTGAGAACACGGTGTTCCCTGCCAAATGGGCAGAGAAATCCTGGATATGGGGGATCGGGTACCGATCAGGAGTGGTGGGGTCGTTTAGTCGTCGATAGTCGCCGCATGGCCGCCATCCACCGCCAGGCTTCGGGACGATATGGAGGGGTGAAGACCAGGGACTATTCGACCGGCGAATAATCCCTAACCGTTCCATGGTTGCGAACTCTGCCTTTGCGACCGCCAGCTTGCCAGGTTCTAGGCGCCAGGCCCGCGCGTAGGCCGGGGGGCCGTTGGTGGTGATGTGGTGTTCCACACCATGTTTTGTGGCTGTGGAGGAGAACGTGGGTCTTGTCAGGTCGGGGAATTCGCCGAGCAGGCGAGCGAACTCATAAGGAGTCGGGAACGCACAGGAGACGGTGCGTGACGTAGTGTTACTGCGGTAACACGGAAGAGAATTAAAAGTTGCTGCGTTGATCAGCCGCCGGTTCCTAACGTCGACCAGGAGGCTGTTGGCGCACAGGAAATCCGCGCCGAGGAGGGGCTGGGAAATTTTGGCCGTAACAAACTCCCAGTGAAAACGTTGCCCCCCGAGGCACAACTCCACTCGCCGTCTGCCGAAGGTCCGAATTGTTCCGCCATTGGCCACTTCAAGGGCCGGGCCGTGATTCCCCGTCTGCACATCGAGGGCAGACGTGGGTAAAATGCTGCACTGCGCTCCGGTGTCGCACAGAAAACGACGACCAGAGAGAGTATCGGTGATGAAGAGCAATTTTCCCACATTGTCGATCGCCATCGCGGCCGCGGGGTACCCGTTAGACCCGTTCTTCGGTGGTCGCAGTGTCAGTCGTTGGTGTTTTTTTGGGGGGAAAACTGCAGGGAGGGCGGCAACGCTTCGCTTTCGCGCTGAACTGCATGTGGTAGAAACACAGCCCAGCAGGCGGACGAGCTGGGGCGGTGTCTGCAGGGGATGGATGCCTCGTGGCGGCGCAGTACTGTCGAGTTACAGTGAAAATTTTGTCAGCCTCCGCAGCGAGTGTTGCGCAGTCTTCAACTTCAGATCTGGCCAGGGCAGCTTGTACCTGTTCAAGCAGTTGGCTGAGGAAAATCTCGCGGAATAGGAAACATTCCCGTTCTGAGCCCAGGAATATGAGCATTTGGCTCATCAACTCTGAAGGCTTGGAGTCACCGAGCCTGGGCATAGCGAGTAATCGACGGGCGCGCTCCGATTTTGTGAGCCCGAAAACCTGCAGTAACCGCGCCTTGAGGGTTTCATGCTTGCGCTCCGTTGGGGGGTTTTCGAGGAGGCTGACGATCTGAGAGGCGGTAGAACTGTCGAGTGCGGAGACCATGTAAAGATACTTGGTCTGATCTGCATCGATGTTCCTCAGGGCGAACTGGGCCTCGACCTGAATAAACCACGAGGGCGCTTGCTGCTCCCAGAACTGCGGCAGCTTTAGGGAAACAGCGTTCGCTTCCATGTTGTGCTCTTCTTTTGTGAAAACGTTCACAAAAACGGGGTCACCAATATAGGAATTGACGAATTCCTACGAATAACTGAGATCGACACCAGAGAATGATTAAACAGGTCTTTATTTAACGGAGATGCCACGAGGACTGACTAGGCAGTCCCGTGGTTTGCGACGTGACGTCGCGTTTACCCGCGTTTTCCCGCGCTCTTAAAGGGGCCACGCCCCGTACATGCAAACTCTATATACAAAACACAGTAATGCCTAACACAATGGTACAGGTTTAGGCTGGTGTTAGAACATTGTTAAAGAGAATTATATACAGTTAGCCAGAGTCATTCAGTGGTTCTGCCACAATATTAGGAAAAAGGGGGCAGTCAAGCGCAATGTTGGCCCCTTAAAAACTGAAAGCGGTGATATTGCCAATGATAATAAGGAAATGGCAGACATGTTGAATAATTACTTTGTGTTGTAGGAGTCTACGTACTCCTAGCAAAAAATACTGAACTCGGAGAGGTTCAACAGAAAAGGTTTAATTGTTGAGACTGCATGTTGAACACAAAATGGCGTCAGAGCCTACACCAAGTCCGACTGCCTTTCATCAGTCCACAGCTTCGACTGCTCCTCCCCCGCTCTGGGCTTAACTATGTTGCAGATCGAGTTTCTTAAAGGTGTGATCCTTCTTAAAGGCATGATGCCTGATTTATAGTCTACGGACCGAAAAGCGGATTGTGTCCTTTCTGTGATCGGTACGCCACAGTGTCAGTATTTACAGTAGAGGAAGAGGATAGCATGCTGGAAATCCCAAGGAAACTAATATTGAATCAGGGACAGGGACTCAATTAAATTAACGTAAGTAAAATAATAGTAATGAAGAAAATAATGACACTAAAGAGTGACAAATCCCCAGGACCAGATGATTTCCATCCGAGTTTTAAAGGAAGTAGCTGAGCACATTGCAGATGTCCTAACTATAATCTTCCAAAGTTCTTTCGATTCACGAACTGTTCCTTTAGATTGGAAAATTGCACATGTCACTCCGCTTTTTAACAATGGCGAGGGAGGGAAACCAGGGAATTATAGACCAGTTAGCCTAACATCTATTGTCGGGAAATTGCTAGAGTCTATAATTAAGGATAGGGTGACTGTGGATGTTATTTATATGGACTTCCAGAAGGCTTTTGATAAAGTCCCACATAAGAGACTGTTAACTAAGGTAGAAGCCCATAGAATTGAAGGCAATTTATTGACCTGGTTAGGAAATTGGCCTAGCGGCAGGAAACAGAGAGTAGGGATAATGGCTAGGTACTCTTAATTGCCAGAATGTAACTAGTGGTGTCCCGCAGGGATCTGTGTTGGGGCCTCAACTATTCACAGTATTTATTAACGACTTAGATGATGGCCTAGAAAGCCATATATCCAAATTTGCCGATGACACAAAGATAGGCGGCAGTATAGATTAAAGCATAAAATTACAAAGGGATATCGATAGATTAAGTGAATGGGCAAAACTATGGCAAATGGATTTCAATGTAGGCAAATGTGAGGTCATCCACTTTGGACCTAAAAAGGATAGAACAGAGGACTTTCTAAATGGTGAAAAGCTAAAAAAAGTGGAGGTCAAAAGAGACTTTGGGTTCCAGGTACATAGATCATTAAAATGTCATGAACAGGGCAGAAAATAAACAAAAAGGCTAATGGAATGCTGGCCTTTATGTCTAGAGGCTCAAGAATACAAGAGGGTAGAAGTTATGCTGCAGCTATACAAAACCCTGGTTAGACCACACTTGGAGTACTGTGAGCAGTTCTGGGCACCGCACCTTAAGGAGGATATATTGGCCTTGGAGGCAGTGCAGTGTAGGTTTACCAGAATGATACCCGGACTCCAAGGGTTAAATTACGATGAGCGATTACACAAATTAAGGTAGTATTCCCTGGAATTTAGAAGATTAAGGGGTGATCTGATCTAAGTTTTCAAGATATGAAGGGGAACAGATAGAGTCGAAAGAGAGAAATTATTTCCGCTGGTTGGGGAGTCCAGGACGAGGGAGCATCGTCTAAAAATTAGAGCCAGACATTTCAGGAGTGAAATTAGGAAACACTTCTACAGACAAAGGGTGGTAGAAGTTTGAAACTCTCTTCTGCAAATGGTAATTGATGCTAGATCAGTTGTTAATTTTAAATCTGAGGTTGATAGATTTTTGTTAACCAAAGCTATTAAGGGATATGGGCCAAAGGCGGGTATATGGAGTTAGGTCGCCAATCAGCCATGACCTCATTGAATGGCGGAACAAGCTTGAGGGGCTCAATGGCCTACTCCTGTTCCTATGTTCCTAGAGAGGCGGAGAGGCTTATGTAGAGAATTCCAGAGCTTAGGGCCCAGGCAGCTGAAGGCACGGCCGCCAATGGTGGCGTGATTAAAATCGGGAATGCACAAGAGGCCAGAATTGGAGGCACGCAGAGATCTCAGAGGTATGTAGGACTGGAGGCGGTTGCAGAGATAGGATGGGGTGAGGCCTTGGCTGAATTTGAAAACAAGGAAGAGAATTTTAAAATCCATGCATTGCCAGACCAGGAGCCAATTTAGGTCAGTGAGCAGAGGGGTGATTGGTGAACGGGATGGCCAGTGTAATATATTTAGAGTCAAGGACAGTGGAGAGGTTGAGAGAGGTAGTTGTGAGGTACAGCTGGGTGTCGTCAGTGTACGTGTAGAACCTGACTTTGTGTTTTCGGATGATGTTGCCGAGAGGCAGCATGTAGATGAGAAATAGGAGGTAGCCAAGGATAGATCCTTGGGATACTCCAGAGGTAACTTTATGGGAGGGGGAAGAGAAGCCATTGCACGTGATTCTCTGGCTACAACTGGATAGATAAGAATGGAACCAGGTGAGTGCAGTCCCATCCAGCTAGATGATGGAGGAGAGGCGTTGGAGGAGGCTGGTGTGGTCAACCGTGTCAAAGGCTGCAAGCAGGTCTAGAAGGATGTGGAGGGATAGTTTACCACAATCGCATAGGATGTCATTTGTGACTTTGATTAGTACCATTTCAGTGCTGTGGCAGGGGCACAAACCAGATTGGAGGAGTTCAAACATGGAGGGGTTAAGTGTAGTTTTTTTTGAGGTGGGGGGTAATGATGACTGATAGGAAGGGGAGCGGGACAGTCCTTGAGGAGAGGGATCTGTTAACAATATTCGCTGATATGGGGGCCAGGAAGTGAAGTTGAGTGGTTTGATGGGAATAGGGGCAAAGGAGCTGGAGGTGGGTCTCATGCACAAGATGAGCTCGGAGTGGGCATGAGGGGAGTTAGGAGAGAAACTAGAGAAAGATGTGAGTTCAGGGCTAGGGCAGGGGGGGAATCTTGGGGGAAGCTTGGCTTGGTGGGTTAGGGGAAGGGATGAAAGCCGCAGAGGCAGCTGAATGGATGGTCTCAATCTTAGAGATGAAGAAGTCCACGAGCTCCTCTCACTTGTTGGAGGAGGGAGGGGAGAGGGGTTTCAGAAGATGGTTTGTAATGGAGAAGAGAAGTTGGGGGTTATTTTTGCATTCCAAGATGACCCTGGAATAGTGAGCAGTTTTGGCAGACGAGAGCAGGACCCATTAGTGCTAATTGTGGTCCAGCCAAATCTGGCGATGAATGGCTAAACCAGTTGTCCGCCATAAATTTTCAAGTCCGCGTCCCTTGGACTTTAGGAATGGAGATGAGGGCCGTACCAAGGGGAACGACCAGGGTGAGAGAGAGTAATGGTTTTAATAAGGACAAGGGTATCAAAGGTGGTGAGGGTGTGATTGAGTAGATCAGTAGAAAGAAAGAAAGTCTTCCATTTATATATAGTGCCTTTCACGACCACCGGACGTCCCAAAGCGCTTTACAGCCAATGAAGTACTTTTTGAAGTGTAGTCACTGTTGTAATGTAGGAAACGCGGCAACCAATTTGCGTACATCAAGCTCCCACAGGCAGCAATGTGATAAAGACCAGCTGATCTGTTTTTTAGTGATATTGATTGAGGGTTAAATATTGGACATCGGGGATAACTCCCCTGCTCTTCTTCGAAGTAGTGCCATGGGATCTTTTGCGTCCACATGAAAAAGCAGACGGGGGCCTCGGTTTAACGTCTAATCCGAAAGACGGCACCTCCGACAGTGCAGCACCCCTCAACTGCACTGGAGTGTCAGCCTAGACTTTTGTGCTCAAGTCTCTTGAGTGGGACCTGAACCAACAACCTTCTACTCAGAGGCATGAGTGCTATCAACTAACCCACAGCTGACCCTGCAGAAATGTCATGGTGAATGGAGGGCCAAAGGCTGGACAGTTGGGAATTTGAAAGTGCCCTTTGAAATTTGAAAGTTGGTAGTGACTTGGGAGAGATGTTTATCCAGGGGCGGACATAGAAAGAAGTGGGGTTGGGAGGGGGAAGGTGGCTGTGAGTGGAGAGGGATTGCTATAGATTTAGAGTCCTTTTGGACTGTCTCTTCAACAGTTTGCAGACTAGTAGCTCCAGCCAAAGATTGGGGTCATTTTACTCTTCAGAGGCTAGACCCTCGAATACCCTTATAAGCCTATATTCTTACAGGATACAAGGAAGTGATCAGAGATGGCCTTATTTGTAATTGACACGATGGGAGTAGAGAGGCCACGTGAGATGGCAATGTTGAGTGAGTGACTGTGAATATGGCTAGGGGAGTTTATACAGTGTGAGAGATTAAGTGAACAAAAGGAGGACAGTAAACTCAGAGAAGAGATGACATGGTGAGTTGAGATGGAGTTTGAAATCTCCAAGGATGAGAAATCGCTCGATGCAGAGGCTGAGGAGGAAAGCTGTGAAGATATCTCGGTGAGAAACCTGGCATGGCACTTGGGTGAGCGGTAGAGAACAAGGATTTTAAAGGAGAGGCGAGAGGGGTGGCACTAGGTGAGATGCTCAAATGTGATGTATGCTTAGAGGCGC
Source organism: Somniosus microcephalus (assembly GCF_052327205.1). Classification (NCBI taxonomy): domain Eukaryota; kingdom Metazoa; phylum Chordata; class Chondrichthyes; order Squaliformes; family Somniosidae; genus Somniosus; species Somniosus microcephalus. The sequence continues at coordinate 117,865,724 of NC_140994.1, read as the reverse complement.
AGGGCAAGGCTAGAATATTCAATGAGTACTTTGTATCGGTGTTTACTAAGGAGGTTGATGCTGACAAAATATCGGTAGAAGTGGGAAAAGGTAGAAGCAATGGAAGGGGTAGAAATTGATAGACCGGATGTACTAGAAAGGCTGGGTATGCTTAGAGTGGACAAGTCGCCTGGTCCAGATGGCTTGCACCCCAAGTTGCTAAGGGAATTGGGGGAGGAGATAGTGGAAGGGCTTGTCATTTTCCAATCTTCCCTAGATGCGGGGGAGGTGCCTGAGGATTGGAAAGTGGCAAATGTGACACCGTTGTTCAAGAAAGGGTGTAAGGACAATCTTAGTAACTACAGGCCGGTCAGTTTAATATCAGTGGTGGGTAAAGTTTTAGAAACAATAATCAAGGAAAAAATTAACAGGCACTTGGAGAGGTTTAAGTTAATTAAGGAGAGCCAATATGGATTTGTAAAAGGCAGATCGTGTTTGACTAATCTAATTGAATTTTTTGATGAAGTAACAGAGAAGATTGATGAAGGGAATGCAATGGATGTTGTCTACATGGATTTTCGGAAGGTGTTTGGCAAAGTACCACATAGAAGACTGGTTAACAAAATTGAGGCTCATGGAATAGGTGGGTCAGTGGCAGCTTGAATAAGGAATTGGCTTAAGGACAGAAAACAGCGAGTTGTGGTAAATGGCTGTTTTTCAGACTGGAGGATGGTAGACAGTGATGTTCCCCAAGGGTCAGTGCTGGGGCCACTGCTTTTTTTTGATATATATATATATATATAAATGACCTGGATAATGGATCTTGGGCTTCATCAATAGAGGTATTGAGTACAAAAGTAGAGAAGTTATGTTGAACCTTTATAAAATGCTAGTTAGGCCACAACTGGAGTATTGCATCCAGCTGTGGTCACCACACTTTAGGAAGGATGTGAAGGCCCTTGAGAGGCCGCGGGGAGCGCAAATTTAAGGGCACTCCTGCAGTAGAAAAGGCAGCCGTTTTGCAACGAGGAGGAGGAGGAGGAGGAGACAATGCACGCAGTGGATGAGTCCATCCCTTTCCCAGTGGAGAGCGATGCATCCGACGTCGCCCTAGCCGCAACAACCCTTAACCAGGCGGGGAGACCCGTGGCCTTCTTTTCACGGACCCTCCAGGGCCCCGAAATTCAACACTCCTCAGTCGAGAAGGAGGCCCAGGCGATAGTGGAGGCTGTACGGCACTGGAGGCATTACCTGGCCGGTAAACGTTTCACCCTGCTCACTGACCAACGGTCAGTAGCATTTATGTTTAACAACAGACAAAGGGGGAAAATCAAAAATGATAACATATTGCGGTGGAGGATCGAGTTATCCACCTACAACTACGATATCTTATACCGGCCCGGGAAACTTAATGAGCCCCCAGACGCCCTAACCCGTAGGACATGCGCCAACACACAAGTCGATAGGCTACGGACACTCCACAATGATCTCTGCCACCCGGGGGTCACCAGGTTCTTCCACTTTATTAAAGCTCGCAACCTGCCTTACTCCATCGAGGAGGTCAGGACCATTACCAGGAACTGCCAGGTCTGCGCCGAATGCAAACCGCATTTTTATAGGCCAGACAGGGCACACCTGATTAAAGCCACCCGCCCCTTCGAACGTCTCAGCGTCGATTTCAAGGGGCCCCTTCCCTCCTCTGACCGCAACACGTACTTCCTCAATATTATTGATGAGTACTCCCGTTTCCCCTTCGCCATCCCCTGCCCGGACATGACCAGCGCCACAGTCATCAGGTGCCTCCACGACCTGTTCACCATATTTGGCTTCCCTAATTACATCCACAGCGACAGGGGCTCGTCGTTCATGAGCGACGAGCTGCTCGAGAAGGGCATAGCCACGAGCAGGACTACCAGCTACAACCCCCGGGGTAACGGACAGGTAGAGAGGGAGAACGCAACGGTGTGGAAGACCGCCATGCTCGCCCTAAAATCCAAGGGCCTCCCAATCTCCCGCTGGCTCGCCCTAAAATCCAAGGGCCTCCCAATCTCCCGCTGGCTCGCCCTAAAATCCAAGGGCCTCCCAATCTCCCGCTGGCAAGATGTCCTCCCCGATGCGCTCCACTCCATACGATCACTGCTCTGTACTGCCACAAACGCCACCCCTCACGAGAAGATGTTCGTCTTCCCCAGGAAATCCACCTCGGGGACATCACTACCGCCATGGCTGACGTCTCCGGGACCCGTCCTGCTCAGGAAACACGTGAGGAGCCATAAGACGGACCCCCTGGTCGAAAAGGTTCACCTCCTCCACGCCAACCCACAGTACGCCTACGTGGCGTATCCTGACGGGCGGGAGGACACAGTCTCAATTCGAGACCTCGCACCCTCAGGTACCACCCGAAACACCATCGATCACCATCCACTACCTCCACCCACCACCACTACCCATGACGCACCACCGGGGTGTCTACCACGAACTGACGACATGCCGGTGCCATCCCTACCCCGAGAGGACGACACGCCAGTGCTCCGTCCCACGCGAGATGAGCCGAATGGCCTCCTGTGCCTTTATGACTCTGAGAAAAAGGTTGTACAGAGTATAAATCAACAAATAATGGAGGCCTGTAAAAAAGGTACGGTAATAATCATGGGTGATTTTAATCTCCATATTGATTGGACAAATCAAATTGGCCATGGTAGCCTTGAGGAGGAGTTCATAGAGTGCATCCAGGATGGTTTCCTAGAACAGTATGTAATGGAACCAACCAGGGAGCAGGCTATCTTGGATCTGGTACTAAGTAATGAGTCAGAATTAATAAATGATCTCATAGTAAAGGATCCTCTAGGAAAGAGTGATCATTGCATGGTTGAATTTCAAATTCAGTTGGAGGGTGAGAAAGTTGTATCTCAAACCAGTGTCCTGATCTTAAACAAAGGCAATTACAGTGGCATGAGGGCAGAACTGGCTAAAGTGGACTGAAAAAATAAATTAAAGGGTAAGACAGTTGAAATGCAGTGGCGGACATTTAAAGAGATAATTCATAACTCTCAACAAAAATATATTCCAGTGAGAAAGAAAGATTTTAAGAGAAGGGAGCACCATCCGTGGCTAACTAAGGAAGTAAAGGATGGTATCAAATTGAAAACGAAGGCATACAATTTTGCCAAGATTGGTGGGAGACCAGAGGATTGGGAAATTTTTAAAAACCAGCGAAGGATGACTAAAAAAAAATAAAGAATAATGAATTATGAGAGTAAACTGGCAAGAAACATTGGCCCAGAAATTCGGGTCTCCACGGGTGAGTACGCACGGGGTACTCACCCGTAGGCCCGATGGAAGTGCTGATTTCTTGCATGCACTGCGCATGCGCGGGAAACCGGCACTTCCGTTCCTCTGAAAGCAGGGGTTCAGAGGTCGAACGCATGCGCGGGGGAGGCTGCGCGTGCGCATCAAACTTAGGTTTTCTTTTACATGTTTTTCCGCGAGGGTAAGTCTCCAGAATTTAGAAATGTAAAAAGCAGGCGTAAGGCCTGCTTTTTACAAGGTAAATGGTGAATTAATTAAAATTAAAACATTTTTTCCACAGGTTTATTATTTTTAAATACTTTAAAGCAAGGTAAGTTTATTTTTAGCCCCATTAGAATATTTTTTTTTTTAAATCAAAAATTTAAATTATTGTTTAAAATAGTTATTTCATGTAATTTATAGTTTATTTAAAAAATGTGATTTAAAAAAAAAGTTTATTTGAAGGTTTAGTGCTATTTTGCGGCCGTAGTATTTATAAGTCTTGACAGCACTTCCTGTCAAGACTTATGAATGGAACATTCCCTGCTCGATTGGCTCCCCATGGACCACGTGATCCCAGGGGACGCATCGAACTAACTGCGCCCCTGGGATACGTAAGCACTGCGCGCCGGCAGCTGGACCAGACCCCGGATCGGAATTCCATGGGGCCCTACAGCTCAATGGCCGGCGCGCAACGTAAGTGCGGGTCGGGGGCTTGCACCCGCGGGAAGCCCCCGACCCGAATTTCTGGGCCATTAAAACAGATAGTAAGAGCTTCTACAGGTATATAAAAAGGAAGAGGGCAGCTAAAGTAAACGTTGGTCCCTCAGAGGATGAGACTGGGGAATTAATAATGGGGAACGGGGAAATGGCAGAGACTCTGAACAAATATTTTGTATCTGTCTTCACGGTAGAAGACACTAACAACATCCCAATAATGGATAATCAAGGGGCCACAGGGAGGGGGGAACTAAAGACAATCACTATCACGAAGGAAACAGTACTTGGTAAAATAATGGGACTAAAAGATGACAAGTCCCCTGGACCAGATGGCCTGCATCCCAAGGTCTTAAAAGAAGTGGCTGCAGAGATAGTGGATGCATTGGTTGCAATATACCAAAATTCCCTGGACTCTGGAGAGGTCCCAGCGGATTGGAAAACCGCAAATCTAACACCCCTATTTAAGAAAGGAGGGAGACAGAAAGCAGGAAACTATAGACCAGTTAGCCTAACATCTGTCATTGGGAAAATGCTGGAGTACTTCATTAAGGAAGCAGTAGCAGGGTATTTGGAAAATCATAATGCAGTCAAGCACAGCCCGCTTCTACCTCCTTCCCAAGATCCACAAACTGGATTGCCCTGGGAGACCCATCGTTTCATCCTGTTCTTGCCCCACGGAACCTATCTCTTCCTATCTCGACTCTTTTTTCTCCCCTTGTCCAGTCTCTTCCCACCTACTTTCGCGACTCTTCCGATGCCCTCCGTCACTTTAATAGTTTCCCGTTTCCTGGCCCCAACCGTCTCCTTTTCACTATGGACATCCAATCCCTCTGCACCTCCATCCCCCACCAGGACGGTCTGAGGGCACTCCGTTTCTTCATTGAACAGAGGCCCAACCAGTCCCCATCCACCACCACCCTCCACCTGGCTGAACTTGTTCTCACATTGAACAACTTCTCCTCTGACTACACTCACTTCCTCCAAATTAAAGGTATTGCTATGGGAACCCGCATGGATCCTAGCTATGTCTGCCTGTTCGTGGGATATGTGGAACATTCTTTGTTACAGTCCTACTCAGGTCCTCTTCCTCAACTCTTTTTCCAGTACATCGATGACTGTATTGGTGCCGTTTCCTGCTCTCGCCCTGAACTAGATAAGTTCATTCACTTTACTTCCTATTTCCACCCTTCCCTCACCTTCACATGGTCCATCTCTGACTCTTCCCTTCCCTTCCTTGACTTCTCCGTCTCCATTTCTGGCGATCGGCTTTTGACAAATATCCACTACAAGCCCACTGACTCCCACAGCTACCTGGACTCCACTTCCTCCCACCCCGCTTCCTGTAAGGACTCTATTCCATTCTCCCAGTTTCTCCGTCTCCGCCGTATCTGCTCCGACGATGCCACCTTCCACACCAGTGCTTCAGACATGTCTTCCTTTTTCCGCAACCGAGGATTCCCCTCTGCTGTGGTTGACATGGCCCTTGACTGTGTCCATTCCATTTCCCGCACTTCTGCTCTCACCCCTTCCCCTCCCTCCCAGAACCACGATAGGGTTCCCCTTGTCCTCACCTTTCACCCCACCAGCCTCCACATTCAACGAATCATCCTCTGCCATTTCCGCCACCTCTAACGTGATCCCACCACCAAACACATCTTCCCCTCACCTCCCCTTTCAGCATTCCGAAGGGACCGCTCCCTCTGCGACACCCTGGTCCACTCCTCAATCACCCCTAACAGCCCTCCTTCTTCGCCTGGCATCTTCCCGTGCAAGCGCAGGAGATGCAACACATGCCCTTTTACCTCCTCCCTTCCCACTGTTCAGGGCCCCAAACGCCCCTTCCAGGTGAAACAGCGATTTACTTGTACTTCTTGCAATTTAATATACTGTATTCGCTGCTCACGATGTGGCCTCCTCTACATTGGGGAGACCAAACGCAGATTGGGCGACCGCTTTGCAGAACACCTCCGTTCAGTCCGTAAGGGTGACCCTGAGCGTCCGGTCGCCTGTCACTTTACTTCTCCGCTTCACTCGCACTCTGATCTTTCTGTCCTCTGCCTATTACATTGTTCCAATTAAGCTCAACGTAAGCTCGAGGAACAGCACCTCATCTTTCGATTAGGCACTTTACAGCCTTCCGGGCTCAACATCGAGTTCAACAATTTCAGACAATAACCCATGCCGCCATTTTTCATGCTGTATTATTTTGCCATTCCCATTTGCAACATTTTATCTTTCCTGCCTCTTACATAAGCACAGTATGTTCTTTCAATTCCTTCCTCCCCTCCTAACCCCCCCCCCCCTGTCTCTGCACCTGCTTAATATCGGTTACATCTCCAGCTTTTTCCAGTTTTGATGAAGGGTCCCAGACCTGAAATGTTAACTCAGTTTCTCTCTCCACGGATGCTGCCTGGCCTGCTGAGTATTTCCAGCATTTTCTGTTGTTATTTCAAACAGAGTCAGCATGGTTTTATGAAAGGGAAATCATGTTTAACAAACTTGCTGGAGTTCTTTGAGGAGGTAACGAGCAGGGTGGACAAAGGTGAACCAGTGGATGTGGTGTATTTAGATTTCCAGAAGGCATTCGATAAGGTGCCACATAAAAGATTACTGCATAAGATAAGAGCTCACGGAATTGGGGGTAATATATTAGCATGGATGGATAGAGAATTGGCTAACTAACAGAAAGCAGAGTGTCGGGATAAATGGGTCATTTTCCGGTTGGCAAACGGTAACTAGTGGGGTGCCACAGGGAACAGTGCTGGGGCCTCAACTATTTACAATCTATATTAATGACTTGGATGAAGGGACCGAGTGTAATGTAGCCAAGTTTGCGGATGATACAAAGATGGGTGGGAAAGCAAGTTGTGCAGAGGACTCAAAGTGGGCAACCATTTGGCAGATGGAGTATAATGTGGGAAAGTGCGAGGTTATATGCTTTGGCAGGAAAAATAAAATAGCAAATTATTATTTAAATGGAGAGAGCCTACAAAATGCTACAGCTCAGAGGGACCGGGGGGTCCTTGTGCATGAAACACAAAAAGTTAGCATGCAGGTACAGCAAGTAATCAAAAAGGCAAATGGAATGTTGGTTTTTATTTCAAAGGAGTTGGAGTATAAAAGCAGGGAAGTCCTGCTACAACTGTACAGGGTATTGGTGAGACCACACCTTAAGTACTGCGGACAGTTTTGGTCTCCATATTTAAGGAAGGATATACTTGCATTGGAGGCAGTTCAGAGATGATTCACTAGGTTAATACTAGAGATGAGGGGGTTGACTTATGAGGAAAGGTTGAGCAGGCTGGGCCTATACTCATTGGAATTTAGAAGAATGAGAGGTGATCTTATTGAAACATATAAGATACTGAGAGGGCTCGACAAGGTAGATGCAGAGAGGATGTTTCCCCTCGTGGGGAAATCTAGAACGCGGGGGCACAGTTTTAGAATAAAGGGTCGCCCTTTTAGAACTGAGATGAGGAAGAATTTCTTCTCTGAGGGTCGTAAATCTGTGGAATTCTCTGCCCCAGAGAACTGTGGAGGCTGGGTCATTAAATACATTTAAGGTGGAGATAGACAGATTTTTGCAAGATAAGGGAATGAAGGGTTATGGGGAGCAGGCGGGGAAGTGGCTTTGAGCCCAAGATCAGCCATGATCTTATTGAATGGCGGAGCAGGCTCGAGGGGCCAAGTGGCCTATTCCTGCTCCTATTTCATACGTTCTTATGTAGGAGTAGGGGGACAGACCACAATGTGATTTGGTGATGAGGGCCACACCGCCATCACGGGGGCCTGGACGGAGCAAATGGTGGAAGGTACAGCTATTCGGGGAAGCATCATTCGGGGGAAGGAGTCATCACCCATCAGCCAAGTTTCCGTCAAAGCCATGATGTTGTTGCAATTATCCACACTAAGCTCATGGATGACAAGGGTCTTGTTCACAAGTCACTCAGTTGTAACAAACCACTACGAAAAGCAATAATAAGAATAAAACCGAACGGTGCACCCGGCATCGACCTAGGTACCAGCTTTGGATACGAAAACGGAACACCCAGCCCAGTCGACCCTGCAAAGTCCTCTTTACTAACATCTGGGGACTTGTGCCAAAATTGGGAGAGCTGTCCCACAGACTAGTCAAGCAACAGCCTGACACAGTCAGATTCACAGAATCACACCTTTCAGCCAATGTCCCAGACTCCTCCATCATCATCCCTGGGTATGTCCTGTCCCACTGGCAGGACAGACCCACCAGAGGTGGTATACAGTCGGGAGGGAGTAGCCCTGGGAGTCCTCAACAATGACTCTGGACCCCATGAAGTCTCATGGCTTCAGGTCAAGCATGGGCAAGGCAACCTCCTGCTGATTACCATCTACTGCCCTCCCTCATGGCCCTGCATCTCCCTCACTCTACCATTACCAGCAAGCCAGGGGACCAACCCTGGTTCAATGAGGAGTTCAGAAGAGCACGCGAGGAGCAGCACTAGGCGTACCTAAAAATGAGGGGCCAACCTGGGGAAGCTGCAACACAGAACTACATGCATGCTAAACAGCAGAAGCAACATGCTATAGACAGAGCTAAGTGCTCCCACAATCAGTGAATCAGATCAAAGCTCTTCAGTCCTGCCACATCCAGTTGTGAATGAATATCCCCATCCTCAATGATGGCGGAGCCCAGCATGCGAATGCAAAAGACAAGGCTGAAGTATTTGCAACCATCTTCAGGCAGAAGTGCCGAGTGGATGATCCATCTCGGCCTCCTCCTGAGATCCCCACCATCACAGAAGCCAATCTTCAGCCAATTCGATTCACTCCACGTGATATCAAGAAACGGCTGAGTGCACTGGATACTACAAAGGCTATGGGCCCTGACAACATCCCGGCTGTCATGCTGTAGACTTGTGCTCCTGAACTAGTTGCGCCTCTAACCAAGCTGTTCCAGTACAGCTACAACACTGGCATCTACCTGACAATGTGGAAAACTGCCCACAAATAATAGGACAAATCAAATCCGGCTAATTACCACCCCATCAGTCTACTCTCAATCATCAGTAAAGTGATGGAAGGTGTCGTTGACAGTGCTATCAATCAACACTTACTCACCAATACCCTTCTCACTGATGCTCAGTTTGGGTTCAGTCAGGACCACTCGGCTCCAGACCTCATTACGGCCAAACATGGACCAAAGAGTTGAATTCCAGAAATAAGGTGAGAGTGAATGCCCTTGACAGCAAGGCAGCATTTGACCGAGTGTGGCATCAAGGAGCGCTAGCAAAATTGAAGTTGATGGGAATCGGGAAAAACTCTCACTGGCTGGAGTCATACCTAGCACAAAGGAAAATGGTTTTAGTTGGAGGTCAATCATCTCAGCCCTAGGACATCGCTGCAGGATTTCCTCAGGGCAATGGCCTAGGCCCAACCATCTTCAGCTGCTTCATCAATGACCTTCCCTCCATCATAAGGTCAGAAATTAGGATGTTTGCTGTTGATTGCACAGTGTTCAGTTCCATTTGCAACTCCACAGATAATGAAGCAGTCCATGCCAACATGCAGCAAGACCTGGACAACATTCAGGCCTGGGCTGATAAGTGGCAAGTAACATTCGCGCTACACAAGTGCCAGGCAATGACTATCTCCAGCAAGCGAGCGTCTAACCACCGCCCCTTAACATTCAATGGCATTACCATCGCCAAATCCCCCACCATCAAAATCCTGGGGTCACCGTTGACCAGAAACTTAACTGGACTAGCCACATAAATACTGTGATAACAAGAGCAGGTCAGAGGCTGGGTATTCTGCGGCGAGTCTCTCACTTCCTTACTCCCCAAAGCCTTTCCACCATCTACAAGGCACAAGTCAGGAGTGTGATGGAATACTCTCCACTTGCCTGGATGAGTGCAGCTCCAAAAATGCTCATGAAGGTCGACGCCATCCAAGACAAAGCAGCCCGCTTGATTGGCACCCCACCCACCACCTTAAACATTCACTCCCTCCATCACCGGCACACCGTGGCTGCAGTGTGTACCATCTACAAGATGCACTGCTGCAACTTGCCAAGGCTTTTTCAACAGCACCTCCCAAACCCGCGACCTCTACCACCTCGACAAGGGGAACACCATCACCTCCAAGTGCCCCTCCAAGTCACACACCATCCTGACTTGGAAATATATCGCCTTTCCTTCATCGTCATTGGGTCAAAATCCTGGAACTCCCTCCAGCACTGTGGGAGCACCTTCAGCACACGGACTGCAGCGGTTCAAGGAGGCGGCTCACCCCCACCTTCTCAAGGACAATTAGGGATGGCCAGTGAATGCTGGCCTCGCCAGCAACACCCACATGCCATGAGTGAATACAGGAAACTCTTTTTTATCCGGCACCGACAGGACCGGCGTGGTGCCGGTTTATCAAAAAGTGGTCTTGGCAGAACCCAAACTGGGCATCAGTGAGCAGGTTATTGGTGAGTAAGTGCTGCTTGATAGCACTGTCGACGACACCTTCCATCACTTTGCTGATGATTGAGAGTAGACTGATGGGGAGTAATTGGCCGGATTGGATTTGTCCTGCTATTTGTGGACAGGACATACCTGGGCAGTTTTCCACAAAGGCTGCAGCGGTTCAAGAAGGCGGCTCACCACCACCTTCTCAAGGGCAACTAGGGATGGGCAATAAATGCTGACCTTGCCAGCGGCACCCACATCCCAAGAATGAATTTTTTTTAAAAGGCCCTGTGTTAGTCAGCAGGGAAGGGGTTAATAAAAATCGAAGAGAGATGTTGGCCACAGAAATTAGGCGTTGTAACCATGCACATTTTACTGTGCTGGGGACACATCTACTGATTGAAACAAGAAACAAAAGGACTTGGTTCCTTTCGAACTGAACGCCCTCTGCAATTTTCAAGATACATGTGTCCTGCTGTATAACGGCAGAGCAAATAATGATTGGGTGTAACTTTGCCAATGTTCAGCTTTAAAAAGTTACGATTACAGACAGAAGCACTCCCTGAATAAACTGAAATAATTTGAGCTTATGTGGGTGGATGTGAGAAGCTGATCTCAAGTGATTAACCCTAAAAGAGAATGTTAATCAGTGCACTGAAAATATATATTGCATTTGGAAGCTTTTTATTTTCAGTATGCACAGTTTTCCAGTCAAAGATTTTCAAACATTTATTCTGTACCAGGGTAAAGATTTCCCAAACCCTGCCAGAGACTGATGGTGCTTTGTCGAGTGCTGCTTGAGCAAATGAGTTTGCTTTGAGCAATGCTTTGGTGCACTGTAGCAGTGGAGGAGGCAGGTTGGGCTGTAAATATTCGAAGTGTACAATAAATCAACAGATTATCCGAAGGACACAAAGAGAGCAATTTGTGGCTGGGAGCATTTGACAGATAGTTTGAAGAAGGCAGATGATTGCCCGACTCTCGTTTCAGGTCTCCATGCAGCGCCTGGAGGCATTTCAGTGTTATTGTTGTATATTGATGTTACGGTTACCGCTGAGTGGCTAGCAGTGACAGATGTCTATAATTACAGCCAGAGCTGGCAGGATTCAGAAGCTTGGCAATGTAGAACAATTAGCTCCTGCCTGGTGCACCCCAGAGTATTGTTGAAATTGCTGGTGTAACGGAGTGCAATTGGTGGATACAGTGTCTGCTGCCCTCGGGACAATGGAAGAAATACAATACAACCACCATTGTCACAAGCCATGGCCTAATCATTTCCTAGATTTTCTAACAGGCCCTGGTAAATGTTTCATCCCTTACCCTGCATTTAAGCTGCTGTTTTGTTCTGTTACCAGACTTTTAATCAAGATTGCACATCATATGTGTGAATTACCAAAGCCTCTGAAGTTCAATCACCTTGTGTGTATTTTGTCATCCGTATTTACAGAGGCGGAGCACAGGACAGATTTAAATGAGGTGTACATTGCATCAGCACTGAGTTTACTCAGGAGGATGGTAATCAAAAATAGGTGTGCATGCAGCATGTGTGTATAGAGTTGCTGGATTGGCCACTGTACCATTGGGAGATATTATGAAAGGGTTTGATTCAGGAAATATCACCCTAGCGTGGCTTGTATATGTTAAATAGATACATACAGCACAGAACCAGGCCATTTGGCCAAACTGGCCTTTGCCAGTGTTTATACTCCACACAAGCTTCCTCCCACTCTAATTACCTCTTCCCACCCTGTCCCCATATCCCTCTATTCCCTTCTCCCTCATGTATACATCAAGACTCCCCTTCAATGCAGCAGTGCTGTCTGCTTCAACCACTCCATGTGGCAGCGAGTTCCACATTCTCACCACTCTGTGTAAAGAAATTCCTCCGAAATTCTTTCTTTGATCTGTGAGTGGCTAACTTATATTGATGCCCTCTTGTTTTGGACTTGACCACAAGTGGAATCAGTTTATCCAACTTCCACCTTATCGAACCTAATAACTTTAAAGACCTCTATTAGGTCTCCTCTTAGTCTTCTCTTTTCCAGAGTAAAGAGCCCCAGCTGATATTTTCCTCCTCTCACTTCTGGTAATACCCTTGTAAATCTTTTCTGTACTTTCTCCGGTGCTTCAATATCCCTTTTGTAATATGGAGAGCAGAACTGTGCACAGTACCCCGAGTATGGTCTAACCAAGATTCTGTATAGGTTTAACATTACCTCCCTGCTTTTGCATTCTATTCCTTTCGAAATTAGCCCCAGAACTTTGTTTGCAATCTTTATAACTTTATCAACTTGTGTTGCTACCTTCAGTGATTGATGTATCTGTATTCTCCTCTACCCCATTTAATTTACCTTCCAAGGCGTCCTTATTCCTTCTACCAAAATGACCTACCTCGCACTTTGCTATATTGAATTTCACTTGCCATTTACATGCCCACTCTGCGAGCCTGTTTATGTCTTCCTGTATTTTGGTACAGTCTACCATATTATTAGCTATAACTCTTACCCCCCCACCACCCCCTCCCCCACACACACACACACACACACACAATTTGGTATCAGCATGCTGAACCCTTACCCAACAGAGTGTGAGGTCACTACATGAAGTGACACTGAATAGCAATCGGGGGTGGAATATTGTTCCTGAAGTTCAACTGGCTATCGATTGGTGCAGTAACCTTTCCTTAGTCTGTGTTTCTGATATTGTCCTCACAATCTTGTAATACAGCAGGCAGTAGGAACCAGGGCATCCGGTGTGTGTTGGAGTTACCTTGGTGTGTTAAGAAAGGGAAGTTTTAATGAATCGAAAAGGGAAATAGTATGAAAAACTCAAAAGTCAGCAATATTAGCAGTGATTTATCAATTATTGAAATGAATCCTGTGGTCTCTCTAGTTTGTGTTTGTCACCCCATTAACAATTCAGCAAAGTTGAATAATGCTTTCCATCAAAGAGGATTTTACAGCATTTAAATGCCCACTTCATATCAACTGCCAGGGAAATGTTGGCAGGGCTGAAAATACTAAAGGATAGATTTACCTTTGTAACTTTCTCTAAATTGTCAGACTGCTTGTCCAACATCCAGTACTAGTTGAGCAGAAATTTCCTCCAACTAAATATTGGGAATACTGAAGCCATTGTCTTCGGACCCGCCACAAACTCCGTTCCCAAACTACCGAGTCAATCCCTCTCCCTAGCAACTGTCTGAGGCTGAACCAGACTGTTCGCAACCTTGGATCCCGAGATGAGCTTCTGACCACATATCCACGTCATCACCACCTATTTCGCCCTCTGTAACATCGCCCGACTCCGCCCCTGCCTCAACTCATCTGCTGCTGAAACCCTCATCCATGCCTTTGTTGCCTGTAGGTGCACTTCTGGCTGGCATCCCATCCTCCACTCTCCATAAACTTAAGCTCATCCAAAACTCTGCTGCCCGTATCCTAACTCGCACCAAGTTCCGTTCACTCATCACCCCTGTGCTCGCTGACCTACATTGGTTAAGCAACGCTCGATTTTAAAATTCTCAAACTTGTTTTCAAATCTCTCCACGGCCTCGCCCCTCCCTATCTATGTAACCTCCTTCAGCCCTACAACCCTTCAAGATATCTGCACTCCTCCAATTCTGGCCTCTTGAGCATCCCCGATTGTAATTGCTGCACCGTTGGCGGCCATGGCTTCAGCTGTCTGGACCCTAAGCTCTGGAATTCCCTCCCTAAACCTCTCCACCTCTCTACCTCTCCTTTAAGACACTCCTTAAAACCTACCTCTTTGACCAAGCTTTTGATCATCTGCACTAATATCCCCTTATGTGGCGCGGTATCAAATTTTGTCTGATAACGTTCCTGTGAAGCCCCTTTGGACGTTTTACTACATTAAATGCACTATATAAATGCAAGTTGTTGTTGTAAAGTGTAAAGAATGCTGTGTCTTTAGCAAGCTTGGCTTTGCAGATACTGAAATGTTTCATACCTGTTTGTGTGTTGTGATTTTTTTCTGGTTGAAGTCCTGTTGTTTAATTCAGAGTTTTTGGGCAATTGACCATTCAGTAATGAGATGTATTTTCTCAGGTGGTCCAAGAAAAGGTGTAGCATCAAGTTATGCAGTAACCTTTGGAGCTATTAAAAATTTTCACAGGCATTTTCTTAAACCTTAAGTGAGAAAGAAAGAACTCGCATTTATATAGCACCTGATCATGTTTGTTAAGACCTCCCAAATCACTTCACATACAATTAATTTTATTTTGAATTGCAGTCATTGTTGCTATGTTGAAAAATATGGCAGCTATTTTGCACATAACCCACAAACAGCAATGGCCTGAATGGGCAGTTAATCTAATTTTTTTTGGTGGAGCTGGTTGAAGAAGGAACGCTAGCTAGTACACTGGGCGAACTCCTTAATCTTTGAACAGTGTAACAGGTCTTCAGGGATCCTTAACGTTGGGTTACTAGAACAGGCAGCTGGGGCTTTGGTTTAACCTCTGACAATGCAGCACTCCTTCAGTACTGCACAGGAGTGTCAGCCGAGATAAAGTGCTGGAGTGGGGCTTGAACCCATGACCTTCTGATTTGAGGGAGAATTTTAGTAACTGAGCCAAACTGGCACTTTGCTGAATTAAAAAAACCAAACTGCAAGTATTAGAAATTTGAAATAAGAGCTTAAAATACACAGCAGGTCTGCTAGCATCTAAGGGAAAAGGCTTTATCTGGATATCCTTTGTCAGGCCTGCTCTGAAGCAACATTACCCTGTCTTATCTCAGCTACTGACAGCCCTGCTCTGTATTTCCAGCATTTTCTGCTTGTGTTTTAAACTTGAAATATCACATACACTACATAATTTTTTTTTGTTTTGTCAGTCGTTCCCAACACTCAAACATTACTTCCACTGTGCTCATTTTTTAAACAAATAATGCTTTCTAGAACATGTAAAACACTGGCTTTGTGTTGCTGCAATTGGAGACAGCAAAATAAAATTAAATGACCTCTGTCACTTTAAAAAAAAAAAAATTGTTTCAGCCTTAAGTCAATTATATAAAGTACGAGTCATAGGAAATGTTTACAATGAGCGTGACAAAAACAACACTATTTAAGTATGTGAAATGTGCATTACTATCTAATCAGTGCCTAATATTTTCTAATATATATTTTAATCTATTAGCCAAGCCCAGTGCGATGTAGGTAGAATTTGTTTCTATTTATTTATATTCACTTAATAGGCAGCTATTGCTACATGGTACTCGTTTAAATGGATTAGACCCATTTAAAGCTGTGCCACATACATATTCATAGGAACAAATGGTTTCACTTCTACTAAATTTAAAAAATACCTCACTTAATGCTGAAACAGGAGAAACAAAAGAAGGTTGTTGTCATTGTTAACGAGTGCCTCAATTTACTGTTCAATGGGGCAGATAAATGGATTCAGGAGCTAATAATCATACCTGTCACTCAAGCCTGGTGTGTGGAGTCCCAGCGGTAGTGGAGAGCTCATGGGATGAAAGGGATGACGTGGTATTTGATGGGATGATGGGTATCCAGACTAATGGACGATAAAAGGATTGGAAATAGTTACAAGGATAATTGTGGATTAAAAGGTTGCTTCATTGTTGCCTTGGTTTTTTTTAAACTTCTGCTTTGCTTGCTCCTTGCAGCACTGTTCCCTGGTAAGGCTTGCACTTTTGAATGGGAAAATTAAGGTGCTATATATATATATACATTATTGACTTTGTTTCAATAGCCTGCTAATAAACCTGTTTAATTAGAAATCAAGTAAGTGATGTTTGGTATAGGTTAACTGCACTGGTTTCTGGAACTAATGGGCAGTAATTTCCCTTGTATGCCACCACATTGATTGTCAGTTTTTTTTAATATAATATCCTGTGTACAAAATTAAAATATGATGCAGAGATAAAAAAAAGAAACTGAAGATGCTGGAAATCAGAACTAAAATTCTAAATGCTGGAAATGCACAGAAGATCATTCAGCATCTGAAAAGAGAAAATAACAGTTTGCCATTTCAGATTGAGAGCCTTCGTCACCTCACCTCTAATCGAAAGCTGCTTTTTCTCAGATGATGACTGACCTGCTTTGTAATCCAGCATTTTCCATTTTTATTAAATGCCTGTCTTGGGTAAACCCACCTTTCATTGGTCTTTGGCCCTACTATATATATATAAAAAAGCCCTTTTATTCTATTTTTAGCTATTTTGTAGCTGTACCAAAAAGCCGGCACAGGCACGATGGGCTGAATGGCCTCCTTCTGTGCTGTATCATTCTATGATTCTCTTCAGCCAAGAAGTGAACAGGCAGCATATTCCTAAGTTTCTGTGTTGCTCTATAATTAACTACAAGTCAGTAAATGACAGAGATTGTCCTCCTCCAATGGTTTAAATCCTCTCATTTTGGTTGGATAACTATTGGAAATCATGTTTCAGCAGATCTGCACTTTGTAAATAGATGTGTTGAGACCAGCACTGACTCATATCAAACCAACATTTGAATGTGAAGTCGTCCCAATTGAATTTAGGCAAGTAATGTGAGACCACATAATTCCACAAAGCTTTGGCTTTGCATCAGGTGCAGTATAACTCCAGTCAGTTAAAGCAAGTGTCTTAAACTTCATTCTTAATCTTAAATGTTAGCAGACAGCAAACTATTCTGTTAGCACTTTGTTAACAGTAAAATTCTCAGCAACATTTGGATGCAGGTGAGCTTTTTGCTTTTCCTGGCCAAATTCCTCACTCACACCTCTGAACAAAGAGGAATGTTCCAGAAATGTTTTAAATATTTGTTTCACTGCACCTAGACCTGACGTTGCTAAAAAGATCCTCTACTGCACATAGAGCTGACATGGCTTGGTGTTGATACCGAAGGGGAAAAATATGTTAATAAGTTAGTTTCCTCCGAGAGCTCTGCAGTCCTTCAATTCTGGCCTCTTGCGCATCCCGATTTTCATCGTCTCACCATTGGTGGCCGTGCCTTCAGCTGCTTAGGCCCTAAGCTCTGGAATTCCCTCCCTAAACTGCTCTGCCTTTAAGACACTCCTTAAAACCTACCTCTTTGACCAAGCCTTTGGTCACCCATCCTAATATCCTTTTATGTGGCTTGGTGTCAAATTTTGTCTGATAACATTCTTGTGAGGTGCCTCGGGACATTATACTATGTTAAAGATGCTATATAAATGCAAGTTGTTGTTGAGTTGCAAGTGACCACGACTGGATTTCTACGGACCCTTGCCAGCCTCGGGTGCTGGGCAGCTTCCTGGCTTCTTTACTCAAAGGCGATGAGAATTCCAGCCTGACCTCAAATTCTGTTTGTACACAAAAATTAAACTGATGTTTGCACTTGTGACTTGCAAACTTAAGCCTTTCAATTCCAAATGCATAAATCAATTGCAAATTCACTTTTTGCATGATTTTGGCCGAAGACGCTTCATTAATTATCCTTTTTCTCCAACTATTTCTCCCCCAGGTTTATGTCCGAATATCTGAAGTTTTGAGCCTTACTGATGAGACCCGTGTTCTTGAAGCATTTGTGACAAAAGTGTGAGTATGTTTCAAATAAATCCTTTCCCTGCTTGGTGGGGTAAGGTACAGTAGTAGCAACGTTTTCTCTTTTCAGAGATAAATCATCTATTATTTAATGAAAGGGTTTGATAGGGTAGACCTCGAGAAGATGTTTTCACTTGTGAGCGAGACCAAAAGTAGGAGCCATCAATACAAGTTAGTCACTAATAAATCCAAGAGGGAATTCATGAGAAACTTCTTTCCCCAGAGAGGTTAGAATGTGGAACTCGCTACCACATGGAGTGGTTGAGGCAAATAGCATTGATGCATTTAAGGGGAAGCTAGCTGAGCACATGAGGGAGAAAAGCGTAGAAGGATATGTTAATGGGATTAGATGAAGAAGGGTGGAAGGAGGCTCATGTGGAGCATAAACACATGGACCTGTTGGGCCGAATGGCCTGTTTCTGTGCTGTAAATATTTTGTAATATGTTGCAACTCATTGCACCCTCAGGTCGTTAAGTTAATTATTACTGTGTTGTTTAGGGAACAGAAAATGAAACCATTTCTAAATTCTTTGAATTCTTTTGCAATTTTTAAGTGGAGTGGGAAAAGCCATGCACAACACTACAAGTGTAACATCAGTACCAATTAGTTTCGCTTCACAGCGGCACTGCAGTTATAATGTAAATGCAGCCTGAATCTGGTGTCAACAGATCATAGCGGAGACACAGTGGAGGAGAAATTCTCACTCCACTTCCTTTCAGAGCTATCTCAGGTCTTCACACCCAGATTACACTCAACGTCAGTGCAAAGTGCTTTTGGCTTCACATTGGTGCCAGAACGGCGGAGTGTGAATGCACCATTAGTGTAATCTTACCAATGCTTTCCAGCAGCCAGTATACTAAGCTTGGGCTTGTCCTGTATGTATGCCCACTACCCTGACATTCTATTGGCAATTTGCTGTCTATACAGCAGGACAAGTTTTTGTGTTTGGTCAACTTTCAGTCAACCCTTTTTCCTGCAATCCTTTGTTTAGTTATGTGCCCTTCCCTGCTTACCTGTATAATAACATTTGTTGAGTTTTAAATACAGTCTACAAAAAAGGTTAAGGGAAAACCTCTTTGAGGAATGTTAAATGTTATACAGCATGGATAAGACCAACCCAGAATATTACTTACAGATAAATCAGGCCATGAGGACAGAGCATCATTTAAAATTTGTGAACAGTAGACTTACAATAGATGTTAAAAAGAAGGGTGTTAATGGTTTCCAATAATCTAGCAAGTAAGGTAGTGGAGATAACAGCGTCAGGGGAGGCTAACTACAATTGACATTTAAACTGGGGGAGTTGCACTGGAGGAATGAGCTTGATGAGACAAATCGCATTTTCTTGTTTTGTTTTCTTCTTAGGCCATTTCCCATTCCGCTACTCATTTCCTGAGTATTTGTAAATCTCTTTAAATAACATTTCTCTCCTGAGAACTACTTGCTTTCTCACCACAAACAGACATTTTACTTTATTGATGAACTGCACAATGTTATTATAAGTATCACAAATAGAATGGATCGATCGCCATTGGCTACAGCTCTCTAATTGGGATTCTGTCACTAAAAGTTCTTGTGAGAAACCTTATCAAATGCTTTCTGAAAGTCATGGTATATAGCATCCACCACATTTCCCTCATTCCCCAATCTAGTTATATCCTCAGTGAGATACAACAAATAGGTTAGGAACAACCAGTTTTTGATACTCCTCCTCCCCATGCTGGATTGAATTGGATTGGAGTTATCGACTTTACTTTTGTTGGATCCTGTACATTTTGTCTTACTGTTTCACACACCATTGTTTCTGTTACTACTCTGGCTAGGGTGCTAGAGTAATCCTCCTCTTACTCATTCTTTTCTAGAACCTATAAACTGTGGAATTCCTTACTTCCCTCCTACTGCCACCTAGGCTAAGAATAGCAAACCCAGCACACACGAGAGTCTTTCCTTCCTCCTACAGTTTTAATACTCAAGCTCGGAATGAACTACCTCTTGATTTACCTCATGTTTTACTGTTCCCGACCTCGGTGGCATTCTGCACTCTAAGCCTTGACTCTTCATCAGCGTTTCTCAGTTCTTTAATAAATGGTACCACTGAGTTTCAGGTCTGTTGTTAATGTGTCTTTTCTGTTCTCTCCTTGGGTCAGATCGAAAAAGTGACATGTTAAAAATTGGTAATAGACCCTGCTGCTTAAACAGTTGTGTAACTATGATGATGTTGTTGATATTTCTGGGAACCAGTACCTTCATTAGATGCATTAGTGTCAATATAGTGCATGCAATAACAAATTTAAAAATGGTAATGCAAGGCAATGACTATTTCAGAATTATTCTTTATGACTATAATGATACAACTATTCCATGCAGTGCTAATATAATTTGTGTACAACTGCACTCTGAAATGATTAAAAAGACATTAAAACATGTTTTCATTAAACGTAAGGTGCAGCACTGAGGCCCAGCATAGAATTTTTCTTAGAGAATTCATGGCAGAAATCTTGAAACTCCTACAAAAAAAAATAATAATCAACCAGAAGGGCTTCCCACCCCAAAATAACAGCTCCAACTTTATCTACATCACTTTAACTACTGCAAACTATCTTAATCATTGAGACTGCAAGAGATGAAGCTCATTTGTATTGTTAATCCATTTCCTTTTGATTAGATTATGTTAGGTTATGTTCCTCCAATGACGCAATGATAATGGCAAATGACACTGTGTATTTGAACCATACAAAACAGAAGGTCCCAGGTTTGATCCCTGGTTTATACTGAGTTAGCTGTTCTCAGAGTGGCAGTAGGAACACCAGAATTGGCGTCAGTGCCCCGCAGAGGCTGGAAATCAGGCAGCGTTCCCAATCTTGGTCACAATCCAGTGATCCCTGCTGGAATGTTTATTTGTATGGACTTTAGCTGCGATTGGGTCAGCTGTGACTAGCCTGTTGACACTCTCTGTCAGGGCTTACAAATGAAAAATGGTGACTAGTGCAAGTGGCTAGAGGGAACCCCAACATGAGTCAACATCTTCAGTGAGAGGGGAATTAAAAAACAAAACTGGTTATCCTAGAGTCTGAAGGAGAATTTTCTGTAGATACTTATTGTTACATTGTCCTCGTTAACACAGTCAGCCCTTGCAAGTCAACAAGACTCGCACGGCCATTTAGCACCTACTAAATATTTACAGCAGCAAATATTTTATCTCAACATGCGAGGATTAGTTATGAAAATGGAAAGCTCTAATATGGACTAATGTGAACAAATGATTTGCTGTACAGCTTCAGTATAAAGTTCTAAAATGGCTCGAGTGCCCTTGCTCCATTCCTAGAAGAAATGCCCTTTGATGCGTCATGCTTAAGCCATGCCTTCTCTGATCAAAATCCTCCACAGACATTTAGATTGACACTTTATGCCTTTGAATTGAATGTCAGTGTGCTGAGATGAGCTCCACTATAGGTGCTTTTCAACCATATCAGTGCAGCTGATGAAGAGAGATCAATCAGTCAGCTGCATGCCATAGTGTAAACAGACCCAGCTCACGTGGACCTGTGGCCATTTAAGCAGCTTTTATTGTGTGCAAGACCCTTGCCAGTGTCGCCAAATCTCAATGCAAGGGTCTCGCACTACTGCTGGCTGAGTAAACTTACCCAGTTCACTAAGATCAGTCACTGGGAAGACCTAGTTGAAAAAAACGAGCCTTCCCAGATGGTAGCCTTAGTGAATTTGGGACGTTTACTCAAGTTGCCAGGATGATGTGGGAATTGTGCTTCAGAAGCTGACGGCACTTAACCCTATATAAATGCGAGTTTATATCCACTGAAACAAAAATCAGAAAATGATGCAAACGCTCAGCAAGTTAGACAGCTTCTGTGGGGAGATCAGATAAGTTACCATTTCAGGTGTGAACCCTTCGAAACACGCTTGAAGAAGAGTCCACACATGAAACATAAACTTGTTTATTCTCTGTCCGCTGAAACATGGGGGTCGATTTTCCTGGAGCCTTCAGGCAGGGTTTCAGGCTTGTTGGGGGGGGGGGGGGGCGGGAAATCCCGATTTCGGGGGTCCCGACACCATCCCGCCCAAAATCCGCCTCCACGTAAGTTTCAGGGGAGGCGGGCACCCGCCCCGCACTGGGACCCGCCAACCCGAGGCGGGAAGGGATTAGTGCCAATTAACTGCCTGTTAACAGGTAGTTAACAGGCAGTTTTTAGCCTAATCTCTATTTTGAGGGGTGTCATGTGGGATTCCCGACAGCTCCAAACCACGCCAGGTTAGAGCAGGCGGGCTGTCGGGTTGAAGGACTTGGAGGGGTCGCGATGTCGGTGTTCAGGTGAGTGATGGGTGCATGAGTGCAAAGGTAAGTGTGTTTGGTGTGTCTAAAGTGTGTAAAGAAGTTTAAATTACCTGTACTTACCTTAACAGCCTTTCTTCCTCTAGGCTTCGGGAGTCCATCACTCAGCCGGCACTGAAAGCAAAATGGCTGCGATCTGTCAAAAGTGACAGCCTTCAGCTTTCATTGCCGGTGAGACTTCTAACTGAGTCTGTGTAGAAGGACTCAGGTTAGAAGTCAGACTGTCAGTGTTTGACAGCTTCAAACAGCTGTGAAACACTGATATTTCATCTGTCAAGACCTCTTGACAGATTAAATTTCAGTCTGTGACGTCACCTGTTGCCGGGTGGCCCTTAATTGGCCTGCTGAGCCCGCTGGGCGGGCTTGACAAGGTCAATCAAGGGAAAATCGCGTGGATTGGCTGGACGTCGATGTAGGCGGGGCTGAAACCCAAAAGTTGTAGTCCCGCCTCCTTCCCGACAGCTTTATGAAAATCGACCCCATGGTCTATGATTCTACTGTCAGAATAAGGAGCTAACTGTAACAATGTAAACATGTGGAGACCGTGCGCGGATGCCTGCCTCCCTTGACCTAAATTGTACCAAGTATAAAAGTACCTAAAGAAACTTTAGCCCAGTGCTCTGTATCTATTCCATACAGGAAACAGAGAGTGGTTTTGATAAAGAAAGGTAATAAAATGAACAGAAAAACATTCTGCAGATCCTCTAGTTCTGTTCATACTTTTCAGCATTAGATATTTCTATGTGCTCCAGTAATGGATGTCCCTTTGCTTACAGTGTCAACAATCTGAAATGCTGGGGGAGAAGTGAGCCAGTGATTTCCAGAACACTGCAGTTTCTCAACGATCTGTCGGTTGGATATCCTTTTCATTGATATAACTGTGCAGCTGCAGTAGAAAAGGTTAGAGGAATGTCCACTTTCAAGACAATGTATGGTATTGCAGTAAAAAGACCTGCTCACCTGGCAAATGCCCCTCTCTCCATTCACTGTCGGGGTAAAGGGTCTAGGGAAAAGGAAATTACTCTCAAATTATGGGGAAAATAATGGCCCAGAAATTAGGTTCGGGGGCTTGCCGCGCGTGCAAGCCCCCGATGTGCAATTACCCGGCATGCCGACAGCTGAAGCCTGGGCCTGCTTGGAATTCCTGTCACTGGCCCGGTTCAGCTGTCGGCGCGCTGTGCTTGCCTGATCCAGCGGCGTAGTTAGTTTGATGTGCCGTCTGGGATCAGGTGAGCACTGGGCAGCCAATCAGGGGAGGGAAAACTTCATTCATGAGTTTGATAGCAAGAACTGTCAAACTCATGAAAACTACGGGTGCCCAAAACACTACTTAAACTTTAAATAAAATTTTAAAAAACATCCCACTAATTAAATGAACTATAAATAACTTTAAAAAACTATTTTAAACAATTAATCAAATTTTTGAAATTTTTTTTTTTTTTTTTTAAATCGGGTCTAAAAATACACTTACCTTACTGTAAAGTCCTTAAAAACAATAAAGCTGTGGAAAAAATGTTATAATTTTAAATAATAGACCACTTACCTTAAAGAATCAAGTCCTTACGTCTCCTTTTTACATTTCTAAAAAGTTGAGGCCCTTACACACGGGCCAACCTGTAAAAAAGAAGGAAGTTCAACGCGTGCGCGCAGAGTCCTGCGCGCATGCGTTGGACCTCTGAACCCCTTGGAGGAAATGCCGGTTTCCCGCGCATGCGCTGTGCATGCAAGAAACCGGCAATTCCATCGGGTCCATGCGTGAGTACCCCGTCCTTACTCACGCGTTGGGACCCGAAGTACTAGGCCAATATGCTTTTTGAGCATGTAGGAAATGGGGGATTTAACTTTCATATTGATTGGGAAAAGCAGACTAGCACCTGTCAGAAAGGCAGTGAATTTCTTGAGTGTGTTTGGGATAGTTTTCTACAACAATATGTCCTAGAGGCAACAAGGGTGCAAGCCATATTAGATTTAGTAATGAGCAATGAGCCAGATTTAGTTAACAGCCTAACTGTGCGAACATTTATCCAATAGCGATCATAACATGATCGAGTTCAAAGTAACGTTTGAAAGGGAGAAACGCGAAACAGCTACTAAGATTCTAGATTTAAATAAGGCCGAGTTCAATAGGATGAGGCAGAGATTGTCCAAAGTAAACTGGGCAAATCTGTTAATGGGTAACACAACAGATGATCAGTGGGAGATGTTTAAAAAAGAATTTAACATGATACAGAGCCAGTTTATACGCCTGAGGGGCAAGAGCTTTACTTGCCCAAAAAAAACAGCCGTGGACAACTAAAGAGGTAAGGGACAGCATAAAACTAAGTGAAAGGGCATACAAAAATGCAAAAAATAGCACAGATCCTGGCGAATGGGAAAGATACAAAGAACAGCAAAGGGTCACAAAACAGACAGTAAGAGCTACAAAAAGGGAGTATGAAAAGAAACTTACAAGGGATATCAAAATCAATACGAAGAATTTTTACTGTCACATTAGGAAAAAAAGGGTGATCAGGAGCAATGTTGGTCCCTTAAAAACTGAAAGTGGTGATATTGTTAATGACAATGGGGAAATGGTGGACATGTTGAATAATTACTTTGCGTCAGTATTTACAGTAGCATGCCGGAAATCCCAAGAAACTAATATTGAATCGGGGATAGGGACACAATAAAATTAACATAGGTAAAGTAAAAGTAATAAAGAAAATAATGGCACTAAAGAGTGACAAATCCCCAGGGCCAGATGGTTTCCATCCAAGGGTTTTAAAGGAAATAGGTGAGCACATTGCAGATGCCCTAACTATAATTTTCCAGAGTTCTCTAGATTCAGGAACCGTCCTTTTAGATTGGAAAATTGCCCATGTCACTCCGCTTTTTAAGAATGTTGAGAGGGGGAAACCAGGGAATTATAGACCAGTTAGCCTAACATCTGTTGTGGGGAAATTGCTAGAGTCTATAATTAAGGATAGGGTGACTGAACACCTCGGAAATTTTCAGTTGATCAGAGAGAGCCAGCATGGATTTATGAAAGGTAGGTCATACCTGACAAACCTGAATGAATTTTTTGAAGAGGTGACTAAAGTAGTGGACAGGGGAATGTCTATGGATGTTATTTATATGGACTTCCAGAAGGCCTTTGATAAAGTCCTACATAAGAGACTGTTATCTAAGGTAGAAACCCATGGAGTTGAGGGCAAACTATTGACCTGGTTAGGAAATTTGCTGAGCGGCAGGAGACAGAGAGTAGGGATAATAGGTAGGTACTCAAATTGGCCAGATGTGACTCGTGGTGTCCCGCAGGGATCTGTGTTGGGGCCTTAACTATTCACAATATTTGTTTACGACTTAGATGATGGCATAGAAAGTCATATATCCAAATTCACCAATGACACAAAGATAGACGGCATTGTAGGCAGTGTAGATGAAAGCATAAAATTACAAGGGGATATGGATAGATTAAGTGAATGGGCAAAACTGTGGCAAATGGATTTCATTGTCAGCAAATGTGAGGTCATCCACTTTGGACCTAAAAAGGATAGAACAGGGTACTTTCTAAATGGTAAAAAGCTAAAAACAATGGATGTCCAAAGAGACTTGGTAGATCATTAAAATGTCATGACCTGGTACAGAAAATAATCAAAAAGGCCAATGGAATGCTGGCCTTAAATCTAGAGGACTAGAGTACAACGAGGCTGAAGTTATGCTGCAGCTATACAAAACCCTGGTTAGACCACACCTAGAGTACTGTGAGCAGTTCTGGGCACCACACCTTAGGAAGGATATATTGGCCTTGGAGGGAGTGCAGCGCTGGTTTATCAGAATGATACCCGAACTTCAAGGGTTAAGTTACGAGGAGAGATTACACAAATTAGGGCTATATTCCCTAGAATTTAGAAGGTTAAGGGGTGATCCGATCAAAGTTTTCAGGATATTAAGGGGACAGATAGGGTAGATAGAGAGAAACTATTTCCGCTGGTTGGGGATTCTAGGACTGGGGGCATAGTCTAAAAATTAGAGCCAAACCTTTCAGGAGTGAAATTAGGAAACACTTCTACACATAAAGGGTGGTAGAAGTTTGGAACTCTCTTCCGCAAACGGCAATTGATGCTAGATCAATTAATTTTAAATCGGAGATTGATAGCTTTTTTCTTAACCAAAGGTATTAAAGGATATGGACCAAAGGCAGGTATATGGAGTTAGATCACCGATCAGCCATCATTTCATCGAATGGCGGAACAGGCTCGAGGGGCTGAATGGCCTACTCCTGTTCCTATGGGGTGAAGCTTTAGTAACAAGGAAGTAGTGGGAACAAATCATGGTCACATTCTGCCCCAAGTAAAAATATGAATCAGAGGAAACAGAATAGATTGTACTGAGCTCAAATGTCCCATGATATCACTTACAAGATTTCATCCAAAAGTCTAAGGAAAGAAAATTGAAAGCAGAAATAAAAGTTAAAACTACAGCAGTAAGTGGAAGCATCAACAGTGCTCACCAGCGGTTCCCAGGTTTTACGCTTAAGGATCCAGCCCAACAAACTGCGTCCAGCATGACTGTCCCAGGTACATTTGACTGTACAGAACTGCAAAAGACTGCATTTCCATCCACCAGGTCGATCCCAAAGGTCACAGACTTCTTATCCCACTTTAGCTCTGATACCCTTCAATAACACCTTCTTCCAAAATGTATCCATCGACTGCCTAAAATTTATAACAACCTCCGCTTCCAGTACCTCCCTGGGGTGGACTGTTCCACAGGATTATTACCCTCTACTTGAGCAAGCTATACCTTAGCGATGTTGAACATCTCTCTGGGATCCCGTTTATCTGGATAGTGTTAAGGATCTAAGATCATAGAGTCATAACGGTACAGAAGGAGGCCATTCAGCCCATCTAGTCCGTGCCGGTTCTCTGTCAAGCAATCCTGTCAGTCCCATTCCCCCGCTCTATCCCCATAACCCTGCAAGTTTATTTCTCTCAAGTGCCTATCCAGTCTCCCCTGGAAAACATTGAGCGTCTCCGCTTCCACCACTTCCGTTGGCAGCGAGTTCCAGGTCCTCACCACTTGCTGCGTAAAAAAGTTTTTCCTTACATTCCCCCTGTATCTCTTGCCCAAAACCTTAAATCTGTGTCCCCTAGTCCTTGTACCATCAACTAGTGGGAACAGCGTTTCCCCGTCTAGCCTATCCAAACCTGTCATAATCTTGTACACCTCTAAACCTCCTTTGCTCTAATGAAAACAAATCCAGCTTCTCCAACCTATCCTTGTAGCTAAGATCCCCCATCCCTGGAACCATTCTGGTAAATCTCCTCTGCAGCCTCTCAAGTTCCTTCATATCCTTCCTAAAGTGTGGTGACCAGAACTGGACGCAATACTCGAGTTGTGGTCTAACCACTGCTTTATAAAGGTTTAGCATAACTTCTCTACTCTTGTACTGAATACCTCTATTTATGAAGCCCAAGATCCCATATGCTTTGCTAACCACTCTCTCAATATGTCCTGCCACCTTCAGGGACCTATGCACATTAACTCCCAGGTCCCTCTGTCCCTGCACACTCTTTTAAAACTGTGCCATTAAGTGCCTATTGCCTCTCCCTGTTCCTTCTGCCAAAATGCATCACCTCACACTTCTCTGTATTAAATTCCATCTGCCACTTGTCTGCCCATTCTATTAGCCTTTTTATGTCCTGTTGCAGTTGATTGGTATCATCCTCACTGTTTGCCATACCCCCAAGTTTGGTGTTATCGGCAAATTTAGAAATTCTATCTGTATTCCAATATCCAGGTCATTTATATATATCAAAAAAAGCAGTGGTCCCAGCACTGACCCTTGGGGAACACCACTGTCTACCATCCTCCAGTCTGAAAAACAGCCATTTACCACAACTCGCTGTTTTCTGTCCTTAAGCCAATTTCTTATCCAAGCTGCTACAGACCCACCTATTCCATCAGCCTTAATTTTGTTAACCAGCCTTCTATGTGATACTTTGTCAAACGCCTTCCTAAACTCCATGTAGACAACATCCATTGCATTCTCTTCATCAATCCTCTCTGTTACTTCATCAAAAAATTCAATTAGAATAGTCAAACACGACCTGCCTTTTACAAATCTGTGTTGGCTCTCCTTAATTAGCTTAAACCTTTCCAAGTGCCCGTTTATTTTTTCCTTGATTATTGTTTCTAAAACTTTACCCACCACTGATGTTAAACTGACCGGCCTGTAGTTACTAGGATTGTCCTTGCACCCTTGAACAATGGTGTCACATTTGCCACTTTCCAATCCTCAGGCATCTCCCCCGCATCTAGGGAAGATTGGAAAATTATGGCAAGCCCTTTTGCTATCTCCTCCCCCAATTCCCTCAGCAATCTGGGATGCAAGCCATCTGGACCAGGCGACTTATCCACTGGCGGATGTAACTAGCAGGGTAGATAAAGGGGAACCAGTGGATGTAGTATATTTGGATTTCCAAAAGGCATTCGATAAGATGCCACATAAAAGGTTATTACACAAGATTAGGGCTCATGGGGTTGGGGGTAATATAGTAACATGGATAGAGGATTGGTTAACGTACAGAAAACAGAGAGTAGGGATAAACAGATTTTTTTCAGGTTGGCAGGCTGTAAAGGGTGCTGCAAGGATCAGTGTAGAAGCCTCAGCTATTTGCAATCTATATTAATGACCTAGATGAAGGGACCGAGTGTAATGTATCCAAGTTTGCTGATGATACAAAGCTAGCTGGGTCAGTAAGCTGTGAGGAGAACACGACGAGTCTTCAAAGGGATATAGATAGACTAAGTAAGTGGGCAGCAAGGTGGCAGATGGAGTATAATGTAGGAAAATGTGAGGTTATTCACTTTGGTAGGAAAAATAGAAAAACGGAATATTTTTTAAATGGTGAGAAACTTTCAAATGTTGGTGTACAGAGAGATTTGGGTGTCCTCATGCAAGCAACACAAAGCTAGCATGCAGGTACAGCAAGCAATAAGGAAGGCAAATGGCATGTTGGCCTTTATTGCAAGGGGGTTGGAGTATCAGGGCTGGATTTTATCAATGGGGACGCGTTGGGGGCGGAACTGCTGGTTGTTGGGTTTCAGTCCTGCACCCAACGATGTCCGGCCAACCCACGCTATTTTCCCTTGATTGACCTTGTTGAGCCCGCCCTGCAGGCTTAGCCGGTCAATTAAGGGAAAGCCGGTGACAGAGGACGTCAGCGTATAACGTTTCATCTGTCAAACATTTTTGACAGATGAATTGTCAGCGTTTGACAGCTTTGAGAAGCTGTCGAACACTGACAAACTCTTTTCTAAGGTGAGCCCTTGTACTGAAGACTCACCAAACCTCTCTCCTTAGCAGAAATCAGATGGCTGTTGCATCAGAGAATGCAGCAGTCATTCTGTCATCTCTGCCGTTGAGATGAGGCATCTCTGGATCCCCAAGGGTTGAAGCCTGCAGGAAGAAACAAGGGTAAGTAAACTTTTTCTAACACTTTACACTCACCTCTCATACTTAGCTCTCCACACTTGCACCCATCACTCACCTCCACAGCGGACTTTTTGATCCCTCTCACCCCCGCAGGCCCACTGTTCGCCTTGCTGACCCTGGCGAGGTTTGCAGCTGTCCGGAAGCCCGCACTTGCAGGGGTAAAATGGGGATAAGCCTCTTAGCTGCCTGTTAACTACCTGTTAACAGGCAGTTAATTGGCTGTAATCCCCTTCCTGCCTCGAGGAGACGGGTCCCTGCGTGAGTCGGGGACCTGCCTCCCGAGAAGATGGCACGGAGGCGGGTTGGGAACGGGTTTGGTTCCCGCTCCCAGTTTCTGACATTTTCCCGGCAGTCCCGCCTCCCCAGGACTGGTAAAATTCCCCCCTCAGAGTAAGGAAGTCTTACTACAATTGTACAGGTCTTTGGTGAGACCACACCTGGAGTACTGTGCACAGTTTTGTTCTCCTTATCTAAGGAAGGATATACTTGCCTTGGAGGCGGTGCAACAAAGGTTCTCTAGATTGATTCCTGGGATGAGAGGGCTGTCCTATGATGAGAGATTGTGTAGAATGGGCCTATACTCTCTTGAGTTTAGAAGAATGAGAGGTGATCTCATTGAAATATACAAGATGCTAAGAGGTTGTTTCCCCTGGCTGGAGTGATTAGAACTAGGGGCATAGCCTCAGGATAAGGGGTAGGCCATTTAAGACTGAGATGTGGAATTTCTTCACTCAGTGTTGTGAATCTTTGGAATTCTTGGCCCCAGAGGGCTGTGAATGCTGAGTCTTTGGGCTAAAAACTGAGTAGCGCTCTTTGGGGCGCTAACTTCTCCGGGCAAAAATTAGCGCCCCCGCAATGGAAATTGAGTGGTAGCGCTCCAAGAGGGAAGCGCGAGGGAATATCGTGGCGCTACTTGCCGCAGCGCACGTCGTGCCACAGTTTTGCAGGCCTTCCTCCCCTTCTGAAATGGGAGAGGCCTTGCGCAGCGCGATCATGGACCCCCATGGATCGGAGAGCCCCGAGACCAGAGAGGCAGTGGACCTGCGAGGGATCACCAGAGGCAGCAGAGCTACTTAAAGAGCAGCCCGAGGCGGCGAGGCCCAGAGCCCCGACGCCGGAGAGGCAGCGGACCTGCGAGGGAGCACCAGAGGCGGCGGAGCTACTTAAAGAGCAGCCCGAGGCGGCGAGGCCCAGAGCCCCGACGCCGGAGAGGCAGCGGACCTGCGAGGGAGCACCAGAGGTGTACCAATCCAGGTTCCGGGAGAGAGGTAAAAAGTAATCCAAGTGTGACATCAGCAGGAAGCAGGTAAGTGATTGGTTGGTGAGTATTTCTCTCTTTTTTTAAACTTTAACTCTGTTTTATAGTTTCTAAGGTCTCTCTGGTGTAGCAGGGACTGTTGGTAAACTATTTAACTGTAGTGTAATTCGTGGGATTGATTGATTTAATTTAA
The DNA here is from genome assembly GCF_052327205.1 of Somniosus microcephalus. Taxonomy (NCBI): domain Eukaryota; kingdom Metazoa; phylum Chordata; class Chondrichthyes; order Squaliformes; family Somniosidae; genus Somniosus; species Somniosus microcephalus. The sequence goes on along the minus strand of NC_140994.1, from coordinate 117,834,479 downwards.
ACTCAATTAATTAAAGGGTAAGTCATGGCAGGACAGCCCGGCCCTGTGTTCTGCTCCTCCTGCGAGATGTGGGAACTCAGGGACACTTCCTGTGTCCCTGACAACTACGTGTGCAGGAAGTGCACCCAGCTGCAGCTACTGACAGACCGCATTGCGGCGCTGGAGCTGCGATTGGATGCATACTGGAGCGTTCACGATGCTCGGGACATCGTGAATAGCACATTTACGGAGTTGGACACGCCGCAGGTAGAGGTTGGACAGCAAAAAAGGGAACGGGTGACCAACAGGCAGAGTACTAGGCGCAGGCAGGTAGTGCAGGGGTCTCCTGTGGCCATCCCCCTCTCCAACAGATATACCACTTTGAGTACCGTTGGGGGGGATGGCTTATCAGAGGAAGGCAGCAGCAGCCAACTTCCTGGCACCAGGGGTGGCTCTGCTGCACAGAATGGGAGGAAAAAGAGTGGTAGAGCTATAGTAATAGGGGATTCAATTGTAAGGGGAATAGATAGGCGTTTCTGCGGCCGCAAACGAGACTCCAGGATGGTGTGTTGCCTCCCTGGTGCAAGGGTCAAGGATGTCTCCGAGCGGCTGCAGAACATCTTGGAAGGGGAGGGTGAACAGCCAGTTGTCGTGGTGCATATAGGCACCAACGATATAGGTAAAAAGTGGGATGAGGTCCTAAAAGCGGAATATAGGGAGTTAGGAGGTAAATTAAAAAACAGGACCTCAAAGGTAGTAATCTCAAGATTGCTACCAGTGCCACGTGCTAGTCGGAGTAGAAATAGAAGGATACTTCAGATGAATACGTGGCTAGAGGAATGGTGCCAGGGGGAGGGATTCAAGTTCCTGGGACATTGGAACCGGTTCTGGGGGAGGTGGGACCAGTTCAAACCAGACGGTCTGCACCTGGGCAGGGCTGGAACCGATGTCCTAGGGGGAGTGTTTGCTAGTGCTGTTGGGGAGGGTTTAAACTAAAATGGAAGGGGGTTGGGAACCTGAGCAGGGAGACAGAGGAAAGGGAAACAAGGATAAAAGCAAAAGATAGGAAGGAGAAAAACAAAAGTGGCAGTCAGAGAAATCAACGGTTTAAATCAAACGTGGCCACAGTAAATAATAATTCTAATAGGTCTAAGAGCGTTAAAAAAACAAGCCTTCAGGCTTTGTGTCTTAATGCGAGGAGCATTTGTAATAAGGTGGATGAATTGGCTGCGCAAATAGAGGTAAACGAATATGATTTGGTTGGGATTACGGAAACGTGGCTCAAGGACGGCCAAGACTGGGAACTCAACATCCAGGGGTATTCGATATTCAGGAAAGATAGGCAAAAAGGAAAGGGAGGAGGGGTAGCATTACTGGTTAAAGAAGGGATTAACACAATTGTAATGAAGGATATTAGCTCTGATGAGGTGGAATCTGTATGGGTAGAATTGAGAAATACTAAGGGGAAAAAAACATTAGTGGGAGTGGTATATAGACCTCCAAACAGTAAGGCGGAGGTTGGGGATGGCATTAAAAGGGAAATTAAAGAAGCATGCAGTAAGGGCACAGCAGTCATCATGGGTGACTTTAATCTACATATAGATTGGGCTAACCAAATTAGCAACAATACTGTGGAGGAGGAATTCCTGGAGTGTTTATGGGAGGGTTTCCTGGACCAATATGTCGAGGAACCAACCAGAGATCAGGCCATCTTAGACTGGGTATTATGTAACGAGAAAGGATTAATTAGCAATCTTGTTGTACGAGGCCCCTTGGGTCAGAGCGATCATAATATGACAGAATTCTTCCTTAAGATGGAGAATGAAGTAGTTGACTCAGAAACTAGGGTCCTCAATTTAAATAAAGGAAACTACGATGGTCTGAGGAGCGAGTTGGGTAGGATTGATTGGGGAATGGCACTCAAAGGGTTGACGGTGGATAGGCAATGGCAAACATTCAAAGACCGAATGGATGAACTACAGAAGTTGTTCATCCCAGTTTGGCATAAAAATAAAACAAAAAAGGTGACTCAACCGTGGCTAACAAGGGAAATTAGGGATAGCATAAGATCCAAGGAGAGGTCATACAAATTGGCCAGAAAAAGCAATAATCCTGAGGATTGGGAGCAGTTTAGGATTCAACAAAGGAGGACAAAGGGATTAATTAAGAAAGGGAAAATAGAATATGAGAGTAAGCTTTCAGGGAACATAAAAACTGACTGTAAAAGCTTTTATAGATATGTAAAGAGAAAAAGATTGGTGAAGTCAAGCATAGGTCCCTTACAGTCAGAATCGGGGGAATTTATAATGGGGAGCAAAGAAATGGCAGACCAACTAAATACATATTTTGGTTCTGTCTTCACAAAGGAGGACATAAATAACCTCCCAGAAATACCGCGGAACATAGGGTCTGATGAAAGGGTGGAACTGAAAGAAATCAGTATTTGTAGGGAAATGGTGTTTGGAAAATTGATGGGACTGAAGGCCGATAAATCCCCAGGGCCTGATAATCTACATCCCAGGGTACTTAAGGAAGTGGCCCTAGAAATAGTAGATGCATTGCTGGTCATCTTCCAGAACTCGATAGACTCTGGAACAGTACCCATGGATTGGAGGGTAGCTAATGTTACCCCACTATTCAAAAAAGGTGGCAGACAAAAAGCAGGGAATTATAGACCGGTAAGCCTGACATCGGTAGTGGGGAAAATGCTAGAGTCCATTATAAAAGATGTAATAGCAGAGCACTTGGAAAGCAGTGACAGGATCGGACAAAGTCAACATGGATTTACAAAAGGTAAATCATGCTTGACTAATCTACTAGAATTTTTTGAGGATGTAACTGGTAAAATAGATAAGGGAGAACCAGTGGATGTGGTGTATTTGGACTTTCAGAAGGCTTTCGATAAGGTCCCGCATAAGAGGTTAGTGTGCAAAATTAAGGCACATGGGATTGGGGGCAAGGTATTGACTTGGATAGAGAACTGGTTGGCGGACAGAAAGCAAAGAGTTGGAATAAACGGGTCGTTTTCCGAGTGGCAGGCAGTGACTAGTGGGGTACCGCAAGGATCGGTCCTAGGACCCCAGCTGTTCACAATATATATTAATGCTCTGGACGAGGGAATTGGATGTAATATCTCCAAATTTGCAGACGACACAAAGCTGGGTGGGAGGGTATGCTGTGAGGAGGATGTCATGAAACTCCAGTACGATTTGGACAGGTTGGGTGATTGGGCAGAAACATGGCAAATGCACTATAATGTGGATAAATGTGAGGTTATCCACTTTGGTGGCAAAAACAGGAAGGCAGATTATTATTTGAATGGCAATAGATTGGGAGAAGGGGAAGTGCAAAGGGACCTGGGTGTTCTTGTGCACCAGTCGCTGAAGGTAAGCATGCAGGTGCAGCAGGCGGTTAAGAAGGCAAATGGTATGTGTTAAGTCTGTGAATTATTTAGTTAATTAAGACACAGACTAATGAGTAACAATAAAAACAGGTCTTTACTGGTTGGAGGTAGGGACTATACTGAATACAAGATTACTGCACAGTGCTTATATACCGGTGTGTTCACCCCCGGTATTACGTCTACAGCAGCCTGAGAAAGTAGTACATCTCTTAAGGTGGAACAGGCTTAAGCTCTCTTAAGGTGGAACAGGTTACATACACAACACTCCTCCCTTCTTAGCTTTATAGTCATCCCCCCCATTTAACATAACGTAATAACATATATACATATATAACTTCATGTTTAACGTAACATATCACAGATTCAGTCTCTGCGGAAAACAGTTCACAGATTCAATCTCTGTGGTGTAGTCGGTTCACGTTACTCATTCAATAGTCCTTTCATGGATTTAACAGCTTGAACTTCCGAACTGATTTGGCTCCGTTCGGAGGGACCACGTGTGTGATCTGGTAGAAGTGATAATGGTTCAGATGGGTTATCTTCTGTTTTTACTTTTCCTTTTCTGCTTCTTGGAGACTCTCTGGGCTCCATTGTCAGCTGCCACAGCTGCCAGCTGCATGCGCAGTTCCTCCTTCTCTTCCTCCTGTTTCCGTCGTAGAGCCAGCTTCTCCCGATGTTCCGTAGACTTTTGGTGCTCCTCCATGATTTCTGCACTTTGGGAGTCGAAGTTACAAGCTGGGCAGGACAGGACATCGTAATATTCGGTGTCGTCCACCAGGTCATGGTAATATTCGGTGTCGTCCTGAGCTAGACCAGTGAGAGGGTCGTCTATTTCCTCCATACCCAGCTGGACGTTAGCCAGCTCTTGTTCCAAATCCAGACATCTTTCCTGAAGAGACTTCTTCATGTGTACCTCTGCATCCAGCTTTTTCTGGGCTTTCAGCAAGTCGTTTACTAGTGACCTCATTTGTGATTTTAATACTTCAACTTCCTTTGGAGATTGATTGATCGGACTATGCAATCCCTCGACCGGAGCAGCTGTTTCAGCGGTCTGTTGTTCTACATTGACGTGAGTCAGCGTACTTTTGGCATCCAATGGCTGCTCTGTTGCAGTCATTTCAGTCTGTGTCGTCACATCAGCCATCTCAATGACTTTTGAGAGCTCCGAACCCTTTTCCTTTGAAGATCGCAGCTTGTGTTCAAGTTTTTCCCATTTCAGAGTCTTGTCCCTCAGCATATGAAGGAGTTGGCTGACCGTTAACTCTTCTGACACCAGATTATGGCACGCACCTTCAGAACCTGAATCAGCTTTGATTCGTTCGGCCTCCTATCGCAGATGGTTGGTGTGCTCCTGCTCCATTTTCTCCATCTGTTGCTTCTGTTGACTTTCCAGATTCTCCCACTCTGTAACAAAGAACTTTTTTATTTCATTCATCTCTTGCTCAAAACGGCGAATCATTTGTTCTAATTGCTGTTGTAGTTTGAAATGGAGTTGAGTTCGAGCCCAGTGTCCCTCAAAAATGTGCATATCAGTAGACTTGACAGACTCAGAATTCTCTGTTAAACTATGTTGTTGTTGCTCAGTGGAATTCTGTGCTGAAACTTTGTCTTTTGCACATGGGTTGGTCTTACCATCATCAGTTCTAGAGTCTGGGCTGATTATCTGCACCGAGTTCTCACTCTTTATGGCTTTTAGCGAATGCCAGTCCATATTTATGTTTCTAAACCACTCCCGGCCTAGTAGTGGTGGACCTCCCTCCGGTAGCACATATAAGTCCATTATTTGACTTCCTTCGCCCTTGTTGGCCACTGCAACCTTTATTGTCCCGATGGGGTACACTCTCTGCCCCGTGTAGGTTGTCAATATAATCTCCGTATCCTGTAGGGGAATATGTTGGAATAACCTTCTGTAATCTTTCTTATTCATGACCGACAATGCCGATCCAGTGTCCAATTCCATTTTTACTTGGACTCCTTCTATCTGAAGAGTAACCCAAATTGTCTGGAGGTCTGCACCCTTACCAACGTTGAGTACCCTTAAGCTAGCCAGTTCATTACAGCTTGCGTCTGAATCGGACTCCTGTTCGGCCACCTTGTGTACCTTTGCGTATTTCCCTTGCGGTGACTTCTTGTTGCTGGTCTTCTTCGCTGACCTGCATACTCTAGCTATATGTCCAAGCCTACCACAAGTTCTACATTCTTGGTTTTTAAACCAACACTGGTTCTGATCATGCGTTGTCTTTCCACAACGATAACATTTGCCAGAACTCACACCCAATTTGTGTGCACTGAGCTCCGGTGACCGTAGCTGCATTACTGCCGTGCCTCTCGCTGCGGCTTCGTGTGCTGCTGCCATAGTGACCGCCTTCTCAAGCGTCAGCTCATTCTCCTTGAGCAGTCGCTTTTGTCTATCTTGTTTAAATAAACCACACACAAATTTGTCTCGTAGTGCATCTGTCAGTCCCGTTCCAAACTGACAATATTTCGCTAATTTACGCAATTCCAGCAAATATTTAGCATTGCTTTCATGCTGTAGCTGCCTTCTGTCGTAAAATTTAAATCGTTCCGCTAGCATCAGCGGCGTGGGGTTTAGATGATCTTTCAGGACAGTAACAATCTCATCGAACGTCTTATCCGCCGGTTCATCTGGTGATAACAGGTGTTTCAATTGCCCGTATGTCTTCGCACCCATTAAATTTAATAATGTTAGAGCTTTATCTTGGTCACGAATTTTATTGGCCTTACAATAATTTTTTACTCTTTCAACATATATGGCCCAATCTTCGAGGTCACTATCAAAGGTGCTAATATTCCCGTGTTTAGGCATTGTAGATTTGCAATTTCTCAGATTTTATTTTCTTTACTTGTTATCAAAGATGGCGGCTTCCCGCTCTTGCCGTCGTCCTCCGCCCACAAAATGGCGGTTTTCCCGCGCATGGCGGTCTTCACCCGTCCCCCGACGCCGTCTCCCTTCAGCCCCCGAGTGCGGCCCTTATCTTCGCCGCGATCGCCCGAGTGCGGCCCTTATCAGCGGATGCGATCGATGGCCCGGCTGCGCCTCGCACTTGAAAGCGGCCCGGCCCTTATCAGTGCTTGCGATCGATGGCCCAGCTGCGCCTCGCACTCCAAAGCCCTTATCTCCCGATCGCGATCGATGGCCCGCGCTGTGCACCGCGGCTCTCGCGCCTTCAATTTCTGCAGCCGCTGCCCTTTCAGCCCGAGTGCGGCCCTTATCGGTGGTTGCGATCGATGGCCCGGCTGCGCCCCTCACTTCAAAGCGGCCCGGCCCGGCCCTTATCTGCCGATCGCTATCGCCCTGTACCTGTCTTCCCCAGCCCTGTCTTCTACTCCGGTTCACAAGCTGATGGAGGCTTCAGGGTCCTAATGCCTGTCGCTTCCAGTGGGGTGGTGTGGTTTGAAACCTCTCTTCAACCGCCGTGGAATAACTGCCGCAGGGTAAGAACCTGACTCGTCGCCAGTGTTAAGTCTGTGAATTATTTAGTTAATTAAGACACAGACTAATGAGTAACAATAAAAACAGGTCTTTACTGGTTGGAGGTAGGGACTATACTGAATACAAGATTACTGCACAGTGCTTATATACCGGTGTGTTCACCCCCGGTATTACGTCTACAGCAGCCTGAGAAAGTAGTACATCTCTTAAGGTGGAACAGGCTTAAGCTCTCTTAAGGTGGAACAGGTTACATACACAACAGTATGTTGGCCTTCATAGCAAGAGGGTTCGAGTACAAGAACAAGGATGTCTTGCTGCAGTTGTACAGGGCCTTGGTGAGACCGCACCTTGAGTATTGTGTGCAGTTTTGGTCACCTTACCTGAGGAAGGACGTTCTTGCCATGGAGGGAGTGCAGCGAAGAATCACCAGGCTGGTACCTGGGATGGCTGGAATAACGTACGAGGAGAGATTGTGTCAATTGGGCTTGTACTCACTGGAGTTTAGAAGATTGAGAGGGGATCTCATCGAAACCTATAAAATTCTGTCAGGTCTGGACAGACAGGATGTTTCTGATGGCCGGGGAGTCCAGAACCAGGGGTCATAGTCTAAGGATAAGGGGTAAGCCATTTAGGACTGAAATGAGGAGGAATTTCTTCACCCAGAGAGTGGTGAACCTGTGGAATTCTCTGCCACAGAGGGCGGTGGAGGCCAGTTCATTAAATATATTCAAGAAAGAGTTGGATATATTTCTTGAGGCTAAAGGGATCAAGGGATATGGGGACAAGGCAGGGACAGGGTACTGAATTTGGATGATCAGCCATGATCTCATTGAATGGCGGAGCAGGCTCGAAGGGCCGAATGGCCTACTCCTGCTCCTATCTTCTATGTTTCTATGGGAGTGCTGGCATAAGAGCCTGGCACTCAAGAGAAATGCCGGGCTCATTGAGCGCAGCCGGCACTCCGCGGGGGGGGCGGGTAAGGAGGCTGGGGACGGGAGCGGAGGCAGGTGCTGGCAGGTGGCCAGCAACAAAAATGGCCGCCCCGCTGCACGCCTTTAAATAGCGCCTCCCCAGCCACAGGTAAGCCCCCCTTACCCCGTCGGACATAGCGTCCAGCGGTAAGTCAGGGGGCGCTCTCGAAGATCGCATCCGGGGCGCTGCACACGGCGATGACGTCATTGCTAGTGCCGCAGGGCGCTACCGGTTACTGCCGCCACTAACCTCCCGCTGAACTTAGCGGGAGGCGTTGGCAGCGCCGCGCCCAGGCGCTAGTTCCTTCACGGCCCGTTAGCCGTCTCTTAGGGCGCTAACGGGAGGCGCAATGTAACCAAATTTTTCCCCCCTTGAGTATATTCAAGGCTGAGAGAGATAGATTTTTGGACTCTAGGGTAATCAAGGGATGTGGCGTTGAGGTCGATGATCAGCCATGATCTTACTGAATGACGGAGCAGGCTCTAGGGACGTATGGCCTACTCCTGCTCTTACTTCTTATGTTCTAAGCATACCCAGTCTTTCTAGTACATCCTGTCTATCAATTTTCACCCCTTCCATTACTTCTACCTTTTCCACTTCTACCGATATTTTGTCAGCATCCACCTTCTTAGTAAACACCGATACAAAGTACTCATTGAGTATTCTAGCCTTGCCCTACGCCTCTAAGCATATATCACCTTCTTTGTCCCTAATAGGCCCCAACCCGCCTCTTACTACCCGCTGTTTACATGCCGGTAGAAGATTTTTGGGTTCCCTTTTATGTTAACCGCCATTCTACTCTCATATTCTTTCTTTGCCAATCTTATTTTCATCTTCACTTCCCCTCTCAACTTATTGTATTTGTTCTGGTTCTCCCTTGAAGAATTCACCTGACATTCATCATACACCCTCTTTGTTTCATCATCTTCTCAGTCTTCCTCATCGTCCAAGGAGCTCTTGCTTTGGTTCCCTTACCCTTCCCTCTTGTTGGAATGTACCTAGCCTGTACTTGGAACATCTCCTCCTTAAAGATCACCCATTGTTCCGTTACAGTTTTTACTGTCAGTCTTTGGTTCCATTTTCCCCTGGCTAGATCCTTTTGCATCCCATTGAAGTTTAGAAGTTCCACTCTAGATTGTTCCTTGCTCCTCTCCATTGCTAATCTAAATCTTATGATACGATGATCACTCGTACCCAAGTGTTCTCCCACAGACACTTGGTCGACCTGGCCCACCTCATTCCCCAGTACCACATCCAGCAATGCCTCCTTCCTAGTTGGGCCAAGAACATCCTGATCAAGGCAATTCTCCTGAACACATTTCAGAAATTCCTCTCCTCCTTTCCTTTTACCCTAGCATTATCCCAATCGATATTTGGGTAATTGAATATTAAGTGTCCAGTCCTCACTGTTTTTAAGCCACATTTCCATGATTTGCCGCAACATCTTATTGCCACACGGCTAATTGTGTTTGTAGCTCACCAACCTTATTCTTCACACTTTGTGTGTTTACGTACATGCATTCTATTGTAGGAGTCTACGTACTCCTAACAAAATATGCTGAACTCGGAGAGGTTCAACAGAAAAGGTTTAATTGTTGAGACCACATGTTACACACACAAATGGCGTCAGAGCTTACATCAAGTCTGACTGCTTTTCATCAGTTCCTAGCTTCGACTGCTCCTCCCCCGCTCTGGGCTTAACTATGTTGCAGATCGAGTTTCTTAAAGGTGTGATCCTTCTTAAAGGCATGATGCCTGATTTATAGTCTACGGACCGAAAAGCAGATTGTGTCCTTTCTGTGATCGGTACGCCACACAGCTCCCCCCAGAATCCGCTAGTAGGGAGTGTACGAACCGGCGTGGTGGCTTGATGGCACGGCCGGAACGGCTCTTGGCGGTTGGTGTCGGGAGCGGGGCGGTCGGACGCGTCGGGCTCTTAGGCGGTCTGCCCCGCGGTGGGGGTTGGCCCACTTGAACGGGTTCGTCGGGCTCTAGGTGCGCCAGCTTAAGCCGGTCGACCGACACCTTGTCAGTTCTGCCGCCCACTTGGAGGAGGAAGAACTTGTTCCCCGTCTGGAGTACCTTGTAGGGTCCGTCGTATGGGGGCCGTAGAGGTCCTCGGTGGGCGTCATGGCGCACGAAAACAAATTTGGCCATGTGCAGGCTAGGTGGTACGCGGGTTGCTGGTTCGCCGTGCCGGCCGGTGGGTACCGGAGCGAACTGTTGTGCTCGGTTGGCGAAAGCGCGGCGTTGCTGGTCAGCCGACCAGGGGGTCGTGGCGGTGGGCAGGAACTCTCCGGGCACGCGCAGCGGCTGGCCGTACACGAGTTCCGCCGCCGAGGCTTGCAGGTCTTCCTTGACCGCGGAGCGTAGGCCAAGTAGCACCCACGGGAGGCGGTCGATCCAGGCCTCGTCCTCGAGGCTGGCGCGGAGGGACGCCTTCATGGACCTGTGGAATCGCTCACACAGTCCGTTGGCTTGGGGGTGGTAAGCCGTGGTGCGGTGAATGGCCACCCCGAGGTTTCGGGCGATGGCGGCCCACAGATCAGAGGTGAACTGCGGGCCTCTATCCGACGTCATGTCGGAGGGGACGCCGAACCGAGCGACCCAGGTCCCGATGAACGCCCTCGCGATGTCGGCGGTGGTGGTGGATGTCAGTGGAATGGCCTCGGGCCAGCGGGTGGTACGGTCCACGATTGTCAGCAGGTGCGTGTGACCTTGTGATGGCGGCAGGGGGCCGACGAGGTCGATGTGGACATGGTCAAACCTTCTTTCTGGCACGGTGAACTCCTCGGGTGGGGCTTTGACGTGCTGGTGGATTTTGGCACGCTGGCAAGCTATGCAGGATCTGGACCAGATGCGCACATCTTTGCGCAGGCCGCGCCAGACAAATCGGTTGGCCACCAGTCTAATGGACGCGCGGGTGCCGGGGTGTGAGAGGCCGTGGACGATGTCGGACACCCGTTTTCGCCAGGACGCCGGGACTACGGGGCGGGGTTGCGCCAAGGAGGTGTCGCATTTGACTGTGACGGCGGACGGGCCGCAGGCGACGTCGGTCAGTCGTAGCCCTGGGAGGGTTGTGGGCGCGTAGAGCAGATCGGGGTCGGTGCGTTGCTCCGCTGCCAGTTGAGCATAGTCCACTGCCAGGTGGGCGCCGTGGACGGCGGGGCGGGATAGGCAGTCGGCCACCACGTTGTCTCGACCGGAGACGTGCTGGATGTCTGTGGTGAATTCGGACACCGCAGCGAGCTGGCGTTGTTGCCTGGCTGACCACGGGTCCGCAGATTTTGCCATCGCGAATGTCAGGGGTTTGTGGTCGACAAACGCGGTGAAGGGGCGGCCCTCCAGAAGAAATCTAAAATGGTGGACTGCCAGGTACAGTGCGAGGAGCTCGTGGTCAAAGGCGCTGTATTTGGCCTCCGGGGGGCGCAGTTGGCGGCTGAAAAAGGCCAGCGGTTGCCAGGCCCCATCGACCCACTGTTCGTACACGGCGCCGACCGCGTGGTCGGAGGCGTCCGTGGTGAGGGCCACCCTGGCGTTGGGCTGTGGGTGAGCGAGCATGGTGGCGTCGGCGAGCGCCTTTTTGGTCGAGTTGAAAACGGTCAACATGTCCGCCGACCACTCGATTGCCATTCTGTCTTTCTTACCCCGGAGGGCTTCGTATAGGGGCCGCATGAGGGAGGCCGCTCCGGGAATGAAGCGGTTGTAAAAGTTGATCATCCCCAAGAACTCCTGGAGGCCTTTGATGGTGGTAGGCCGGGGGAACTGCTGGACGGCTTGCACCTTGGCGGGCTGGGGAATGGCTCCGTCCTGCGTGATGTGGTGGCCGAGGAATTCGATCCTGCTGAGGCCAAATTGGCACTTGGCCGGGCTGATGATGAGCCCGTGCTCACTGAGCCACTGGAACAGGGTGCGGAGATGCTCGATGTGTTCCTGCTTGGAGGAACTAGCTACCAGGATGTCATCCAGGTAGACAAAGAGGAACTTCAGGTCCCGGAGGACCGAGTCCATGAGCCGCTGGAAGGCCTGGGCCGCGTTTTTGAGGCCGAAGGGCATTCGGAGGAACTCGAATAGCCCAAAAGGGGTGATTATGGCCGTCTTGGAGACGTCCGTGAGGTGGACTGGCACCTGATGGTAACCGCGCACCAGGTCGACTTTGGAGAAGACTGAGCGGCTGGCCAGTCTAGCCGAGAAGTCTTGAATGTGCGGTATGGGGTACCGATCCGGCGTGGTGACGTCGTTTAGGCGCCGGTAGTCCCCGCAGGGGCGCCATCCCCCATCGGGTTTGGTGACGATGTGGAGTGGGGAGGCCCAGGGGCTGTTGGAGCGGCGGATGATGCCGAGCTGTTCCATTGTGGCGAACTTGGCCCGCGCGATCTCCAGCTTGGCCGGGTCCAGCCTGCGGGCGTGGGCATACACCGGTGGGCCTGTGGTGGGGATGAAGTGTTCCACCCCGTGCTTAGCAACTTTCGCGGAGAAGGTCGGGTTGGTGAGGGCTGGGAACTCAGCCAGGAGTGCTGAGTAGTCGTCCATTGAGCGGGCGCGGCACTGCCACGCCATTTCGGTGTGTTGGGGGGGGGGCATGGCGCCCGGGATAGGTGACATGGTGTTCATGTCCACGAGGCGGTGCCAAGGCATGTCGACCAACAGGCCGTGGGCGCACAGGAAATCCGCACCGAGGAGCGGGGAGAGCATCTTGGCGGTGATAAACTCCCAGTGGTAGCGGCGGCCTGCGAGGTCGATGGTGACGGTGCGGGTGCCGTACGTCCGGATGTCGGTGCCGTTGGCGGCAGCCAGCGCAGGGCCGCGGCCGCCTCGCTGGATCTCGAGGGCGGACGCGGGGATGATGCTGCGCTGCGCGCCCGTGTCGCATAGGAAACGGCGTCCGGAGGTGCTGTCCGTAACGTACAGCAGCGTGCCTGCTTGCCCCACGGCCATTGTGTAGGCCGGTGTGGGGGCGGTTGGAAACGTGCAGGGTTGGCTGCAGCGGCGTGCCCGTGCGCCGAACTGGGTATGGAAGTAGCAGTACCCCTGGGTCGGAGGACTTGGGGGACGTGGGGGCCTGGGGGGCCTCGTGTCCCAGCTGTGTGGCCGCGCGATAGAGGGTGGAGCGCGCGCCGACGCTGCGGAGGCCAGGTCGGGGGTGACGGCGTGGTTGGAGCTGGCGGACAGGAGCTTATCGGCTTCGTCGGCCAGGTCCTTGAGGTCCGTGAGGCTGGACGCCACGATCGCCAGGCGGATGCTGGGGGGCAGTTGGCGGATAAAGAGCGTGCGGAAGAGGGAGCCGGGCGGTTTCTCGTCGGTCAGAGCAAGCATGTGTGAGAGCAAGTCTGACGGCGTGGAGTCACCGAGGCCCGGGAGGTCGAGGAGGTGGCAGTTGCGCACGAATTGGGAGGCTGTGAATTTTTTAAGGAGCACGGCCTTGAGATGTGCGTTCTTGCCTTCCTCCAAAGGGTTTTGTAGTGTTGTCCAGACTTTCGTGATTGTGGAGCTGCCCAGGGAGGCGAGGAGGTAGTCGTACATCGTTGCGTCGGCGGTGATGCCGCGGAGTCGGAATTGCGATTCGGCTTGAAGGAACCAGGCGGTGGCTAGGTTCTCCCAGAACTCCGGCAGCTTCACAGAAACTGCGTTTGTGTCAGCCATGGTTACGCTTAGGAGTCGTCCTGAGTGTCGGGGTCACCAATGTAGGAGTCTACGTACTCCTAACAAAATATACTGAACTCGGAGAAGTTCAACAGAAAAGGTTTAATTGTTGAGACCACATGTTACACACAAAAATGGCGTCAGAGCTTACACCAAGTCTGACTGCTTTTCATCAGTTCCTAGCTTCGACTGCTCCTCCCCCGCTCTGGGCTTAACTGTGTTGCAGATCGAGTTTCTTAAAGGTGTGATCCTTCTTAAAGGCATGACGCCTGATTCATAGTCTACGGACCGAAAAGCGGATTGTGTCCTTTCTGTGATCGGTACGCCACACAATACCCATTTTTGAATTTTTCGTAGTCTTGGTCTGCTCCTATCTAAGCTTAGAGGCGCAGGGCAAGGCTAGAAATATCACCATTCTATAGCTCTTGCATATCTCTGTGATTTCCCTGCAGATTTGCTCCTCTACCTCCCTCTCACTATTTGAAGGCCTGTAGAATACCCCTAATAGCGTGATCATACCCTTTTTGCTCCTCAACTCTAACCAAATGGATTCTGTCCTTGTCCCCTCAAGAACATCCTCCCTTTCCAACACTACAACGTCTTCCTTAATCAGCACTGCCACCCCATCTCCCTTTTTTCCTTCCCTATCTTTTCTGAACACCTTGTACCCTTGAATATTAAGTGTCCAGTCCTCACCGTTTTTAAGCCACGTTTCTATGATTGCCGCAACATCATATTGCCACACGGCTAATTGTGTTTGTAGCTCACCAACCTTATTCATCACACTTTGTGTGTTTACGTACATGCATTCTATACCCATTTTTGAATTTTTCATAGTCTTGGTCTGCTCCTCTCTAAGATGGTACTACTTTCGCCTCCAGCACTAACTTCCCCTCCAGTACCATCCAACACACTCACTCTTCCATGCACCCATTCCTCACCTCCACTTCTACATGCTGGTGCCCATCCCCCTGCCAAGCTAGTTTAAACCCTCCCCAACAGCATTAGCAAACCTCCCCGCGAGAATATTGGTCCCGGCTCTGTTGAGGTGTAACCCGCCCGGCTTGTACAGGTCCCAACTTCCCCAGAAATGGTCCCAATGCCTCAGGAATCTAAAACCCTCCCTCCTGCACCATCTCTCCAGCCACGCATTCATCTGTTTTATATTCCTGTTCCTGTACTCACTAGCACGTGGCATCGGGAGTAATCCGGAGATAACTACCTTTTGAGGTCCTGCTTTTTAATATCTTTCCGAGCTCCCTATAGTCTGCCTGCAGGACCTCATCCCTCTTTCTGCCGATGTCATTGGTACCGATATGGACAACGACCTTTGGCTGTTCTCTCTCCCCCAGAGTGTCCTGCAGCCGCTCAGTGACATCCTTGACCCTGGCACCAGGGAGGCAACATACCACCCTGGAGTCACGTCTGTGTCCACAGAAACACCTATCTGTTCCCCTAACCAATTAATCCCCTATCACTATTGCTCTTCCACTCTTTCTCCCCTCCTGTGCAGCTGAGCCACCAGGGTGCGGTGGCCTTGGCTCTGGCTGCTCTCCCCAGATGAGCCATTATCTCCACCAGTTTCCAGAACTGTGAACCGGTTAGTGAGCGAGATGCACTCTGGGGATCCCTACCCTACCTGCCTGGTCCTCCTTCTCTGTCTGGTGGTCACTCATTCCCTCTCTAACTGCACATTCTGAGGCTGTGGGGTGACCACTTCTAGAAACGTGCTTTCCAAGTATTTCTCAGCCTCGCGGATGCACTGTAGACTCCAGCTGCCGCTCAAGCTCCGAAACCCGGAGCTCGAGTTGCTGCAGTTGTCGGCACTTTCTGCACACGTGGTTGTCCAGGCCGCAAGAAGCGTCCAGGCTATCCCACATGGCACAAGATGTGCAAATCATGGGACTGAGGTGCACTGCCATGCCTCTATTTACCAGACTATTGAGGTAATTTAGCAGAAATAAACTTAACAAGAAACACTCAACAGCTACCCATCAATCAGCACTTCCCTCTATTAGATAGGCTATGTACTACTTAGCAGTAGTCATCTCAAAAACTACCTATTTTCCAATGCATCCATTGCCCTTAATCTTTCCTCACAATTTAGTTGCCCTTCTATTTACTTTCTCTAAGGGCAGAATGTCCCCCTTGTGGGATGGTACCTTGGGTAAAACATGGTAAATATCAGACGAGCTGTTTTTACCCTCGACCAAACAGGTAGTTTCGCAGCTGTTGTATTTGGGTACAATGTTTTCTGTGTATCCAGACCTGATTATGCGTACTTTCCTGGTACCATTCAAGTGACCGTTTAAGTCTTCAATGGAGCGGTCTCCACAACATTCTCCATTGTCCTGCGAAGTTGCCACCAGAAGCTTTTCAGCAACATAGAATGATGGTCTTGAGAGAACATCAATCTGGCAGGAGGTACCTTTACCTTTACAATCCCTGCCATGATCACTTGCTTTAGTGACTGGTGCCTCCCTCACAGTGTGGTGAGTCTACTGAGTGGCTTGGACTTAAGGGTGAGTGATTATGTTGAGATCCTTCGTACACTCTGAGAATGTAAACAAGCTTGAGCTCATAGTTGCATTAGTAGCCTTTCCCGTTTCTGCATTACTTTGATATTCTCATTTGCATTTGAAGGTTCAACAAATGAGGAACTATGGGGCAACAACAGGATCTATTTGTATTTGCATTTCTAAAGCACTCCTCATAGGCAGGGCAACTTCTCAAAACGCTATGTGTGAAAGATGAAAAGAAACTATGAACCACGAGCCTGTAAGAGAGCAATAGGGCAGGGAATCAAAGGGTTTTGAGAAGGTTTTTGTAAGCACAAAGGGAGGTGGAAAAGCAGAGGAATTCTGGGGGTAGACACATTATGGGTGAATAAATGACCAGCAATGGTAGAGTAGAGAACAAGATGCAGCCTGACATTAGAGGAACAGAGAGTACATGCAGGCTCTTGAGGCAGGGGATATGCTGCTTCGAACCCGCTGTCTGACCTTGCTGTTTGGAGCTGTTGAATTACTGTGGACATTTCATCATTGTTGCACTAACGTTGAGCAGAGATAAGAATTCTCGTCTCTGAATATTGGGTTGACATCCAGGGGTGATGGGAGTGGAGTGACAACCTCTCCATCGCATCTAGCTGGCTCTCCTGGTATGGAATTGTGTCAGGCGAATGACCTGTCCATGTAAAAAGGGTCTTTGTTATAGAAACAACCCAGAGCCTGGTTTGCTGGATGTAAAGCAGTGGAAGGAATGGGTTGCCTCATGTGCCGCTGACACAGAAAAAAAATGTTGAGCTCTCCTTCAGTGAGGGAACTAAGAACACAGCCTAGAATTAGACCTTAATATACTACAGATTGAGGGAGGATCCATTAATCAAGATGACTGTGCATGGCATATTCTTAAGAAAAAAGTGTTGACTTTTTCTTCCATGAGATGACAGAAACTGCGATTTGCGTGTGATAAATTTCATTCAGAGAATGATTAAGACCCTGCCGAGCACAGGTTTTGTTTTCTTGATGATGCAAACTTAAGTTCAGTAGTGGGAGGAGGGTAAAGTTGTTGCAGAAGGGAAATGAAATGTGTTAAGACTGTTACTGGTTTTAAAAGTTTTACACATTGAATTCTTTTATCCTTTTAAAAAGCACTGAAGCCCTTCTCATGGCTCAGTGTGGAAAAGAGCAAGCAGCAATCGAGATGCTACAGGCCTTAGCGCCCCTTTTTGTGTGGACCTTGGACAAGAATAGGATCAAGATCAGGCTCGGCTCTGATGTCCTACATGGTTGACCGTACTGTCGACACATGGCAACTTGTGCAAGATATCAGAGGGTTGGTGGTAGCCATGGAAATGTACCCCAGTAGGTGCTTGTGCCTTCAGGAGAGGATGAAAGAAGACTTGGAGTGGAGGTGGGAGGAGGGAGGGAACGAGGACAAAGAGGGAGGCACAGGCCATTTGCTATGATGATCTGATCCACAAGGACCAGTTAGCTAAGTGCAAACTAGTGAAGTCGTATCCCATTTGGTACAAACTACAAGAGATCAGTAGTTCAAGAATGTCATTGTGTTTGCAGATTCAGTTCGAGGCAGCAGATTAAAAGCTCTTATTCTGACCCTTGCAAGTATTAGGTTGTAAGAAAGAAAGACTTGCATTTATATAGCGCCTTTCACAACCACCAGATGTCCCAATGCACTTTACAGCCAATTAAGTACTTTTTGAAGTGTAGTCACTGTTATAATGTAGGAAATGCGGCAGCCATTTGCGGACAGCACGCTCCCACAAACAGCAATGTAATAATGACCAGATAATATGTCTTTAGTGATGTTGATTGAGGGGTAACTCCCCTGCTCTTCTTCAAAATAGTGTCATACGATCTTTTGCATCCACCTGAGAGAGCAGACGGGGCCTCAGTTTAATGTCTCATCCAAAAGACGGCACCTCCGACAGTGCAGCACTCCCTCAGTACTGTACTGGGGTGTCAGCCTAGATTTTTGTGCTCAAGTCTCTGGAGTGGGACTTGAACCCACAACCTTCTGACTCAGTGTGACTCATTTAGATAAATAGGCCTACATCCTAGGGTTCTAAAAGAGGTGGCTGAAGAGATGGTGGATGCATTGGTTTTGATCTTCCAAAATTCCCTAGATTCTAGAATGGTCCCAGTGGATTGGAAGGTCGCAAAAGTAACACCGCTATTCAAGAAAGGAGGGAGAGAAAAAACAAGGAACTACAGGCCAGTTAGCCTGACAGCAGTCATCAGGAAAATACTGGAATCCATTATTAAGGAAGTGGTATCAAGTGACTGAGAAAATCATAACATGATTAGGCAGAGTCAACATGGTTTTGTGAAATGGAAATCGTGTTTGACAAATTTATTAGAGCTTTTCGAGGATGTAACTAGCAGATAAAGGGGAACCAGTGGATGTAGTATATTTGGATTTCCAAAATGCATTCAATAAGGTGCCACATAAAAGGTTTTACACAAGATTAGGGCTCATGGGTGTAATGATCAGTAACATGTCATTCTAGAATGGTACACTAGGTGGCGCTGTATGTTTAGCTGTATATGCATATATAAGAGTGGGACTACCCACGATGCACTAGGCTACCCACAAGGCAGTAGTCAAGATGGATGCTGTACATAGTCCACATAGCTGAATAAATGACTAAGCTCTAAGCTAGCTGTTCATAATGAAAACGACTAGTTATTAATGAACATAACATGGTACCAGGATTGGTAAAATCTGCTGAATATTGTGAAACGCGACATGGAGAATTTGAAGCCACCGGAGGGTTTGAAACTCACGGGGAATGTCGACTGCAATTGGCGGACTTTCAAACAACAATTCGAACTCTACATTGCTGCCATCGGGTTCGGTACGATGCCAGACGCAAGAAAAATAGCATTGCTGTTCACGGTTGCAGGCCCACAGGCGATAGAGGTATTTAATACATTTGTATTTAATCCAGAGGAGAACAGAGAAAAATTAGAAGATGTGCTAAAGAAATTTGATACACATTGTTCTCCCAATAAGAACGAAGCCGATGAGAGGTACGTGTTCCGTTCACAGACACAGCAGCAAAATGAGACTTTTGATAGCTTTGTGACCGATCTGAAACTGAAAGCACAGACATGTAATTTCTCTGAGCTGAAATCATCCATGATTCGTGACCAGATTGTGTTTGGTATTCATGATAAAAAGGTCAGGGAACGTCTGTTGAGAGAAACCGAACTAACATTGGAAAATGCTGTGAAAATATGTCAAGCCAGTGAGCTAGCTCAAAAGCACGCGAAGACTTTCAGTGAAATCAATAATGATGCGATTGTAGTAAGTGATAGTGCTGCTCTCGGTGCTGTGTCCTACAAGGGGAAGAAACGTGGGCAGAACAGAAATGCAAAGCAATCGGAGAATGGAATTTTTAATTGTAAACGCTGTGGTTACAAACACCAGTTAAAACAATGCCCAGCGTTTGGAAAAATGTGCACAAAATGTTATGGAAAGAATCACTTTGCCAAACAATGCTTTTCAAAAGTAAAAACAAAGAAAGGGCAACAAGTCAATATAATTGAGGACACTGATTTAAGTGAGACATTTTTTGTAGGAATGGTGTCATGTGACAATATCAAAAAGGATACAGAAAATCTGCAGCCCTCAGGAATGGACAATGCTGAACATAAAGTTAATGCAGTAAAAGAGGAT
This sequence comes from Somniosus microcephalus, assembly GCF_052327205.1. NCBI lineage: Eukaryota > Metazoa > Chordata > Chondrichthyes > Squaliformes > Somniosidae > Somniosus > Somniosus microcephalus. The sequence goes on along the minus strand of NC_140994.1, from coordinate 117,814,824 downwards.
AAATGGATGATCCCACTGCAGGTAAATGGAGCATTAGTTACATTGAAACTAGACACTGGGGCAAAAGCAAACTTAATCAGTATGAGTGACATTAAAAACATGAAAGAAAAGCCCAAAATACAGAAAAAGTCAGTACTACTGAAGAACTATAATGGACAGAAAATAGATAGCTTAGGTGTATGCAGACTTAAAGTGACAGTCAAAGACAAAGTGCATCATCTCATGTTTTCTGTTGTGGCTGAAGGACTTGATTCACTACTAGGTGACAAAGCTTGTGAAGACTTAGAACTGGTCAAGAGAGTCTACCGTATAAACTGTGCCATAAGCAGACCAGATGAATTGGTAGATTCTGTAGTGAATAATTTCCAGGATGTGTTCAAAGGATTTGGAGTTCTACCATTCACTTACAAGATCCAGCTAAAGGAGGATGCTCAGCCAGTGGTACATGCTCCACGGAGAGTTCCAGCACCCCTGCGTGACCAGCTCAAGGAAGAACTGGACAGAATGACCACACTAGGAGTCATCAGGAAAGTCGAAGAGCCAACAGACTGGGTTAACTCCATGGTATGTGTAAAGAAAAAGAACAATGATCTAAGAATATGCATGGATCCAAAGGACTTAAATGCAAACATAAAACATGAACACTACCAGATTCCCAAGCGAGAAGAAATCACCAGTGAAATGTCAGGTGCCAGATACTTCACAAAGCTCGATGCCTCACAAGGATTTTGGCAACTAAAACTGGATGAAGAGAGCACCAAATGCTGTACCTTCAACACACCATTTGCAGGTATTGTTTCCTCAGAATGCCTTTCTGGATAATATCTGCATCTGAAATCTTTCATAGAGCGATGGAACACATAATTGAAGGTCTGGAAGGAGTTCGGCTCTATGTTGATGACATCATCATCTGGGGCTCCACACTGAAAGAACACAATGAGAGACTGACTAAAGTGCGACAGAGCAGACGCCGGAATGGACTGAAGCTCAACAAAGCCAAGTGTCAGTTTGGCGTCCAGGAAGTCACTTTCCTAGGAGATAATCTATCTGGTAAAGGAATAGAGCCAGATATGGAAAAAGTAAACGCCATACTCAACATGCCCCGACCCACTGACAAAGGAGGAGTGCTACGCGTCATGGGGATGGTAAACTTCATTGGAAAGTTCATTCCTAACTTGTCAGCCAAGACAGCCTGTCTGCGAGATCTGCTACGTAAAACAAATGAGTTCGCATGGACAGAAAGACATGAACAAGAGTGGATGAATCTCAAAACGGTGCTGACAACCACACCTGTACTCACCTTCTTTGATCCAACAAAGAGAATCAAAGTGTCAACGGATGCATCAAAAGATGGCCTAGGCACGGTCTTGCTACAAGCAGAGGGTGATGATTGGAAGCCTGTTGCCTATGCCTCCAGGTCTATGACTGATTCCGAGTGTCGATACGCCCAGATTGAAAAGGAATGTCTAGGCTTGGTAGTTGGACTAGAAAAGTTTCATGGCTGCATATATGGACTTCCCACCTTCACAGTTGAGACAGACCACTTCCCACTGGTTGCCATCATAAAAAAGAACCTGAATGAGATGTCTCCAAGGATTCAACGACTCACGATGAAGCTGCAAAGATATGACTTTGAACTGATCTACACACCAGGCAAACACATAGTGTTAACAGATGCACTATCCCGAGCACCCACAATGAATCATGTGAGCTCTACTGAGGAAGACGTGGATGTTCATGTGAGTATGGTCACTGCTGCGCTGCCCGTGTCAGACACAAAATCAAAGCAAATAGCAGAAGAAACAGTAAATGATACAGTATTACAAACAGTAATAGAGAACATTCATCATGGTTGGCCAAAAGGTTCCTGTCCAAAGTACTATCACATCAGGTCAGAGTTGAGTGTCGCAAGTGGACTATTACTAAAACAGAACAGAATAGTCATTCCACAGGCTCTACGTCAAGACATGCTCAAAAGGATTCATGAGGGACACCTCAGAATTGAAAAATGCAAAAGGAGAGCAAGAGACACTGTTTATTGGCCTGGCATAAATAAGGACATTGAGAACATGATAGGCAAATGTGAGACATGTCAGAAACACCAAAACAAACAAGCAAAGGAACCAATGATAGTAGCTGACTTACCAACAGCACCATGGCAAAAGGTTGGTATGGACCTCTTTCATTTGAATGGTAAAGACTATCTAATAGTGATTGACTACTATTCTAACTATCCTGAGATGGCGCTGCTCTCAAGCACCACAGCAAGCAGTGTCATAATGCATGTTAAATCTATCTTTGCCAGACATGGAATTCCCAGGATTGCCGTTAGCGACAATGGTCTGTGCTTCAACTGTAAGGAGTGGCAACAGTTTACTGCACAGTATGACTTTCAGCACATCACATCCAGTCCTTTGTATGCTTAGTCCAATGGTAAGGCAGAAAAAGGTATTCAAGTTCTCAAACAGCTACTGAAGAAAGCAACAGAAAGCAAGTCTGATCCTTATCTCGCCCTGCTGAGCTACTGAGCCTCACCTTTAGACTCTGGTTCTTCACCTGCTGAACTCCTAATGGGTCGCAAGTTGCGTACCACGCTACCCTGCTGTGCAAAAGAAAAGCAGAGTAAGGAACTGAGACAGAGACTTCAACTGTTAAAGCTGAAACAGAAATCATACTATGACAAGTCATCCAAAAATCTGAAACCATTGACAAAGGAGGATGTTGTCAGGATTGAGGATCCAGATGCATGGAACAGGAAAGCTACAGTTCTTGAGGAAGTACGACCAAGGTCATACACTGTTAGAACTGAGGAAGGACAGATTCTCAGGAGGAACCGCTGTTCCCTCCTGGAAAACACAAGAAACTATCCAAGAGCAAATCGTTGACAATGCCGCAACTGAATCTTGTCAATCACCACCAGAACAATTGACACAAACACACATACAGGCTCTCATGAAAACACATCAGACTTACCTGTGCTGAGAAGATCCACACGTGAAGTAAAAAAGCCTGATAGACTTAATCTTTGAGTATAAAGTAAAGCTTTGAAAATGTGTTGACTGTTGTGAAGATGTTTATGTTTATAGAGCACTAACAAAAGTGTTACTGATATCATCTTTATCGTGTTTCTTGAAAGTTGATTGATATTGATTTTGTTTAACCTCAAAGAAAGGGCGATGTAATGATCAGTAACATGTCATTCTAGAATGGTACACTTGGTGGAGCTGTATGTTTAGCTGTATCTATATATCTAAAAGGATATGTCTCTCTGTCTGTCTCTCTGTCTGTCTCTGTTTGTCTGTCTCTCTGTCTGTCTCTCTGTCCAGCAATACAATCAAAAGTTATAGAGCGTACCTACACATATGTTATATCAAAAGAAAACTCATCATTAGGGGACTCTTGTAGGCGTATTTACTTTTTTTGGTCGGACAAAAATTGTGCCGATGGTATCCAAAAAACGTTCAAAATTCCGCTCATTATCCGCTCATTTGCATCGAGTGGGGGCGGGCCATCCTACAGTTGAGTGACAGGACCATTGACCAATCCTACACTTCAGTGACCTGACGGTTGACCGTGTGGGTGGGCCTTATCATTCTGAACCGAGGCGAGTGTCAGCCATCTTGATTCCTAACTACTAACTATTGATTTATTTTTCCCACTTTCTGTGTGTGTGGAGGGGATTTTATCCAGCACAAATTTGGTACTTAGGAGCCCAACTAGCTCATTATATAATTTGCGTGTAATAAATGAGTCCAGTATGTGATTTATTTCTCCGGGCCATGTCAGTGCGGGGGCCCGGAGCCTAGGCTTCTCCAACCACCAGCAGCGCCACTCCAGTCCCAGGCTCCCGGCCTAGACAGGGACCAACACTGGCAGAGGGGAGAGGGTCTGCTGCCTCCGCTCCATTCCCGGGGTCGGTAGGTGGGGAGGCTT